>NC_133510.1:111237272-111538636 GCF_049354715.1 Callithrix jacchus | reverse complement strand
CACCTCTGGGAATTACTAGTGGGAGGTATATTCAGGAATTAGTAGAGTAAAAATCACCTGTGCAGAAGAGGATCAGTTAAGTTCCCTGTCACATTCATATGTTATAACACTGTTTAGTTATTTAAAGTCATGTAAAAAGAGTATTGAATAGGAAACATTTAAAAAAAATAGTACAACAGAGTCAATTCCAACTTGGGTTTAAAAAAAGATACCTACCTAGGTTGAAGCATGAAAGTATATTATTCCTGGTGCTGGAAGCCACTACCAACTTTTATCTGTGTATCCCAAGTGCCCCACAGTGAACTGTGTTGCTGATGTCAGCAGAAAAAGTAAAACTGTGCTTATAAAGAAGTTCTCACCAGCTCTCTATCCCATGGAGTCACTCTGCAGTAAACAATGTTATGGCTTATCCATTCAGAAGCAAGATGAGGAAGAAAGTGAAGTCCGTTGGATCTCATAAAAGCATTCAGGATCAGAACTTCTAGTGAGAAGTCTAGGCTTCCTAATACAGATATGTAAAACCAGAACAGATGGCTTGTGACAAACTTGTTAAAGGATATATGCATATACAATGTACATTTATGTGTAGAATAAATACCAGAAATGTTATGGCTATAGAGAGGTACAGTTGTGTGTAATTTCTATTTAATCCTATTTTTCTGAATTTATAAATTTCCTATAAATTTATTTATTCCCAGAAAGGCATTATTAAAATGAATGTATTAGTGATAAGTTAGTAATTATTAAGATAAGCATAAATCAGTGACGATGTTTGAAATGGTGCAGCAACATTTGGTTAGCTGTGGGGGCAGCAGGGACACCAATATACATTCTTAATGGAGTCCACGGTTAAAATAAACCTTTTCTTTTTCTATTTAGAAGAAAGTAAGTCCCTTAGAATCTACACTTCAGATTAGAGAAAAAAATGTAAGCCCTAAAGCAATGGAATGCATCACAAAGGAAAAGACAGATTGGCTATATAAAAAATTAAATGAGACTTTAATGGCAGAAAATGAAGGTCATAGGAACTGGGAAAATAGATTTTCTTCCAATACAGTAAGGGCTAAGTGTACTTTGATATGCTTAATCTCAGCTGCAGCTGCTGCCTCTGTTTGAAACGTGACGTGTGAAATGTTAAGTCCCAGGCAGCTGATGTGCAGATGGCAGCAGTCCTCCTCCCTTCTGCGAGAACCGAGTCCACTAGCAAATGGCTTATCCTCAGCTTCAAACTGTGGGGTGTGGGGTGGGGGTGTGTTCGCTAGGCGATACTGGCCGTGGTGTGCTGGGTGAAAGCTCCCCTGTGGGGAGTGTCAGGAGGGCTGTGTGGGAGATGGAATGCACATCCCAAGGTCCTTGAGGATAAGGTGGCTGCTGTGTTGGTTGGATTGGCTGAAATGTGGAGGAAGGTGAGTTTAGAGAGGCAGATGGGATCCTTCAAATTCACTGTAGTTGGAGTTTAATGCATGTGAACGAAAATGGGTAAGAGGGCATATTTTATGAGCCTGAGTAGAGTGAGGGGCAGATACAGAGTGAGGCACACGGCTCCCTGACAGGCTTCATGGTAAGGGCCTGAAAAGCAGTGTCAGGGCCATTGCCCAGGGAGCCTGTGGTCAGAAGTCAGAGGAGGAAGTTATTCCACTTCAGGACTCAACTTGGAAGGCAAGTAGACGGGTCTCTTCTGCTGTCAGAAAAAATCTGCACACTTGAGTTTGGGCACTCACAACGGGGTGCTTAGTTTTGTTCTTTGAATAGCTTCCTCACACTGATCTCAAAGAGTAAGTGGACTTTTGGACTTCGTGGTTGGTTTGGAGCAGAACTGGGGAGAAGTGGCTCAGACAAAGGCCCGCAGGCAGTTGTAGGGGTAGAGAAAGATTTGGGCTGCCAGAGAGGAGGAGTCATCTGTGTCTCCAAAGGGAAGAGCAGGGAGCGGGCCTGGTTACAGTGGAAAGGGATCTCACAGGGCTCCTGGGCCCCCAAAATGCAGCAGAACGCGATCAGGGGGCTGGTTGCCAAGCTTGTCTAGGCTCATCTCCACTGGGTGCCTCTCAGGCCCCCAGCAGCAGGGCTCCCTTCCCTGCAGCCCTGTGCCTTCTCATCACCCATTTCCTAATCTTTCCCCCACTAGGTAGAGTTAGATTTGTCTTGGCATTCACTGAGTGAGAGCTTGTAATTACAGTGCGAATGTCACGGGGCTGGAGAGAACTGTAGTGCAGCAAGTGACCCCTGGCCCAGCCAGGAGAGGTGCTCAGGGAGTTCAGCAACAAGATCCAAGCTTGGGGGCTCTAGTGATGAAGTCTGAGAAATGGGAAGTGCCCCGTATGTGACAGGGAGCTATCGCAGGTTCACTGCCATGCGGAGATGCTATTTGGGTTGTTGAAGTTGTAATAATACCTCATGGCAAACAATCTTGGGCTGCTTATCACCATCCCCACCTATAGCTCGCCAAATGCAAAATGAGTTCTTAACATCCTGAGCAGTGTCTTCAAGAGGCCGTGGTTCAGAATGCCTCATAAGCCACAGGGTGGAGATCCCATCAGGGCATCTGGCCACCTGCCAGGTGCCTCCCCCTGTAGACACCAGACCAGTGTCTGAACAGCCCTGTAACTGGTTTCTCTACTTCCAGCTGCCTGTTTCCTGTTTTACTTCTAAAATGATTTTTCTGTCAAGGTCTCCATAAGTTGTTTACAGGAGGAAGTTCAAGCTCTTCCACCTCTGAGCCTCCTTGACTCCCATTTCTCGTATCCCACACCCAGGCTGCCAGCAACTCGTGTGGGCTCTGGTTTCACAGTGCACCCATAGCTCAGCTACTTCTTACACCTCCACAATGACTCCCCTAGTCCGTGCCCCCATAATTTCTGCATGGACAGAGCCTCTATATTAGCGTTCTGCAGAAGAAGAGAACCAATAGGGTCTGTGTGGAGGAAGAGAGAGAGAGGTCGGGATGTATTATAAGGAATTGGCTCACATGATTACCAAGGCTGCTAATTCCAAGATCTGCAGTCAGCAAACAAAGACCCAGGAGAGCTGAGCTTTTCAGTTCAGATCAGAAAGCAGCTAAAAACTGATGTACCAGCTTGAAGACAGTCAGGTAGGACGAATTCCTTCTTTTTTATTTTTATTTTTTGAGACAGAGTCTCACCGTGTCACCCAGTTGGAGTGCAGTGGCGCGATCTCGGCCCACTGTAGCCTCCACCCCCAGGTTCAAGCAATACTCCTGCCTTAGCCTCCCAAGTGTTCAAGCAATACTCCTGCCTTAGCCTCCCAAGTTGCTGGGATTACAGGCATGTACCACAATGCCTGGCTAATTTTTGTATTTTTAGTGAAGACAGGGTTTTTCCATGTTGGCCAGGCTTGTCTCAAACTCCTGACTTCAGGTAATCCACCTGCCTTGGCCTCCCAAAGTGCTGAGATTACAGGCATGAGCCACTGCCCCTGGTGAGGAATTCCTTCTTACCCTGCCTTTTTGTTCTATTTAGGCCTTCAACTGAATGGATGCACCCACTCACCCCAGGGAGAGCAACCTGCTTTCCTCAGCCCACAGATTCAAATGTTCATTTCATCCAGAAAACCCTCACAGACACACCCAGGGTAACGTGTGACCAGATATTTGGGCACCCCATTGCCCAATCAAGTTGACAGGGTTAACAATCACAGCTTCCTAGCCCAGCTTCCCCCACCCACTTGAATCTGTTCCCAGAGCAGCAGCCATAGTCACCTTTGTGGGTATTAAGGCAGAGGAAGGCACCCTAAGGCCCATGGGTTAACTTCAACCTGCTGGAAGCTTCTGTGTAGCCCACAGCTAAGGACAGTTTTTAAATGACTGGGGGGAAAACAGAAGTGACAAGTAGAAATTATATGAAATTCAAATTTCAGTGTCTATCAAAGTTTACTGGAACACACCGCCATTGTCTGTGGCTGCTTTTGCTCTATACTTGAAGAGTTGAATAGCTGCAACAGAGATTGGATGGCCACAAGACCTAAAATATTTATTGTATAGTCCTCTAAGAAAAAGCTCGTTGACCCCTTCAAACTGTCCATGGTTTCCCATTCTACTCAGAATAAAAGCTAAATCCTTGCCACTGGCTTAGGAGGCCCTATGTTGCCTGCCCTACCACCCCTCACCCTCTCCTGATGTTCTCCTGTGTTCAGGAGGCCTCCTACCTCTGAGCTTCACATGTGCTGTTCTCTTGGGAGCGCCCATCCTTTCCCCACCTCCAGTGTCTGCACTTCTCAGCACTTCACCTGATCCCCATACATAAGTAGTGCCCGTAGCACCATAGTACCACTGATAGCTGGTCTGTCATCTCATTGGAGTTTTGACTGTCTTCCCTGAATTGAATATAAGCCTCCTGAGGACAGGCACTGGTTTCCTTCTCCAGGATCCCAAGAATCTGGCATGATGTGTTAATCAGTACTTACTGAATGACTGAATAGTTGAAAACAGGCATTACCTGGGATGGTGGCACCTGTTGCGTTATATGCCCAGCAGTACTTTGCTCACAGAATAAGACTGTTCCGGATCACAGTCAACTTCAGGTGACCTATGAGCCCCTTGGAACCATCATCAGTGGCATCAGATCTGGGTTTTCCTTTACGGGGGTCTGGGGGTTGGGGAAGCCGGGGAGCATGCAGGCAGAGCAGATGTGCAGTGAAGAAAGGGCTTCTGGGTCCCTGTAGCTCCCCAAGCCCATGCCTAAGGTCCAGCTGCATTTCTGATCTTAAATTTCATGAAATATCCCAGGACTCCTATTGCCAGGTCCCTGGTCACCTCACAACACCAAGGTCTCTTCCCTAAAGACCCCCTTCTCAAGGGGTCTTTGAGGCCAGGTGATTGAGGATGTCTGCCAGAGACATGGATTCCTTCAGCCGCTACCCTCTGGGGAAGAATCACGGGGTCTGGAGTACATTTCTAAGATTTGTTTGCCCTCTGGCCTTCCAGGTCTGGGACCAGCAGCACTGGCCACTCCTGGCCCAAGCAGACCCAGTGAGCTGGGGAGCCCCTGTTCTCTTCCACTCTGGAGTTATGGCTTCATGCTGCAGTCTCCAGCCCAGAAACTGGTTCCTAGTGCCACCCAGATTTACAACCAAAATCTGGGGCTGAAAGTGAACTCCCCAGAGTTCTGTTCCCACTTGAGAAAGGGAATTGAATCCTGGCTGGACCAGGCCTACAGTGACCATTTCCCCTTTGGATAATTCAAATCAGCAAGCTGTAGCCCACAAGCCCCCCTAGCAGCAGGGGAACAGGGAGGGCAGGCAGTTGAGTGTGGCTTCCTCTCCTCCTTTCTGGGCCTTGCTTGTGAGCAGCTCTGTTCTTATTCTATTTCATGAAACCTTTGCTTTCGTTCGAACAAAGGGTCCCATTGTGAGTAAATTGAAAAGACCACTGCCCTGAGAGACAAGCGGCACCACCAGCCAGACTCTTGCTTTCCTCGGAGGAAGGAACGGGCTTTGCAGTCTGGCAGGGCTCCTGTCCACCTGTACCTTCCTGCGCCACCAGGGAGCCTCAGCTTCCTGGGAGGATTGTGACCACTGGGAAGGCAGGTGGGATTCTATGAGCGACATCACCCTGTTTTCCCCATTTTTAGGGAAGCAGACACACGTTCACAGAGGAAGCTGGCATCTTGTGGGGAACGGATAACAGTTCCTGGCAAATTACAAATACATTATTAAAATCTCAGGCTATACCTGGCCTGTCAGTTATTGTCCTTGCCTATCCACATATTTCCAGGATTCCACAAATGTTTAATGTTTCATTTTCTTTAATAACTGTACCGTTGACCAACCTAAGCTTGGTAATTACCAGGCTGAAGCTGAATTTCGCTGGCCTTTGGCACCCACTGTTTCCTCTCTTTGTCTCTGTGGTATGAGGCTTTATTACAGCTGTGCTTGTCACTGGTGGGAACAGTTCCCCACCCTGAAACAACAAAGAAGCAAAGTGTAATTAAATAGGCCACTGCACACGTGCAGCTGTACAGGCTGTGGTGCTGCCTCCTGGGACTCAAGGCCACCCTGAGGCTGCTGGCATTTTCATCCCTCAGCGAATGGAAGGAAGCCTGAATTTAGTGCATGGACCATCATTTAAGTATAAGGAGGTTGCAGGCTGTTTGAATACCAAATCTTTAGTTGCTCAGGATCCACTTGTAACAGAGCTCCAAGCAGGAGGCTAGTGTGCCGTGATTTTGCTTTAACATGGGGCTGTTCCAACAGTAACAGGCAGTTAGTTACAACCAGGGGCACATTTTTCCCAGACAACCCATAAACAGCCCTTGCTGCCCAGGCTAACCCACTACTGGGCTCCAGTGTAGAGAGGAACCTAACACCCATTAGCTTTGCTGATTGCAATCCCTGCTCCACACCCCAAGCAGTTCACATGGGGTTGAGAGGAGTAGGGAGCGCTGGGTCCTCTTAGACCAGTCATAGCAGGCAGTCTCCAAGGAGGAACTGGAATCATGTATATACTCAACAAATGTTAATTATGATTTAATGCAGGCTCTGTCATAAGACACCCCAGGTTCAAACTTCGACTTTATTATTTACTAGTTCTGTGACCTTAGGCAAGTTACTTAACCTCTCTGGGCCATTTTTTTTTTCAATTTACAAAATGGGGACACTAATAGTACCTACCTCATGAGGCAGTGTGACAATTAAACAAATTAGTAGACTACACATCGTGGCTCACGCCTGTAATCCCAGCACTTTGGGAGGCAGAGGTGGGCAGATCACTTGAGGCCAGGAGTTTGAGACCAACCTGGCCAACATGGGGAAACGCTGTCTCTACTAAAAATACAAAAATTAGCGGGGTGTGGTGATGGGTGGCTGTAATCTCAGCTACTAGGGAGGCTGAGGCAGGAGAATAGCTTGAACCTGGGAAGCAGAGGTTACAGTGAACTGAGATTGCACCACTAAAATCTCTTTTTGAGACTCTGTCTAAAAAAAAAAAAAAAAAATTTATCCAGCAGGAAACGGGCACAGGGCTCTGAGAGCATGAAGTGGGAGCAGCGTGGTCAGAGTGGGCTTTTGCTGGGGAGGAGCACATGAACTGCACTCTGAAGAGTGAGTCACAGTTGCCCGGGCAATGAGTAGTAAAGAAGGCTCTAGGCAGAAGGAACAGCTCTAGGCAGAGGTCCCGTGTTAGGATGAGACATAAGAGGAACTAGAAGAGGGTGCCAGAGGGAGAACAAGGGAACGTGCGTTCTGAGATCAGGCTGGAGAGGAAGAGAGAGGCCAAGGCAGCGCCAGCCATCTTGGGGATTTGAGTGTTTGTTCTAAAAGCAATGGGGATCCATTGAATCCTGCACAGGGAAGAGAGTTCCCGTACTTGGAGCACGGGAGGGGCTTCTTATATATTGAGGGCTGGCATCCCAAGACCTGAAGCAAATTTTGCTCTGAAATTTTAAGGAAGATGGACTGAGGGAGTCAGAGGTGAGGCAATTGGGATGTGCCCACATGTGAGCCCAACCTACTCTTAGATGTTTATTGATTTCTTGCCTCTTTCCACTCTAATCATTCAAAGCTTCGTTTTCCAGATGAGGCAAGCTCAGACAGCCCAAGCAAATTTCCTGCAGCCACACAGCAAGCTGAAAGCGAAGATGCAATTCTGATTCCCAGGCCTGTGTTTTCCCCCGCCTACATTCAGTATCCCTGGCTGGCAGTGGCTTTTGACCTGACCACTAACCTGTAGGCGCTGTGAGAGCAGGGATGGTGCCGACGCTGTCAGTGACTCATCCCAGCACCTGGCGCTTGTAAGGGCTCAATATATGTGCTCTGGACCGAGAAAGGCAATGTCATAGTCTTGAACACTCCATATGTTTATACACCAACTGTGGCTGCTCTTCCCCTACCACAGATCTGAATCTCTGCGACAGATCCACAAGGCCAGAAAGATTTACTATCTTCTTCTTTCCAGAATATACTCTCTGATCCTTGTTCTAGGTCATCAGTTGCTCTTTAGGAGTTTCGTTTATGATGTCTGAACAGGTTCCTGGACCTCTCCAGAAAATATTCCATGGAGATGAAGCTGAGGAGCATTTGGAGAATTGATAGGACTAGCCCCATTGCTGGGGCAGAGGAGACCTTAGTGGGCAGCCCTAAGAAACATAATTGGGCATGGGAGGAGCTGCCCCCAACAGACCCCAGAAGAAGAGAAAGAAAAGCTGCATTAAGCCTAGCCATCTCAAAATCTAGGGTGCCCATAAAATCCTTGCCCTGCTTGAAACTGGTTTCCTGATAGAAAGTGAAATAGGCATAGATGGGTGCAGTGGCTCACACCTGTAATCCCAGCACTTTGGGAGCCTGAGGTGGGTGGATCCCCGAGGTCAGGAGTTCCAGATCAGCCTGGCCAACATGGTGAAACCTTGTTTCTATTAAAAATACAAAAATTAACTGGACATGGTGGCACATGTCTTTAATCCCAGCTACTCAGGAGGCTGAGGCACGAGACTCACTTAAACCCAGGAGGCGGAGATGGCAGTGAGCTGAGATTGCACAACTGCATTCCAGCCTGGGCGACAGAGCGACACTGTGTCTCAAAAAAAAAGTGAAATAAACATCATTGTATACATTTTTCTATATACAAATATAGAAAAGAAAATAGATTTAAAAGGCAAAGGCCATTCATAATTATGCCACCCAGAGACAGGTGGGCACTGTGAGAGTTTCTTTCAGTCTGTCCTCGCCATGCCCAAGCACACTTGAATTATGCTGTTTATATACTTCCGTACCCTCTCTTTTTTGCCTAACAGGTCTCGAGTGCTTTATAAGCATTCAATATAAATATGACTTTATTTCCTTAGTATGGGAGTCTGTGTTTTTTCCCAGTATTTCTCTTACCTCAGATATCATTGGTTCAGTCTTGGAAGGCACTTTGGAATATTTTTTCTGGGCTTCATTCCTAGAAGCAGAAACATGTTCACTTTGAATGTTTGACTCTCATAAATGTCAGGTATGGTGAGATGTGGTTTTATGGTCTTCACACAGACGACATACACCAGAATTCTCTTAACAATATTTGCTCTTCTGAGAAGGAAATTTTGCTGCTCAAATCTCACCTTCAAATAGATTACTAGGAGCTGGGCATGGTGGTATGTGCCTGGGAGGCTGAGGTGGGAGGATTGCTTGAGACCAGGAGTTTGAGGCTGCAGCGAGCTATGATCACGCCACTGCGCTCCGGATTGGGCCACAGAGCAAGATCCTATCACACACATACACAGGCGAAATAGCTTACCTGCAGCTAAGCCACTCCTTTTTCCTTACATATAGTACTTGCTCATGTGCCGGAGCTCACCGTTCAGCCTGCACCATCCCAGGCTAGGGGTTAAGATCAAGAGCTTTATTCCATCTGCCTGGATTTGAGTCATGGCTCTGCCATTACTCTGTGTGACCTTGAGCAAGGCACGTTCTCCCTCTGAGCTCCAGTTTCCTCGTATCTGAAGGCAGCTTCAAGGATTATATGAGCTGATAAATGCAAAGCACTTAGCACAGGGTCTGGCGTTGACCACAGGCTCGGGAAATGTTAAACGTTTGTGTTGTGAGGCTTTGCAGGTGACGAAACTATTCAACTCTGCCGCCGCAACATGAAAGCAGCCATAGATGATACGTGTACACCAATGAGCGTGGCTGTGTCCCAAGAAAACTTTATCTATGGAAATGGAATCTAGGATTTCACAGTTTTCACAAAACATTTTCCAACCACTTAAAAATGTAACCGCCATGCTTAGCTCACAAGCTGCACAAAACCACAAGGCACGCTGGATGTGACAGACAGCTTGGAACTCACCTCCACTAATCAGAGAGTGACCTCCAGGCAGACTTAGTTCTGTGTGGAGTTTCTCAGTCCCCTGTCCCTGAAGGCTGGCTATTTTCAAACCTGCTGGAGAAGAGTGAGGAGGCTGGGTTCTAGGTGTCTCACTTCCCCTCTTGGGGCCTCATTTCCCTTTCTGTGCGGGCGGGGTGAGCTTTTGGCTCTTTCCAGCTGCAGCTTCCTAAGGTAGCTGAGACTCTGTCATGGCTAGCACATGCTGGGTCTCTGGTTTTCATTTTAAAACAACCTGTGTGCAGGCCGGGCGCGGTGGCTCATGTCTGTAATCCCAGCACTTTGGGAGGCCGAGGCGTGTGCATCACGAGATCAAGAGATCCAGACCATCCTGGCCAACATGGTGAAACCCCATCTCTATTAAAAATACAAAAAAATTAGCCCAGTGTGGTGGCGCATGCCTGTAGTCCCAGCCACTCAGGAGGCTGAGGCAGGAGAGTCACTTGAACCCAGGAGGCGGAGGTTGCAGTGAGCCAAGATCATGCCATTTTACTCCAGCCTGGATGACAGAGTGAGACTCCGTCTCAAAAACAAAAGAAACAAAAACAGAACAACAAAAAACCCTGTGTATAAGGCAAGATATGAATATCCTTCTGTGCATGTCCTGAGACCCTGCCTGGCACAAAGTCACAGGGCAGACCCTGGGAGTCCCCTATTCCCTCCCTTCCCTAAGTGTCTGGGTGTTCTCAGGCCTCCCAGCCTTTGCCTCTGCTGTGCTCTCTGCCCGGGATGCCCACCCGGCTTGTCACCTCAAGTGCCACTTCTCCTTGGAAGATCCTCTTTTAACCTCCCTCCCCCACTCAGGATGGAAGGAGAGGCCCCTCCCTTGCTCACCACAGGACAGCACTGACTGCGCTGTGTCACTGTGGCATAATGTTCTGTTGACTTTGCTCACTGGCCTCCCCAGTGAATGAAGGGCTGCCGGAGGGCCACAGCCTAGAATTGCCGGCCTTTGGACCTCAGGGCTTGCAGTCTGGAGCGCCAGAGTTGGTCAAATGAACAAATTGAGGATGAAGAAATAAGGCAAGCAGGGCTTGACCTTGCGGAAGCTGTAGTCTAGCTCCCTAGAGAGACTCTTGGCTGCAGCTGAAAGGGTCCGTGCTGTGGATGTAGAGAGAGTTTGAGTCCCGAAAGAAGAAATGCACTACATTTTTTACAAACCCCTTGAAGGTCTGTGCTTTGTTCTCTGCTTCCCAACCACCTCCCACCCCTCCCATCCCCCGCCAATCTTGGGCAAGACCATTCTCCCCTTTCTCTAGTCACTCCTGTCCTTCAGAGGGCCCCCTCTGGCCCCCACTATCCATTGTCACTGGAGTAATGCTGTGGCCTTTCTCGGTTTGGGCCCCACCCCCAACCGAATAACGTCTCCCCAGAAAGTTTCCACTTGGTTCTTGGTGTTTTCACAGTTACAGGAATCCAAGAGCAATGTCAGACCCAGGAGGTACCTGTCTCACTCCCCACCCTGGCTTGATCAATGTTGTCACCAAAGCTGTCACAAACAAGGGGGTGTGGGCTGTCACGTGGCCCTGCCTGAGTAACCACATTCTCGCTTCCTTCTTCCACACACGGCCATTGGGGGTTGCTCGGGTCCCGGACTGCTGCAAGGGGTGCCACAGCAGTGCCCGACAGCGTGGGCTGAGGCCTCGTCACTAAAGCAGAGAAGCCACTTTTTCTGGGCCCACGAGGCAGCTGTCCCATGCTCTGCTGAGCACCGTGGTAAGTGTTGGCTTGCAAAACCACAGGGAGTGGCTGGAGGTCCCCATGGGCCAGGGGCCTGTCTCATAGCTGCTGGCAGGCCCGGGCAGGACCTCCAGGCCCTTCCTGAACTGCAGCCCCTGGGGAGGGTGAACTGAGGCTCCTCCGGTTCAAGACTAAGTCTTCCTGGAGTCTGTGGCCTCATTCTGGTGTCTCTTCTGAATCCTGCTCCTGCTTTTCTTTTCTTTTTAAGACAAGGTCTTACTCTGCCAGCCAGGTTGGAATGCAGTGGTACGATCACGGATCAAGGCTGGAGTGCGGTGGTATGATCACGGATCACTGCAGCCTCAAACTCCTAGGCACAGGATCCTCCCACCTCAGCCTCCCGAGTAGGTGGGACTACAGACACATACTGCCTCATGCAACTACTATTTTTACTTTTCCTAGAGATGGGGTCTCACTTGGATGCCCAGGCTAGTCTCAAACTCCTGGCCTCAAGCCTTTTGCCTCAGCCTCCCAAAGCGCTGAAATGACGGGCTTGACCCACCTCCCCCAGCCTCTTGTTAACTTACTTCCCAGCCACTTTGCCTGCAGCTTCCGGCTTGGGGGCATTCTGAAAATCAGAGAAACCACGGGTGTTTCTCTAGAAATTATCCTACCCTCTCCTTTCCTGCATGGGAAACTGAGGCCTGGAGAGGTGAGAGGATTTGTTTGGGGGCAGAGCTGAGATTAGGTCTGGAAGATTCCAGAAAGTAGAGGGAGTGCAGGATTTATCTTGAAGCTGCACATGTTAGGACGGGCACCGTGGCTCACACCTGTAATCCCAGCACTTTGGGAGGCCGAAGTGGGCAGATCACAAGGTCAGGAGATCAAGACCATCCTGGTTACATGGTGAAACCCTGCCTCTAAAAAAAAAAGCAAAAAAAAAAGCTACATATAATGGACACATAAAAAGTTGTTTTCAGAGAAAGATGCATTCTTCCCACTTTTTATAAGACTGAGAAAATGACACTTGTCTGTGGCAAACTATGAAAATATTAGATTTAGGATACTATTGTTAGCAAAATGGAAAAAAATAATATTAATTAGAATACTTGGCCGGGTGTGGTGGCTCACGTCTGCAATCCCAGCACTTTGGGAGGCTGAGGCAGGTGGATCGCCTGAGCTCAGGAGTTCAAGACCAACCTGGGCAACATGGTGAAACTCCAGATCTACCAAAAATATAAAAAATTAGCCAGGGGTAATGGTGTGTGCCTGTGGTCTCAGCTACTTGGTAGGCAGAGGTGGGAGGATCACTCGAGCCTGGGAGGGGAGGTTGCAGTAAGCTGCGATCATGCCACTGCACTCCAACCTGGGTGGCAGAGTGAGACCCTAATTCAAAAAAAAAAAAAATTAGACTACTCTTATTAGTTTGTATTTGAGATGCTTTCAGGACACTAAAAGGAAACGGTGGGGGCCAGTTGTGCCCCGCTGCACACACATTCACACACTCCCCCCCCCATTATCTACATCCGGGCTTCTGCTGCCTGGAATTCTCTTCCCTTTCCTCTTTCTTCTGTTTTCCTTTTTTTTCCCCGTCTCAGACTTTTAGGGCCCCAGAATGAGCCAGGGCTTCAGTGAGCCAGGGCTTCAGAAGGTGGCTCCCAGGCCCTCGGACGACCCCAGAGTCGCTTCCTCTGGGGTTGCCCGGGGAGGCCGCGCCCTGGGTGATTGATGCCTCCCTCAACATCCTTGGCCAGCAGCCAGGGGAGTTGAATCTCAGATGGCGGAAGGGCTGGGCCCCGAGCAGAGCATTCAGAAGAGCTGGGGAATCAATCATCTGAGAACCTTGGAGAGTGGACAGTGCCCCTTTTACAGATGAGAACACTGAGGCTAGAAGGGGAGAAGCGGCTGCCTTTGGCAGTGTGATTATGGCTGCAGGACGCTCATGGAGTTCGTGGTGGTGACCCCAGGCCTGTGTCTTGATCTCCTTTGCTGAGCTTGAACAGGAAGACGGTAGTGGGGGCCAGTAGTCTACAAGATGAGATGGCAGGTGTGTGTGTGGGGGGGGGTCTGTGGTTGTTGATCTGTCTGTCTACACGGGGGTCTCTAGAAAACGGTTTAAAGACAGTTGTTCAACTAAAGCCAGATATAGGTCTCATTGAATTCATTTGTGCCAAGCAAGTGCCTTACCTCTGCTTTATCAGGCCAGCTAATTTGGTTCTTGGCAGAGTTGGGGCGGGGGCGGGTAACGCAAAAAAATCTCAACTAACACTGAACTGCCAAACATGAAACAGATATCCAGCATATCTGTGCTATTAACATTTCGTGAGGGCTGGGTGCGGTGGCTCACACCTGTAATCCCAGCACTTTGGGAGGCCAAGGCTGGCAGATCACGAGGTCAGGAGATCGAGACCATCTGGCCTAACATGGTGAAACCCATCTCTACTAAAAATACAAAAAATTAGCTGGGCTTGGTGGCATGCACCTGTAGTCCCAGCTACTCAGGAGGCTGAGGCAGGAGAATCACTTGAACCTGGGAAGTGAAGGTTACAGTGAGCCAAGATGGTGCCACTGCACTCCAGCCTGGGTGACAGAGTGAGACTTTGTCTCAAAAAAAAAAAAAAAAAAAATTTGTGAGGAGGGCTGGGCAGGGTGACTCATACATTTTTGGAGACCGAAGCAGGAGTTTGAGACCAACCTGGGCAACATGGAGAAAACCCAACTCTACAAAAATTTAAAAATAGCCGGGTCTGGTGGCATGCACCTGTAGTCTTCGCTACTTGGGAGTTCAAGTCTTCAGTGAGCTGTGATTGCACCACTGTACTCCAGCCTGGGCAGCAGAGCAAGACCTTATCTCTAAAAGTAAATAAATAAATAAGTAAACATTTCATGAGAGGGATAAGTAGGGAAAAAATGTCTACAGAGGCTCCCTGATGTGAGCTGGGGTAGATGATGGAAAGAGGTTGGAAAGCGTCAGCTGGCAAAAGTCGTGTGAAAAGTGTGAAGGCAGCATGTGCTGTGCAGTTCTGGGCACGGTCCCCTGCCTCAGTCACAAGACCTCTTCTGCAGAGGCATTTAGTGAGGCCTCTGGGGCTGCCAGGAGACCCAGGAGAGTTCCTGCCCTCCAAAACCTTGCTGTCTGGTGGGAGCAGCAGAGCAGGCAGCCTCGGTGGCTGTGAGCCACTGGGACAAGCATTGAGAGAGGTGTGTGCCTGCCCATTGGCCAAATCCCGGCTCTGTGGCCGGATCAGCAAGATAGCTGTGCTTCCTGCCCTCTGGAAGTTTAGGGGCCAATGTGAATACATTTTTAGAAAGTAAATGAATAGTTAAAATGGTTAAAGACCGGAGATGACTCATCATGCCTGGGGTAATCCGGAAAGGCTTCCAGGAGGACGGGGCATTCTCCTGGCCCTCTTCAACCCACAACAACCCCATGAAAAGCAGGTGCTACCATTGTCCTTGTAGTCCAGCGAAGGAACCCACAGCTCAGAGAGGTGAGGTGAGTTGCCCAAGGTCACACAGCTTGTTAGGGACGGAGTTGGGATTGACTTGGTTTGATGTGGCTCCCAGGGCAGGTCCTGTCCTGTCTACCTGGACTTAGATTTGCTCTGGGACCTGGGAGACACCTGCACCTTGGTTATTGGGGGCCTTTCCTCCTATTGATGACTGCTTGACCCAAACCCTGAGATGCTCAGTCTTTTGAATTTTAACATTCCAAGATCCTGCCTGCTGTGACCTGCAGTTTCAGGATTCTCAGTGCGAGGTTCTCAGCGGCTTGGAGCCCCACGGGTATCTTTCCTGAGCAGCTCAGGGCAGCCACACGGCGGGGTCTCTGGAGTGGGAGTCTGGGCCCCTGTAGCCTGCTCCTCCATAGACTGGATGGGGCCACATGGGGTCCAGATGGGGCCTGGGGCAGAAGCAGCCTGGTTTTAGGGTGAAAGCTGCAAAATGAGCAGTCTCTGACCTACTCCGCTAGGCAAGCATTGAGACAAATAGGATACGGCCATCGGAGACCCCTGCCCTGGCCCCACTCTGTGGGACTGTTTTTCTGCCTTCCAGGGAGAGGAGAGGTGGAAGATGGGGCCTGGATGTGACCCCCTGACTCTGGGCTTTGCTTGCTCATCTGTGTGATGGGCACCCTTAGAGCCAGTGAACACGGGGGTGAGGAGGAATGAGGTCACCAGGCAGCAAGAGGATGAAATCGTCCCTCCAAGGCAGGGGCTTTGGCATCCAGCATTTTCGTTGTTGTATAATAATTTACTATAGCAAATATAAAGGCAGTATTATGCTACCTGCCATACATAGTGAGAAAACTCAACTCCTTCACACTCTACCTGTGTGGCTCAGCTGAGACAAGATCTCTCAGAGCCTGGGGTTTTCTTTTCTTTCATTAAAAAAAAAATACTGGACACGGTGGCTCAAGTCTGTAATCCCAGCACTTTGGGAGGCCAAGGTGGGCGTATCAGTTGAGGTCAGGAGTTTGAGACCAGCCTGACCCCATCTCTACTAAAAATACAAAATTAGCCAGATGTGGTAGCACATGCCTGTAATTCCAGCTACTTGGGAGGCTGAGGCAGGAGAATCGCTTAAACCTGGGAGGTGGAGGTTGTGGTGAGCCAAGATTGCTCCATTGCACCCTAGCCTGGGAAACAAGAGCGAAACTCCTCAAAAAAAAAAAAAAAGTTTTTATTTCTTAAAGACAAGTCTTGCTCTGTCACCAGGCTGCAGTGCAGTGGTGCCATCATAGCTCACTGCAGCCTCGACCTGGGCTCAAAGCCATCCTCTGGCCTCAGCTTCTCGAGTAGCTGGGATTAGTCATGCACCAGCACACCTGGCTAATTTTTAAATTTTTTATAGAGACAGGGATCTCTCACTATGTTGCCCGGGCTGGTCTTGAACCCCTGGCTTCAAGTCATGCTCCCGCCTCAGCCTCCCAAAGTGCTAGGAGTACCAGCTGGAGGCACCGTGCCTGGCTGAGCCTCAGGTTTTCTTCCTGTCAGATGGGCTGATGCCTGGCTCCAGGCTGCTGTGTCTTAAAGCCCATGGAATGGCAGGGACCAGGCTGGGGTGACCAACACATTCCCACCCCCAGTTTGCCTAGGAGTGAGGGGTTTTTGGGGATAAGGGACTCTCAGTACTGACACCAGGAACATGTGGGATAAGGTGGCTGCTTTAGACGGGCCTGGGAAAGGAGATGTGTGGTTTCCCAGCACACCAGGTCTTATCACAACTGGTACTGAGCTCTCTGTTTTCTCAAAGCCCGAATGCCCACGGGGAAGGTAGGGAGGTCGCCATCTCCACACCCTCTGAGTCTGAGCCCTCCCTTTCCTCTGCTTCTCTGCCTGCAGCCCCAAAGAGGGTCCCCAAGTAAAGTACCCCCTGCTGGAAGCCAGCATCTGGGACCTTCCATACACTCATGTAATTCTCATGATGATTTTTTTGAGCAATATCGCCTGTTTGACAATGAGGAAACTGAGGCTTAGAGAGGGAGAAGCAACTTGCCTGAGTTTACACAGCCGCTAAGTGGGGGTGAGTGTGGGATTCAGGCCCCAGCCTCTCCACCCCAGGCTGTCTCTGTATGCAGGAGGCTGTGGCGATGGGTGTAGGGGAGGGGTCAGCCACAGGAACAGCCCACCTGAAGAACATGGCCCCAGAGCCCTCTGTGTTATGCTCCCAGCTTCTGGGCTGCAGCAAGTCCTATCCTGACTCACCAAGATGCCTCCCTCGACCGGGGATCCCGGGGGCCAGGCCTTGCAATTTTGCCCCCACCCTCTCTGCTTCCAGGAACTGACTGAGAGCTTTGCCTTCTAGGAAAAGAGAACTGCCCAAGTGGGGGCTGGTGGCTGTGAGTGTGTTCATAATGATGAAATATGTCTCCAAGCTGGTGGTTTCTTCCTAAAGTCCCTGCCCCCAGAAAAGTGGGGCCAAGCTCGGGCAGTAGATTCTTGCCCCAGATAGGAACTCTACCCCAAAGAAACTCTGCTGCCCTGAAGGTAAATTGGGAAGCAAAGGTGTGTGT
Source organism: Callithrix jacchus (assembly GCF_049354715.1). Classification (NCBI taxonomy): domain Eukaryota; kingdom Metazoa; phylum Chordata; class Mammalia; order Primates; family Cebidae; genus Callithrix; species Callithrix jacchus. The sequence continues at coordinate 111,521,129 of NC_133510.1, read as the reverse complement.
GTGTGTGTGTTATATTTATTAAGCACCTATCAGAAGCCTGGAACTTTTGTCTTGTTTTGTTTTGTTTTGAGACAGGGTCTCACTGTGTTGCCCAGGCTGGAGTGCAGTGGTGCGATCTCAGCTCACTGCAGTCTCAACTCCCAGGCTTAAGCAATCCTCCTGCCTTAGCCTCCTGAGTAGCTGAGACTACAGGCGTGCATTACTATGCCTGGCTAATTTTTCTATTTAAACTTTTTAAAATTTATTTTTGAGACAGGGTCTTGCTCTGTCATCCAGGCTGGAGTGCCGTGGCACAATCGTGGCTCACCGCAGCCTCGATCACCCCAGGCTCAAGCAGTTCTTCCGTCTCAGCCTCCCGAGCAGCTGGGACTACAGGGGAGCACCACCACTCCAGGCTAATTTTTTTGTGTGTTTCGTAGAGATGGGGTTTCACCATGGTGACCAGGCTGGTCGGGAACTCTTTAGCTTAAGCTATCCACCTGTCTTGGCCTCCCAAAGTCCTGGGATTGCAGGAATGAGTCACCATGCCTGGCCTAATTTTTCTATTTGTGTCAAGATGGGTGTCTCACTATGTTGCCCAGGCTGCTCTTGAACTCGTGGGCCCAAGTGACCCACCCGCCTCGGCTTCCCAAAGTCCTGGGATGACAGGCATGAGCTGCCACGCCCACCAGCCTGGAATTGTTGAATCCATCCCCTTGTTGCGTTCTCTCAGCAGCCCTAGGAGAAGGGCACTGTTTCTCATCTCCATTCTACAGAAGCTCAGGGAGGCAAGCATCGGTGTCAAGGTCACACAGCTTGTAAAGGGCAAAGCTGGGACTTGAACGTCCTTGTTCTCTGAATCCATAGACTATGCTTTCAACCCTATGCCCTGCATGGCACCTGGCAAGTATGTGGCTGGCCTTTCTGGGGGCATAGTTTTCAAGCTCCTCCTTTTTCTTGCTGTGTCCTCCCTCGCCCACCCAAGTCCGCAAGCCCAGCCTTTTGTCTCCTCAGTTAGGTCTGGTCTCTCCTGACAGCTTTACGCCTTCCTGAACCTCACTGAGTTTAAATCTGATCCTGACCTCTCACCTCTCACGTCACTTCTCTGAACCTCTGTGTCATCCTTGGTAAAATGGGGATAACTGTGAGGGTCAGATGTGTCTGGTGCAAATATCATAAAGTTTGGTTTAAGAAATTATTTTTATTTTTTAGACAGAGTTTTGCTCTTGTTTCCCAGGCTGGAGTGCAGTGGCACAATCTTGACTCACTGCAACCTCTGCCTCCCAGGTTCAAGCAATTCTCCTGCCTTAGCCTCCCGAGTAGCTGGGATTACAGGGGATTGCCACCACACCTGGCTAATTTTTGTATTTTTAGTAGAGACAGGGTTTCACGTGTTGGCCGGGCTAGTCTTGAACTCCTGACCTCAGGTGATCAGCTTACCTCGGCCTCCCAAAGTGCTGGCATTACAGGGTTGAGCTATCACACATGGCCTCTAAGAAATTATTTTAAGATGTGGGCTGGGTGTGGTGGCTCATGCCTGTGATCTCAATGCTTTGGGAGGCCGAGGCAGTATTGTTTGAGGCCAGGAATTTGAGACAAGTCTGGACAACATAGCAAGACCTTTTCTCTACAAAGAAATTTAAAAATTAGCCGGATGTGGTGGCATGTACAGGTAGTTCCTACTACTCAGGAGGCTGAGGTGAGAGGATCACCTGAGCCCAGGAGGTTGGGGCTGCAGTGAGCTATGATTGCACTACTGCACTCCAGATGGGGTGAAAAGCAAGACTCTGTCTCTAAAATAAATAAGTAAATCAATAAATAGAAATAAATTAGTTTAAGATGTGATCAGATTTGCATGTTTGAAACAAACATAGACCAGGTATTGGCTCACACCCTTTAATCTCAGCACTTTGGGAGGCTGAGACGGGGAGATCTCTGAGGTCAGGAGTTTGAGACCAGCCTGGCCAACATGGTGAAACCCTATCTCTACAAAAAATACAAACATTAGCTAGGCATAGTGGTGTGCGCTTGTAGTCCCAGCTACTTGGGAGGCTGCGGGAGGAGAATTGCTTGAACCTGGCAAGTGGAGGTTGCAGTGAGCTGAGATTATGCCACTGCATTCTAGCCTGGGCAACAGAGTGAGACTCTGTCTTGAAAAAGAAAAGAAAAGGAAGCAACATAATTCTAGCTAACATGTGAAAGAGGTCAGTGTGAACCTGGAAGCTGAGGGGCCCGTGAGTGAGTTGGTCATTATAGTCGCCCGAGGAATGCTGGGCAACTGCTCTTTCCTCCAAACTGTGCGAATAAAGTACAAAGGAAGAGACTGGAAATTGTCCAGGTGCTATTTCTGAATGCCCACTCTGCACTAGACACGATTCTAAGGGTTGTGTGCTGCTAAAGGGTGTTAGGTCCAGGGAATGCAGGAATATCCGAATCCTGCCCCAGAACGTGGCTGTCACTCACCGTAGGATTCTCAGCACAGGATTTTGAATTCTATAAACACCAACCAGTGCCAAGGAGAGCATGAGGGGAGAGAGAGAAAACAAGAAAGCACAGGTGTTCACAATGCCAAGAAAAAAGATCAATGAGAAGGGCAAACAAGTGGCATTATCCTTTCTGGCTCCCTGGTAGGGAGGACAATGTAGAGTCTCTGAATAGACAGTGGTCCTACTCACAGGCACACTCAATGACTAAGCTCCCTGAGAGCAGGGTTGTTCTGAAAAGTTTTGAGTTTTCTCCTGGCCATGGAGAGTGTAGTTAAATGGCTCTGGGCCCTTAAAGACTTACAGTACAGGTTGACTGAAAGAACTAAATCAACCAACCTTTGCTGAGAGGTTTCCATGCAAACAAAGTGCTAAGGGTCTTGCATGCATCCCCTCACTTTATCTTCATAACAGCCTATGAAGTAGGCACCGTCATCCCTGTTGTGCATTGTGCAAGTGAGGACACCACCAAAGGGAATAGGACCAAGCCAAGACATTGAGAAGGAATGAGACAAACTGAGACTCTGAGAACTGACAAGGGCTGTGGAGGGTGGAAGCCAAGATAGGAAAAAGAGAGACATGTAGAGGTGGCATGGCAGTGGGCAGGGAGGGGGTAGCAGGAAGAATCAGACTCCAAGAGGCCTCAAATGTCCAATAAGCAGTTTTATCTGGGAGGTCTGTCATTTCCAAACTCTTCTGCTTGTGGACATTGTAATGGGTAGTTAATCTATTTACAAATTCTATACAGGTACTACTTTATTCTTATGATATATTATAAATATATGCAACAATATAAATTAAGAAGGAGTGACATGAGGCTGGGCACAGTGGCCCATGCCTTTAATCCCAGAACTGTGGGAGACCAAGGTGGGCAGATCACTTGAGGCCAGGAGTTTGAGACCAGCCTGGCCAAAATGGTGAGACTCCATCTCTACTAAAAATACAAAAATTAGCTGGGCACAGTGGCTCATGCCTGTAATCCCAGCTACTTAGGAGGCTGAGACAAAAGAATCATTTGAACCTGAGAGGCAGAGGTTGCAGGGGGCTGAGATTGTGCCACTGCACAATCTTAGGTGTCAAAGCAAGATTCTACCTCAAAAAAATAAATAAATAAATAAAAGAGTGACATGAAAAGTTAATAGAACTAGAAGCACTAATTCTTTCTATACTCCAATGGATTGTCTTATCCACAAATAAAATGACTTAACCCAAAAGAAGAGGGAGGCAAATCAATTTCTATGGACCATCTAGAAGTTAAAAGGCATTCCTGGATGGCTTTATTCATGTTGATTAGTAATAATAATAACTGCTACGGGATGAGGGTCTTCTTCATGCCAGGCATGTCAGGGATGCTTGGGGAAGCCTAAATCCCCAGTTCCTGCTCCAGACCAGACATGCTTCCTGCTGTGGCAGTAGAGGGCGGTGGTCTAGGGTGCTCTCTAAGCCATGGGTGAAGCTGTCTTGATGTCCGTCCACCACTGTCTCCCCCCAGGTGCCATGCCTCTGAAATTCCTCCTGCTGCTGATCCTACTGGGCCCTAGCAGCAGCTTGCAGCTGTGGGACCCCTGGGCAGATGGAGCCAAGAAAGCCCTGGGCCCCCTGCTTGCCCGGGGCCGGAGACAGGCCACTGAAGATTATGACCTGTATGATGAGCTTGTGCCAGAAACAGAGGCTCCAGAAATACTGAACAACATCACCAACACCATTCTTCTGACTGGGGTCGGAACTCCTGAGCCTACCACTGTGGAGCCTGCTACAAGGCATTCTACTGGCCTGGATGCAGGAGGGGCAGTCACAGAGCTGGGCATGGAGCTGTCCAATATGGGGACCCTGTCCACGGAGCCAGCAGCCATGGAAGTACAGACCACTCAACCGGCAGTCACGGAGGTACAGACCACTCACCTGGTGGCCATGGAGGCACAGACCACTCCACTGGTGGCCACAGAGGCACAGACCACTCAACCAGCAGCCACTGAAGCACAGACCACTCAACTGGCAGCCACGGAGGCACAGACCACTCAACCGGCAGCCACGGAGGCACAGACCACTCAACCGGCAGCCACGGAGGCACAGACTACTCAACCTGCAGCCACAGAGGCACAGACCACTCAACCTGCAGCCACAGAGGCACAGACCACTCAACTGGCAGCCACGGAGGCACAGACCACTCAACCTGCAGCCACAGAGGCACAGACCACTCAACCAGCAGCCATGGAGGCACAGACCACTCAACCTGGAGCCACGGAGGTACAGACCACTCCATCAGTGGGCACGGAGGCACAGACCACTCAACCAGCAGTCATGGAGGCACAGACCACTCCATCAGTGACCACAGAGGCAAAGACCACTCCATTGGTGGCCATAGAGGCACAAACCACTCCACCAGCAGCCATGCAGGCCCTGTCCACAGAACCCAATGCCAAAGAGGCCCACTCCACAGAATCTAATGCTACAGAGGCCCTGTCCACAGAACCTACTACCAAAAGGGGTCTGGTCATGCCCTTTCCTGTGTCCTCTGTTACTCACAAGGGCATCCCCATGGCAGCCAGCAATTTGTCCACCAGCCACCCAGTGGGGGCCCCAGACCACATCTCTGTGAAGCAGTGCCTCTTGGCCATCCTCATCTTGGCGATGGTGGCCACTGTCTTCCTCGTGTGCACTGTGGTGCTGGCAGTCCGCCTTTCCCGCAAGAGCCACATGTACCCCGTGCGTAATTACTCCCCCACCGAGATGGTCTGCATCTCCTCCTTGCTGCCTGATGGGGGTGAGGGCTCCCCCACTACAGCCAATGGGGGCCTGCCCAAGGCCAAGAGCCAGGGCCTGACGCCAGAACCTGGGGAGGACCATGAGGGGGACAACCTCACCCTGCATAGCTTCCTCCCTTAGCTCCCTCTGCCATCTGTTTCAGCAAGACCCCAGCCTGCATGGTCTCTCCTCAGCCACCCTGGGTGCCCGGACCTCATTCCACTGTGCTGGGCTTCCTTGGAGACCCCTGGGGATGGGGAGCTTCAGGGAAGGAACCCTGGCCACCCAAACAGGACAAGAGCAGCCAAGGTCTTGGGGCCAAGCAGACTGGCAGGTGGCTACCTCTTTCCTCCCTCCTTGAATGAAGCCCGGCCACTTCCCAGCCATCTACAGGCCACATTTCAGCCAAGGGCTGGGGCAGGAGGCCATTTATTCAAGAGAATAAAAGGCCTTTCCTTTTTCCTATCCCCATCTTCTCTGGATCCCTCTAATGTCTCCTGTGGCTCTCTCCGCTTCTCCAGGCCACTGGAGTCTCATCCCATGTACCCAAGGAAGATCAAGTTCTCTCACCCCACCCACAGCGCCATTTTCTTCTGGTTGCCATGGTCACCAAACAGGAAGGGGACATTCTAGGGGAGGAGTACTGAGGAGTGACGGACTCCTGAGGCTGTTTCCTACTGATCCTCCGACCTGGGCAGCTGGGGTCTTCTTGGGCACTTCTCTGGGAAAACCCAGGGTGAGGCTCAGCCTGTGAGGGCTGGGATGGCTTTGGCAAGCCCGAGGGCAGACCGTTCTTTGGGACTGGGTGGACCAAGGAGCTTCCATCTAGGGACAGGTGACCCCTAGCCGTCCTCTCCCACCTCCCCCCGGGGCCACTTTCTAGGGTGGGCTCTGTCTTGTTCACTGCAGTATCCCAACTGCAGGCACAGCGCAGGCACTCAATAACTGTGTGATGGACAAACGATGGCTGAATCCTTCAAGGTATCAAGGCTGTCTCCTTCAGGCAGCCTTCCCAGAATTCTCCATCCCTCAGTGCAGGGTGGGGGTTGGTCCTCTGCTGTCTGCCCTCAGCCTCCTGTCCCCCCATGGCCTCTGTCATGGGATGTTAGGCTGATTTCAGTTTTGCCTCTTGGACACTGGAGACATCTTGTACATTCTTGGGTGGCCGGGAAAAGTTCAGGCTGTGGGGTGGGGGGCAAAGGACCACTGGTGGTCCCTACTAGTGACCACTTTGGCTCCTCCCATGACCCAGTTTTGGCTACAGAATTTGGTTTTCCCCAAATCTCAGACCAATATCTCTCTAAACATCAATCTATCCTCCTGTTAAAGAAAAAAGTAACTCAATGACCCTTGTTACACATGGTAAGGAAGGCTTTGTTCCAGGTGAGGGGAACCCTCTCCATCACTGCAGGGACTGCAGGTATGGGATTTTGCAGTGGGGGCGAGTTTGGGCTCAGCTCTGAGTACAGTAGAGGGAAGTGGGACTGGTCGCCAGGAAGCAGGGGTGGAGGTCTGCCGTTGGAAAATTACCAAGAGGAAACATCGGAGGAAGGGGAATTCTGGCTAAACTGACCTAACAAGATTCTTGCTGGAGACGGGCTAGGATGCTCAGACATCACCTGGGGATGGTGGCAGATGAGGAACTTGATCAGATACGGTGTGGAGGGGGAGGGTTGTTGCTAAACTGACTTAGCAGAGTTCTTGTTAGAACTGGCTTTTATATTATTTATTTTTTGAGTTGGAATTTCGCTCTTGTCGACCAGGCTGGAGTACAATGATTCGATCTCGACTCACTGCAACCTCTGCCTCCGGTGTTCACGCAATTCTCCTGCCTCCGCCTCCTGAGTAGCTTGGATTACTGGCACACGCCACCACACCTGGCTAATTTTGTATTTTTAGTAGAGATGGGGTTTCTCCATGTTGGTCAGGGCGGTCTCGAACTCCCAACCTTAGGTGACCCACCCACCTCGGCCTCCCAAAGTGCTGGGATTATGGGCATGAGCCTAGAATTGGATTTTACAAGGAAGTGCACAGATGGGCTTAGGAGAGGACTCGGGCCTGACTGATTAAAGCTTGGCCAAGCACAGAATCTTTATCACTCTCCAGAAGCTCACCCTGACCTCTCCTGTTCACTCAGGCCCTGTCCCCATTAATAGCCAGTAGCTTATCGGTGAGCCTCAGTGCAGCCTGCAACCTTTTGTACAACTCAGAGAAGCACGATTTGCTGTGAAATGGTGGAAAAGGTCAAGTTGACAAACTTTTTCTTAAAGGACCAGGCAGGGAATTTTGTAGGCTTTAGCTGTTGCGACACCGTAGCCTCTGTTGCAACAACTCAGCTCTGTCCTTGTAGTACAAAAGCAGCCAGTGACAATATGTCCATAAATGAACGGGCATGGCTGTGTTCTAATAAAGCTTTATTTACAAATGGGCGGCAAGCTCATTTCAGCTCAGTCAGTTTGCCAACGCCTGATTTTAAGCATAGGATGACCAGTCATCCCGGTTTGCCCGGGATTTTCTTGGTTTTAGCATTGAAAGTCCCATATTCTGTGAAACTCAGCAAACCAGGTTGGCCCCGCTATTTAAGCAACACTTGCATTATATCATTCAAAACCCGCACTGACCTTGTGAGGGTCAGGTCACCGCCCAATGGGTTCACCCTGTCTGCTGCCTAGACAGGGCCGATTTATCAAGACAGGAGATTTTTTTTTTCTTTTTTTTTTGAGATGGAGTTTCACTCTGTTGCCCAGGCTGGAGTACAGTGGTGCAATCTTGGCTCACTGCAACCTCTGTTTCTCAGGTTCGAGCAATTCTTCTGCCTCAGCCACCCGAGTAGCTGGGATTACAGGTGCCTGCCACCACACCCTGCTCATTTTTGTATTTTTAGTAGAGATGAGGTTTCACCATACTGTCCAGGGTGGTCTCAAACTCCTGACCCTCTGATCCACTTCCCTCTGCCTCCTAAAGTCTTGGGATTACATGCATGAGCCACCACGCCCAGCTGGGAGTTTTATTATTACTTAAATCAGTCTCCCTGAGCATTCGAGCACTCGGGGATCAGAATTTTTAAAGATAATTTGGTGGGTAAGGGCTTGGGAAGTGGGGAGTGCTGATTGGTCAGGTTGGAGATGGAATCATAGGGGGTCCAAGTGAGGTTTTCTTAATGTCTTCTGGTCCCAGGTGGGATGGCAGAACTGGTTGAGTCAGATTCCCGGGATCCATCCAGTGCAGGAACTACAAACTATCTCAAGCACTGATCTTAGGTTTTACAACACCAATTTTATCCTCAGGAGAAATCTGGGGAGGTTTCGTCTCTTGGAGCCAGAGGCTGCATGACCCCTAAACCATCATTTCTAATCTCGTAGCTCATTTGTCAGTCCTGCAAAGGCAGACTGGTCCCAGGCAAGAAGGGGGTCTTTTCAGGGAAAGGGCTATTATCAATTTTGTTTCAGGGTCAAAGCATGAACTGAATTCTTTCCCAAAGTTAGTTCAGCCTAACTTTGGGAAGGAATGAACAAGGACAGGTTAGAGGTTAGAAGCAAGATGGAGTCTGTTAGGTCTGGTCTCTTTCACTGTCATCATTTCCTCAGTTGTAATTTTTGCAAAGGCAGTTTCCATCAGATTAGAATACCAAGGTTTGGAGAGGACTCTTTCTTCGACTTCTGCTTCCAAATACCTGACAGTCATTTCCATATAGAGAGAAGGGAGTTGCCGCTTAACACAGACTCTGTTCTACCTTCTAGGAAAGGAATAAAAGTCATCTCAGGGGATAATCTTTCTTTCTTCTTCTAGAAAAATACCTCCAGCCGGCCATAGTGGTTCATGCCCATAATCCCAGCACTTTGGGAGGCTGAGGCGGGAGGATTGCTTGAGTTCAGGAGTTTGAGGCCAGCCGGGGCAACATGGTGAAACCCCGTCTCTACAAAAAGAAATACAAAAATTAGCCAGGTGCAGTGATGTGCACCTGCAGCCCCAGCTACTCATGAGGCTCAGGTGGGAGAATCGCTTGAGCCTAGGAGGTGGAGGTAGCAGTGAGCCAAGACTGCGCCATTGAACGGCAGCCTGGACAGCAGGAGTGAAACGCTGTCTAAAAACAAAAACGAAACAAAACAAAAAACAGAAAAGAAAAAGAAAAGAGAAATGCCTTCGATGGTCTCTTTGGAGGTGAAGGACATCCCCTCTTGCCCCCAAAGGTTTAGGCTGAAAGAGGAGCGTTCACAGAGAAGGCGGGGTCTGGCAGGGGTTGGCTGCGGCTGGCTCGGGAGAGGGGTTGGAGGGAAGAGGGGAGACAAGGAAAGGCAGGAAACAGCTGTCATGGGGAGGGGCCCCTGGACAGCGTCTGGAGGAGTGGGGAGAGGGCCCGCACTTGTCGGAAATGCGGTGTCCGTCCCCTCCCCAAGAACTTCTAGAACGGTCAAATCTGATACACACAGGCAGGTGTGTTCAAAGTGTCTTGGGATGCTGATGGAAGAGGTGGGAATGTCTGCCGTTCGATGGAGCAGGCGACACCCGGGATGGCAGTTTGACGGGTCGGGAGAGACTGAGTCTACCTACCCTTTGGGAGGGATCAGAAAAATCAGAGAAGGGGAGCTGAAGGTTTCACAGCTGGGAGCTGTGGACTCAGGCTGAAGCACGTGAGGGCCTCTGAGTGGCTTCCCAGGGGATCTTGTCACCCCGTCTTTCTGGGGCCTTTCCTCTAGTCCCTGACAGCTGCTGAGGATGCTGTGTGACCACACCTTTCCAGCTCTGTTGGAAGAGGGCTACCTTCCCTTCACAGTCTTCTCTCTCTCCAAGGTGTGGGATTTCATTCAGGGTGGGCGGTACCGGGTGCTCAAAGCGGCCACCAGGGGGCGCCCGCCGCCAGCTCTTAGAGTAGGTGGAAGCCTGCGATTCCCTCGGTGCTGACTTGGAGATCATCTAGTCAGAAAGGAGCCCCAAACCCAGCGGCGTGCTGGTAAGTTCTTAACAACTGGCCTCTGATCGGAAAAAGCCCTGATCTGTAGCGTTTGCTAATGTCCTCCATGTAAATACTCCCGCGGCTGATTTTGAGCTACCAACCATTAATTACATAGGTGATGATACAACAGATGTTAGTAACAAGAGCAATGATTATCGAATAACGCAGTAAAAGTAGTAGGAATTGGTGAGTTTTGAGTACTGATGACCTTGGCTTTTAATAAAATAGAATTTATTAAACAAATGACACAAAGTTCTGAAAATGTTATTGATTAGCTCTCACCGGCAGATGCAGTCTGGCTCCTGCACACCCGGGCCCTTCCCTCCTGCCTGGGCCTCCCATGCCCTTGAACTTCGCCAGCCTGGATCACCCCACTCACTCATTCAGCAAACACATCCCGAACACACACCAGGCTGCAGTATCTCCGTGAACCCCCTCAAACAGCTTTCACAGGAGGTTCTAGTATTCTCCCCATTTTACAGATGATGAAACTGAGGCTGAGAGCTAGGTGGAGTCACCTGCTTCAGGTCACACGAGAGGATCATGAGATCGGAGCCCAGACCTGAAAGCCAGGATCTTAGCTCTGTGTCACGCTGTCCTTGAGATCACAGCGGGCTTCTGGGGGAATCCCACACCCCAAACCTCAGCCCTGCTGACCTGCCCTGGAGCCTGGAAGTCCCCCATTCGTCACCCTTTGTGGCTCCTGGCTGCTGAGGGAAGGCACTGCTATTTGGGAGGGTAACTGAGTACAGCACAGCCCTCTCCTTGCAGAGGATGCAACACAGCAGAGCTGGGGCCCAGGACGAACAGGGATGGCGGGGGGCAAGCACTGGACTTTACTGGGCACCTACTGCATACCTAGAACCTTGCCAAACAGTTCGTCTGCATGATCTCATTTAGGATTCACGACAACCCTAAAATGGGGGTGCCATGATTGCTCCATTTTCTTGCCAGGGAAACTGAGGTTCAGGAAGCTGAGCCACGTGCTGCAACAGGCTGCATGGTTAGAAAACCACACTGTGCTGACTTCAGCTCTGCCAGCATGGAAGGAAGGAGGGCAGACAGGAAATGGGGGGTGGGGGATGGCGGGCTCAGTTTGTTCCAGGTCCCTTGTCTCTTTGCAGGCTGGGGCTGCCACCCCTGGGGGTGGTTCATCCAGCAGCTGATCTGGCAGGGGCTCCCCAAATTCTTCCCCCAGATCCCATCCCTCTTTGCCACTCAACCAAGCCACAGATTGCTATGGATGTGCCAGGCACTGTGAGAGGCCCTGTGATGCCACATGAGCAGGACAGGCCTGGTGGCACCCTGTGGGGCTTGTGGTCTAGAGGGGGACAGATTAATCAAATGCTCACCCAGGAAAAGATCAGATCATGGTTGAGCCTGAGCCCAGAGGAGAGATGCTGAGAGCAATGGGGCCAGACCTCGGGGAGGGGGCGTGGGTCAGGAAAATGATGGTTGGAACTTGAAGGATGCAGACTTGTTGACTTGGGAGGGAAGAGATAAAGGGAAGAAACAGCATGGACACAGGAGTTTTCACCAGGGGAATGGACAAGGTGGAGGCAGCTGGAAGGAGCCAGGATGGCTGCAGGGAGGAGAAAGAGGCTGTGTGAGGATGAGGGGAGTCTGAGGTAGAGCAGGGTGCAAGGAAAGTGTGGAATCTGGAGATAATTGGGAAGAAGGAAGGGTAGGAGTTACTGATGGGTTGGAAGTGAGGAAGAAGGAGGCTGAAATCTCAGGTTTCTGACTTGGGCAGCTTTCCTGATGGGGGCACCGTGGGATGGCTGGGAAAGCCATGGAAGGAGGAGGTTGTGGGGCTGGTGGAGAGAGAAGTGTCCTGAGCTGGGGTTCAGCCAAGTCAAGTCTCAGGGCCTGCTCAACCTCCAGGTGGAGGTTCCAGGAAAGCTGTTGCAAAAGATGCTTGAGGTCATTAGCCATCAGGGAAATGCAAATTAAAGCCACAGTCAGATGCCACTTCACACCCTCCACCAGAACTAGAATTAGAAAGATGGATAACACCCAGTGCTGGTGAGGATGTGGAGAAGCTAAAACACTCACATGTTGCTGGTGGGAATGCAGAATGATTCAGCCACTTTGGAAATCAGTTGGGCAGTTTCTTGTAAAGTTAAACAAGTACTCACCATCCAAGCCAGAAATCAATTCCTAGATATTTCCCCAAGAGAATGAAGACAGATGTTCATACCAGAGTGGTACAAATGTGTACAGCAGTTTTGTTTATAAGATCCCCAAACTGGAAACAACTCAGATGTCCGTCAGCTGGTGAATGGATAAAGGTGTCCTGGGCATGCTGATGGAAGAGGGTGGGAATGTCTGCTGGGGGCTGGGGCAAGACACGGATTGCAAGGAAATCCATGCAAAGAAAATTACTCTGAATAAACAGGAGTGATGCATTGATATGCACACCAACATGGACGAATCTTGAAGATGCCATGCTGAACGAAAGAAGCTAGACACAAAAAGCTGTATTTCTTTTTCTTTTTAGAGACAGGGTGCCACTCTGTCGCCCAGGCTGGAGTATAGTGGCACAGTCATAGCTCACTGCAGCCTTGACCTACCAAGTTCCCAATCCTCTCGCCTCAGCTTCCTGAGTAGCTGAGGCTGCAGGAGTGTGCCACCATGCCAGGCTAATTACTGAATTTCTTTGTAGAGATGGGGTCTTGCTATGTTGCCCAACCCCGGGTTGTCTCGAACTCCTGGTTCAACTGATCCTCCTGCCTCAGCCTTCCAAAGTGTTGGGGTTACAGGCGTGAGTAACATACAGTCTGGCTGAGCTGTATGCTATATTGTGTGGTTTCAATGATAAGAAGTTCTGGGAAAGATCAGTGGTTATTCTTAGGGGTGGGAAATGATTAGGAGGGGCTTGCAGGACCCCTTTGGCATGATGGAAGCATGTTTTATTTTTGATTGGTTGGTTGTCATACAGGTGTCTGCATTCCCAAAACTCATGGAACTGCATTTTTACAATCAGTGCTTTTTACTGTGTGTAAAAGGTACCTCCAGAAGCAAGACAAGCAATAAGCAAGCAGGTGAATTCACAAGGCTGCGTGAGCCCAGAGATCTGCCGAGGCACGAGGGAGGGCAGAGGGCTGTGGGCATCTCCTTAGAGCTCCCAAGGCTGCTGTCCCTGCCCCTCCCAGGGAATGGGTGACGGGGAGGCACAAGGAAGCCACACCTCCTAGAGGTACCCTGTGAATGCCCTTACCTTCTGTGGCTCTTCCCCTGCTCAGAGACTATCGATGGCTCCTCAGTGCCCAAGTCCACAAGAAGTTTCCAGCTTCCTCACTTGCTGCCCACTCACTTATAGGTCTGCCTGTCTGGGCAAACTGGCCCCCTCACTCCTCCTCACCCATGCCCCATGCCTCCTGCCCCCTCTGCCTTTTTTCTCCACTCTTAGGGCTCAGCTCTCCCAGGTCCTGGAGATTTTCTGGATCCAGCCATGTCTCTGGGCTCCTCCTTTGCTTGTCCCCCATCGCCCTACTTCCTGCAGGACAGTATTTCACCCCGTCTTTGCCCCAGTCCTGGGCACGGAGACCAGCCTGGTTGGCCAATAGGTAACTCCAGGTCATTCCTCCTCCATCTGGGGCCTCAACCCTTCCACGTGTAAAATGGGCACCTCTGTCTGCTCGTGCCACCAAGTGGCCACTGTTATTTGTCCCTTCCACTCAGATAAGAGCCACACAAGGCAGGGATTTTCATTCCCCAGGAGACTTGGGAAGGAGACAGAAGTCAGTCTGACACCCGGTTCTGTCTTTGCCATGTGTCCCTCCAAGCTGACGGTCCTCATCTGTAACATAGGATGGTCACAGGGCCCGGGGCACTGTAAACAGTTACACTCGACAAAGCAGAAGTCGACCTATCCTGTGAGGTTAGGTCTTATTTTTAACCCCATTTTATGAATGAGGAAAAGGAGGTCCAGAGAGGTTCAGTGACTTACCTAAGGCTACACAGCATGAAAAAAATCACAGATTGGGGATTAAACTCCTAAAACTTTCTGGGGCCACCAGCCACTAAAGGCTGGCTCCTTGAAAAGGGGTTGGGAAGTCCCAAAATCTCCAAATCTCCAATTCTCCAAGCCAGGTCTTGGTGTGACTTCTTGTCAGTGGCAAAGCTCCTCTCTGGGGGCCACTCTGTGTTCATAGCATCCCCAGCTGGGAGAGGGGGTCATTAGGAGGCAGTCACTGGGCACTGCCCATCCATGAAGACTCTACAGGGCTGGGTGCCAGGGAGGAGGTGGTACCAAGGATTGTGGAGGGAGCAGAGGGTGCTGCCCCATTCCACTGTCCCTGGACTCACTCTTATGAGACCCTGGGCATGCCACCACCTTCTCAGGCCCCACGCTCTTCTATGAGTTGGGAGCTATCTATGTTAGTTCCCACTGGAGGGACAGCCAAGGAGCCAGAAGCAGATCTGGGGAGAATTCACGAGGCTGTGGGAGCCCAGAGGACTGCCGAGGCATGTGTGAGGGCAGAGAACCTCAGCCATCTCCTTGGAAATCCCACAGCTGCCGTCCCTGCCCCTCCCTGAGACCAGGTGATGGGAAGGCCTAAGGAAGCCATACCTCCTGGAAGTCCCCTGTGAATGTCCTTACCTTCCGTGGCTGTTCCCCTGCTCAGAGACTATCAATGGCTCCCCCAAATAAGACACGTTTCCATCATATCAGAGGGTTCCTGCGAGCCCCTCTAATCCTTCCCTCCCCAACAAGGGAAACCACTGGTCTTCTCCAGAATATCCCATCATTGGAATCACACAGTACAACATATAGCCTGGCTGGATTGCATGTTCCTGTGGCTCATGCCTGTAACCCCAACACTTTGAGAAGCTGAGGAGGGAGGATCACTTGAGCCAGGAGTTCAAGACCAGCCTGGGTTTGGGCAATATAGTGAGAACCCATCTCTACAAAAAAATTCAGTAATTAGCCTGACATGGCGGCGCACACCTGTAGTCCCAGCTACTCAGGAAGCTGAGGAGGGAGGATCACTTGAGCCAGGAGTTCAAGTCCAGCCTGGGTTTGGGCAATATAGTGAGACCCCATCTCTACAAAAAAATTCAGTAATTAGCCTGACATGGCGGCGCACACCTGTAGTCCCAGCTACTCAGGAAGCTGGGGTGGGAGGATCACTTGAGCCTGGTAGGTCAAGGCTGCAGTGAGCTGTGATTGCAGCACTGTACTCCAGCCTGGCCGACAGAGTGCAGGTGAATGAACCGGTGGATGTAATGGGTACTGACCCAAGAGAGCCCACCCACCGGGCAGCAGGAGACTGCAGCTTGGGAGGGATGTGAGTCTTTTCCGATATGACCCCTCTTGGTAATGGCAAAGATGTTATCACACCCCATATGATGGGATATTTTTCATATTTACCGGGAGAGAAACCACATAATGACAAACAGCTCCTGTCTGAACAACTCTTTGTGTGTGTGTGTGTGTGAGACAGAGTCACACTCTATCTCCCAGGCTAGAGTGCAGTGGATTGATCTCAGCTCACTGCAACTTCCGCCTCCTGTGTTCAAGCGATTCTCCTGTCTTAGCCTCCTGAGTAGCTGAGACTACAGGCACATGCCGCCATGCCCAGCTAATTTTTTGTATTTTTCGTAGAGATGGGATTTCATGTTGGCCAGCCTGGTCTCAAACTCCTGGCCCCAAGCGATCTGCCTATCTTGGCCTCCCAAAGTGCTGGGATTACAGGCGTGAGCCACGGCGCCCCGCCGATCAGCTCTGTCTTTCACCGATGTAGCCCAACTGCCTGCAGAGAGAGTTGACAAAGGATCAAACCTCTGTGTTTGAGACATCGTGTGAATTAGGGTCCAAACTTGGTTAGCCTTGAGGACTTTCGTGGCAGTCGTGCTGCAGCGCCCCCTAGGGGTAGAAGTGGGCACAGACCTGATTGCTGAGCATTTGGGGACACAAGTTCTCTGGGCCCCTCATTCATGCCCTCACCCACACAGTCCCTGGGCACAAAATGGTGTGTGCTTGTGGGAAGAAATTGTGACTCATCTTTGCCCTCAGCCTCTGGTGTGATCCTAGCCCACAGTAGGTGACTCAAAGATGTGTGTGGAATATTCCAACAGCTTGGAGGAGGTAGAGAAAATGAGGCAGGCCCAGGTGTATGATCAGTCAAACATTATTCAGCAATTGAAAGTGATGTTTTCGAAGGATAATATAGAAAAATGGCCATGACGTGATGTTAAATGATGTTACAGTGTCATCTTACGGGGTGTTGGGAATTTAATGAGACCGGCAGGGAAAGTGCTTAGCGAGATGCCTGGCAGACGCTAAGTCCTCTGTAGACCGTGGCTAGCAGGATTACCAAGTGTAAGGAAAGCATGCCCAGAAGCAGACATATCAAATTATTCAGAGAGGTTAGCCATCGAGTGTAGAATTTGGGGTGAGCTTCATTTGTTTCTTTCAACTTTTCCATGTTTTCCTAATATTCCCAAATGGGCAGAAATAAACTGAAAGTGTTAGGAAATCTAGAGGCCCCAGGCATTATCCTATAGTTATTCATGTCTCAACAGGAGCGCTGTGAGCTAGTGGTTCTCACCTGGGGACGATGTTTCCCCCTAGGGGACATTTGGCAATGTCTGGAGACACGTTTGCTTGTCACAACCCGGGGCATCTGGTGGGTGGTGGTCAGGGGTGCCACTCCACATCCCGCAGTGCACAGGACAGCCCCTCCCAACAAGACAGAAGCCCAAATGTGCCATGGTACAGAAATCCAGCTCTGCGGCTTCCCGTTCAGCAGTGTGGGGTCCCCAGAATTCCCTTCCCAGAGATGTTTAGAAACCTGAAGGGGCTTCTGTGTCGTCATAAACATGGTTGCTGCAGTGATTGCTGTCTCTTTTCTAGCACACATGGGGAGCCCCCAGAACTGGGCACACCCATGCCCAAGGTTGGCAGAACCAGAATGCCACACTGAGATGTGCATCGGGACAGCCTTATTGCCGCTCCTGCCAAGAAAAAGGGAGAAAGGAGGCCAGGCGTGGTGGCTCACACCTGTAAACCCATCACTTTGGGATGCCAAGGTGGGCAGGTCACCCGATGTCAGGAGTTCAAGACCAGCCTGACCAACATGGAGAAACCTCGTCTCTACTAAAAAAAATACAAATGTAGCTGGGCATGGTGGCACATGCCTGTAATCCCAGCTACTTGGGAAGCTGAGGCAGGAGAATAGCTTGAACCTGGGAGGTGGAGGTTGCGGTTAGCTGAGATCACGCCATTGCACTCCATCCTGGGCAACAAGAGCGGAACTCTGTCTCAAAAAAAGAAAAAAAAAAAGAAAGAAAAAAGGAGAAAGGAAAGGGCCCCATGGCAGGGAGACCTAAGCACAGAAGTGGCACAAGCACAGCCCCTTTCACAGGCGCAGGGATCCTGCCAGGGTGGCCGAGTGAGGGTGAGCTCTCAGTGGCCGCCAGTCTCAGACCTGGTTCTGAGCCACCCACTGCTCCCTTGAGATAGCTCTTTCTGGAGTCCCTGTTACCTGGCCTGTGCCCAACCTCCGAGCCCCTGGGAGGGACAGACTTCAAGTGATTTCCCCCATAGGTCCAGCAGTCTCTCAGCAAATCTTTAGATACAAATGTGTGGACTAGTGGGCAGAAGCTTCTGTACCTCGACTGCTGCCCAGCTCAGATGCCATCTTGTCTGTTGACAGTCATCTTGAATGAATGAGTGGAGAAAAGCTCCCGTCACCTCCCGCTCTGCACTGGCTCTCGAGGTTCTTGTTCTTTTTCAGGTAGTGCTGCCTCTTTGCACGTGCTGTTTCTTCTGCCCGGGCCCTGTTCCCAGAAGTCTGCATGGCCGGCATCTTCTCATCCTCTAGGTCTCAGCTTGGACGACACCTTCTCAGAGAGGTCCACTCTGCAGCCCTGCCCCCAGATCTTCACTTCACCCTTTTCCTTTCAAGGAACTGGTGACTGTCAGAGTGATATTGATTGACTGATTTGCACTGCCTGCAGGTGGGGCCTCTGGCCCTCATGTCCACTCTCTCCCTGTCCCTGCCTGGCACCTGGAACAAGGTAGGGAGTCAGGAAACAACTAAATAAAGAGACTAGCAAGGGAGGCTTTACAGAGGACGTGGGTGGGGGAGGAGGAGGCAATGGTGTTGACAAAATGAAAGCAGCAGAGAGCGTGGCGGGGGAGGGGAGTGTTTGGTTTAAGGCTTGGAGTCAGGCAACCCTGGTTCGAATCCCGGCTCCACTGCTTAGCAGTTACATGACCCTGGGCAACTTGCTAACCTCTGGCAGCCTCCCTTCCTCACCCAGGAAACGGGAGAAGCATCCTTCTTATTCCTAGGGAATTGGGAGGGTGGGATGAGCGTGCACAGCCTGGCACACAGTCGGTGCCAATTAATCCTCATCCTGGGAGAGAGTTCCCGGCTTTCCAGTCAGCGTGGACTCTCCAAGGAGTACCAGGGAGGCTTCCACGTACCCGAGGCCCCTGCAGACCCTGCCACTGTGGTTTGGGGAGTGAGACCCCGCCCTGCAGAGCTCTCTGTCTTTTGGCCTAAAATTAGCTCACAAATTCCTTGGCTGCCTGGCTGGTGCTTCCAACTGACAATTCAAAACAGATGTTTCCAGCTGTTGGGGCCCATCCCCCCAGCCAGCGCCCACGTGTGTCCAGCTCACGAGGGTTGGACTCAGCCCTGGGAAGGTCAATTGGCCTCACGCACCCGAGTCCCAGCTGGGCTGTGGGTTTAAAGCAGAGAGACGAGCCCTGGGTCTGCACGAACATTCCCCTGAGGATAGAGCTGGGCGGCTGGCTGCTTTGCCCCTTTCCTCCCGGTAGCCTTGTGGAGTGTCTACTGTATACCAGGCTTCTGTGTTAGCTGCTGCCCAGATGTCGTGATAAGGACTCTCTGTCAGCCGGGTGTGGTGGCTCACACCTGTAATCCCATCACTTTGGGAGGCCAAGGTGGGAAGATCACTTGAGACCAGGAGTTTGATAACAGCCGGCCCAACACAGCGAAACCCCATCTCTACTAAAAATTCCAAAATTAGCAGGCATGGTGGCAAGCGCCTGTAATCCCAGCTACTCGGGAGGCTGAGGCAGGAGAAGCTCTTGAACCTGGGAGGTGGAGATTGCAGTGAGCCCAGATGGTACCACCGCTCTCCAGCCTGGGTGACTGAGCGAGACTCCGTATCAAAAAGATAAAAATAAAAATAAAAAAGCCTTTCCATCCAGGTGTCACCACTGTTGCTGTTACTGTTATTATTAGTATCTTTATCAAATGCCAGTTGCCAAGGGCTCACTGAATTCTCACAAGAACCCAGAGAAGTGGTGTTGTTATTACCTCCATTTTAACAGATGAGGAAACTGAGGGTCAGAGCACCTGAGCAACTTAGCTCAGGGTCATTCAGCTCAGGGGCAGCAGAACCCAAAGGTCCCCGAAGGGCAGGTGGTTTTGGCTCATCCTGATGGTTTTATCTCTGTGCTGTCACCCCCTATGTGGCCCTTTCCCACCGGTGGGTGGGTCTGGGTATCATGGAAGACCATCTCTGTGAGGCTGTCTTTAGACTGAGGGGCAGGAGGCTGGCTTGTGGCAGCTGCCTGGAGGAGGTGGCTGGTCAGGAACCCCCAGGTGCCAAGTTTTTAGCCACAAGTGCATGGGAAGCTGGTGTCAGGTGTGGAGGGAGCCAAGGGTGGCCTGGGATCCTTCGTGGCCTTCGTGAGTCTTGGTTTTGTTTGTTTTTTTTTAGACAGAATCTTGCTCTGTTGGCCACACTGGAGTGTAGTCAAACAGTCTCCGCTCAATGCCACCTCCGCCTCCAGGGTTCAAGCAAGCATGTCTGGCTAATTTTCGTATTTTGAGTAGAGATGGGGTATGTTGGCCAGGCTGGTCACCTTCGTGCAGTCTTACTGCAGAGCACCTTCCATTCCCCAGAGATGGGGCTCTGCGCTCTCTTCATCAGGGTCCTGAGAGTGTGCATGTGTGTGAATGGGGCGGGGGCGGTGAGGAAGGGGATGAGGGAGCTTGATGCAAAGAGAGCAGTGAAGCTTCACATACTTGGGGACCCACGGTTGTGCTTCTTCACTCAGTAAAAAGCCAAAACCTCTGCCGATGCCCACAGAGGCCCCACATTCTCCCCCCTCCCCTAACTCACTCCATTCCAGCTACACCAGCTCTCTTCCACTCCTGGAACATGCAGGTGCCCCAACCCCAGGACTTAGCACTGCCCCTCCCTCTGCTGGGCTCCTCCTCTGAGCATCTCTCCACTCGCTGTCCTGCCTCCTGAGGGCCTTTGGGTAGAGGCCACCCACCCCGCTTTGTTTACTCTATCCTGACTCCCACCTCCTCCAGACCTGACGAAGTGAGCTTTTCAATGCTCGACCTCCTTCTGTGGGTCCCTCTGCAGGGACCTGGAGGGTTTTTGTTGTTGTTGTTGTTTGTTTTGAGACAGGGTCTTGCTGTGTTGCCCAGGGTAGTGCGATCACAGCTCACTGCAACCTCCCCCTCCCAGGCTCAAGTGATCCTCCCTCCTCAGCCACCCAAGTAGTTGGGACTACAGATGCTCACCACCACACCTGGCTAATTTTTTTTTTTTTTTTTGGTAGACACAGGGTTTTGCCATGTCATCCATGCTGGTCTCAAACTCCTGGGTTCAAGAGCTCCTCCTGCCTCAGCCTCAAAAAGTGCTGGGATTACAGGTGTGGGGCACTGCACCTGGCTGAGACAGGGATTTTTTTTTTTTTTTTTTTGAGACAAGGTCTCACTAGGTCACCCATGCTCACAGCTCACTGAAAACTGGACCTCCTGGGCTCAAGTGGTCCTACCACCATTGCCATCTGAGTAGCTGGTACTACAGGCACGTGCCAACAGGCCCAGTTAATTTTTGTATTTTTTATAGAGACAGGTTTTTGCCATGTTGCCCAGGCTGGTCTCAAACTCCTGACCTTTGGTGATCTGCCTGCCTTGGCCTCTCAAAGTGCTGGGATTACAGGCATGAGCTACCGCACCTGGCTAGAATGGAGATTTTTAATCTGTGTTGTTTTTTGCCTGGAAACTGGCACATAGTATGTGCTTAGTAAGTATTTGTTGAGAGAGAGCAAGAGATGAAGGAAGGGAAAGGAAGGGGGAGAGAGAAAGAGGAGGGGAGGAAGGAGAGGGGAGGGAAGGGAAATGAAAGGAAAGAGAGAAGGGGAGGGGAAGGAAACAAGGGAAGAGGAGGAAGGGAGGGGAGGGGAGAGGAAGAGGAAAGAGATGGTTTCTGTGTAAAGTGAGGAGGTGGAGGGAAAGCAGGAGAAATGCGAGGTGACTTACCTGAGTATTTGGTGGCTCAGGGCCCCTGAAGTTCAGCTTCAAGCCCTCTCCACTTCTCACTTTCCTGTAGCCCCTCTCCTGCTCAAGGACTCGAAGACAGACGGAGGCCCCATTTCCACCATGGCTGCAAACCATGTTCAGAAGCATCGCCTCCATTCCTCTTCCTGCCGGCCAGGGAGGCTCCTGGCAGTGACTGGCCCAAGGGCACCAGTGAATGGTTGGCAGAGCCGGGCACCAGAGCCGTGTCTGCAGTGCGGCCAGCCTTTCCATTTCTGCTGGGCCCAACTGGCTTCGATGCTGGCTGATGAAGCTGCTTCATACACTGGGCCCTGGGGAATGTAAATGTTGACATGGAGTGTGCAGCTGGCTGGGCCACTGCCACAGCCACTAGAAGTTCAGAGACCCCCCAGTCTTCAGCAGAGGGGACACTCCCCCTGAAAGAAAGGGATGCAGGGTGCTTTGTTATTTAAAAAAAAAAAATCTTTTAAAGGAGTCATAACCTACATGAAGTGCACACATCTGAAGAGTACAGCTTGATTTTTCCATGCATGCATCCACCTCACCACCACTATCTACCAACCGAACCACCACTAATCACCCACCTAACCACCATGAACCACCTGCCTAGCCACCTAACCACCCACCTAACCACCACAAGCCACCTGCCTAACCACCTAACCACCACTAACCACCTATCTAACTACTACTAACTGCCCACCTAACCACTAATCATCCACCTAACCACCACTAACCACCTAACCACCACTAATCGCCCACCTAACCACCATGAACCACCTGCCTAGCCACCTAACCACCCACCTAACCACCACAAACCACCTGCCTAACCACCTAATGACCACTAACCACCAACCTAACCACCACTAACCACCTGCCTAACAACCTAACCACCACTAACCACTTATCTAACCACTATTAATCACCCACCTAACCACCACTATCCACCTAACCAACACTAACCACCTAACCAACACTAATCACCCACCTAACCACCACTAACCACCTACCTAACCACTGCTAACCACCCACCTAACCACCACTAACCACCTATCTAACCACTACTAACCACCCACCTAACCACCACTAACCATCCACCTAACCAACACTGGTCACCTAACCACCACTGATCACCCACTTAACCACCAGTAACCACCCACCTAACCACCACTAACCACCTATCTAACCACTACTAACCACCCACCTAACCACCAATAACCATCCACCTAACCAACACTGGTCACCTAACCACCACTGATCACCCACTTAACCACCAGTAACCACCCACCTAACCACCACTAATCACCCACCTAACCACCACTGACTACCTACCTAACCACTGCTAACCACCCACCTAATCACCACTAATCACCCATCTAACCACCACTAATCATCCACCTAACCACCACTAACCACCTAACCGGCACTAATCACCCACTTAACCACCTGCCACCTACCTAACCACCTAACCACCCACCTAACCACTACTAACCACCCACCTAACCACCACTAACTATCCACCTAACCACCACTAATCATCTAACCACCACTAATCACCCACCTAACCACCACTAATCACCCACCTAACCACGACTAACCACCCACCCAACTACCTAACCACCACTAACCATCCACCTAACCACCTAACCCCCCACCTAAGCACTACTAACCACCAACCTAACCACCTAATCACCACTAACTACCCACCTAACTACCCACCTAACCACCTAACCACCAGTAACCACCCACCTAACCACCCAGCTTACACTAATAGGTATAGATCTTACACAGGTCCACCCCCAGAAGGGTCCTTGTGCCCCTCGTAGGCAGTACTCCCCATGGGTAATTTCTGACTTCTGACCCCATAGCTTAGTTTAGTTTTCTTACTCTGTTGTCCAGGCTGGAGGGCAGTGGCATGATCACTGCTCACTGCAGCCTTGACCCCTGGGCTCAAGCAATGTTCCTGGATCGGCCTCCTGAGTAACTGGGACTACAGGTGATTATTACCACACTTGGCTACCTTTAAAATTTTTTGTAGCGATGGAGGACTCACTATGTTGCCCAGGCTGGTCTTGAATTCCTGACCTCAAGCAATTCCCCTGCCTCCACCCCCTGTAGTGCTGGGGTTACAGGCATGAGCCACCTTGCCTGGCCTATTAGTGTTGCCTGTGTTCTAGAACTTCATGGAGACGTGTGTGCTCTTTTGAATTGGGTTCTTTTGCTCCACATGTCTGTGGCATTTGTCCACCCCTGTTCCTGGTCACTGCTGAGGAGTATTCCATCACACGAGCATGGCACCATCTGTGCATCTGTTCTCCTATTGATGAACCTCTGGGCTGCTTCCAGTTTTTTTTACTATTATGCCTAAAGCTGCCATGGACACTTTTATCTTTTGTGTTTGCGTCTTTGTGTGGATGTGTGTTTTCATTTCCCTCAGATAATGCCTAGGAGTGTGATTGCTGGGTCAGACCAGAAGTGGGTGGTTAACTATACAAAAACCACCAAACCGTTTTTTCAAAGTGGCTGTGCCATTTTCCTCTCCCACCAGCATCCAGTTATTTGCTGGGGGTGGGGGGGGGGTTGTTGAAACAGGTGGAAAATGCACTGAGAATCACAGAACCTGAGAGCTCACAGACACCTCCTCTGACCCTTCCTGGTCTAGGAAGGGAAACTGAGGCTCAGGTCACAGTGTGGGAGGGGCAGAGCCAGGAGCTACTGTCAGTCTTCCAGTTTCCCAGCTCTAACTGCCCCTGGCGAGAATGGATCAGCTCAGTCTCACTTCCCCAGAGGAGGTTTCATGCCCAGCCCTTTCCCGCCTCAGAGGCCTCGCACTTGCTGTCCCCTCGGCCTGGAAGCTCTCCCTCCTGCTCTTGCATGCCTGGTTCTCCTGATTCTGCAGGTGTCCATCCAGACACCCATCTCGAGGCCATCCTTGAGCACAATTGCTGAAATAGCTGCCCAGGCACCTGCCCCACCTGCTTCCCAGCTGCTCCCTGTCTCCGAGTCCTTTCCGTTTCTCTGACAGCACTTCACAGCACAGGGTTATATTCCCTCTTTGCTGGCTGATTTGTTTCTCGTCTGCCTCCCTCACCCGGAGCTCTCTGAGGTGGGGGTCTGGTCTCTCTTGCTCTTGGCTGCCCCGCAGTGTCCTTGCAGGAGCTGGTGTGGAGCAGTTGCCCAGTAAATATTGGTTAAATCAACCCACGAACAAGCAAAATAATGTCAGTGTATCCCCAGTGAATCCTGTCTTCTCCCTGAGCCTCGGTTTCCCCTCTATAGCACAGGCAGGTTGCACTGGCTAGTGAGAGGGCATTTATTGAGCATCTGCTATATTCCAGGCATGAGTGACATGAACACAGTGACCGTAAAGGCCTGGATTCTGGCCCTGAGAAGCCACCAATCTAGAGATGCATGTAAACAGGGCATTACAGCCCAGTGTGCGCAGGGCTCCAAGCCAGGGGCCCAGAGGGTTCAGGAGTGTAGAGGAGGCTGCTGCTCTCCTTCTCCAGAGGCTGGCATTCAGGGAGGGCTTCCTGGAGGTGGTGATGACATAGATACAGGGTGTGTAGGGGTGGTCAGGCAAAGGGGCTGGGGAGGACAGTGCTTCGGGCAGAGGCAACTGCTCAAGCAAAGGTGTGGCAGCATCTGTCTCCTTCGCTGCTGTCCCTCTGTGCCCAGCACAGTTCCTGGCACACATGGGTGCTCAGTCAACAGCTGGGGAATAAGCAAAAATGTCTGGTTTACAGGTGGGAAAACTGAGGCCAAAGGAGGTTTCACAACACACCTAGAACTCCATGCTGCTGGGCAGCGATGCCAGGGAGGCAGGGAGGGTGGGGGAGAAACCCACCCCATCTCGGGTCTCTGCCAGGGTCCTCAGGGATAAGGCTACTCTTCCTCCTTGGAGCGCCAGGCGAGAGGCCACTCCATGGGTGTCCCTCCAAAGGCCAGGCCTGTATCGTAATGGGGCCACAGCCCAGCCTCTCTTGCCACAAGAAAGGCTGGGCCTATTTTTGCCCAAAGGACAGGCTCCAGTGGCCACCAGGGCTCTGTAATTAGAAAAGGCCCTGCACCCACAAGGGACTGGAGCTGGGGGCTGTGGTGGGCAGGGTGGCCGCCCTAGGCGCAGATGGGAGGACCCTGGCAGAGGCTGAGGTGGGGTGGGTTTTTCCCTCACCCTCCTTACCTCCCTGGCCATGGCTGCCCAGCAGGGTGTGGACCCTGGCGGCTAATTGCATGGTGGGCGCAGGGTGAGGTCTCTGAACTGCTTCTAGGCTGGGCAGAGGGCCCAGGTGCCACTCTATGCCTCTGAAATTACAGGCTACAAGTGAGCAGCAAAGCCTGCCTGTGCCCCCGGGAGCCACGGTAGAACAGGCTACAGGGAACATCCAGGCCAGGCCATAGCAGGCCCCCAAACTGGAGAACATGGGATGTGAGGCTCTTAGGATGAATGCGGAGCCGCTGGAGCGAACCCTTGGGTGCTATCTGGTGAAAACCTACAAATGCAGCCGTGGAGTTCACAGCGGTCATTCACACAGTCTACAAGCATTTACGGGCACCAACGGTGTTCCAGGCACTGTCTTGGATGCTGAAGTTACAGCGGTTCACAAAACAGGGAGAGCTCCTGGTGCCTGCAGACCTGGTTCCTGGACTCCTGCAATTATCTTCAGGGGCTGCCTGGAAGGTGCTGTGCGGCTGCCCACCTCAGGGCCTTTGCAAGTGCTGCTGGTGGCTGAGCACGCTCTTGTGTCCTTGACTTTCTAAATGCCTCCTCCTGATCTTCAAGAGCAGCTCCACTGTCACCTCCTCACAGAGGCCCCTATGAGGCCCGGGGCCAGACTAGCCTCCCAGCCAGGTGGTCTTTTGGCCCCTGAACTAACCACTCCCAACTCTTAGCCCACTTTGCAGTTAGACATTTGTTCGCTTGTTTACTTGCTCATTGCCAGTCTCCCCACTACTCTGCAAACTGTGCCTCTGTTAGTCTGTCACTGTCTCCAGGGCCTGACCTTGACCTGTGTGCAATTAAGGTCTAAAGGAATATATGTATATACATAGGTATGGCTATTATTGTCCATAATTTTTTTTAGAAATTTAAAAATACATTGGCCGGGTGCAGTGGCTCATGCCTGTAATCTCAGCTACTTGGGGGGCTGAGGTGGGATGATCATCTGAACCCAGGAAGTCGAGGGCTCCGTGAGCTGTGATTGTGCCACTGCACTGCCGCCTGGAAGGCAGAGTGAGATCTTGTCTCAAAAAATAAAAAATAAAATAGAATAAAGAAATTTAAAAATAAATTGACATTAAAAAAAATGTTTGTAGAATGAATGAAATTTGGAGTGCTAGTGCAAGAGCTTAGCTCGTGCCAAGCGTCTAGTCCAACCCCACATTTAGCTGCAGCCCAGAGAAAGGCAGCGATTGCTCTGCTGCCCACAGTTTTTGCCTGAGCTGGGGCTGAGACTCAGGGCTCCTTCTTTCCCTCCGATCAGTGACTGACATTGTTGCTGTCCTGTCCTCAGGTTGTGGGTTGGGATGCTCAGTTTAAGGACAGCCTGTGTGTGTGTGTGTGTGTGTGTGTGTGTGTGTGTGTGTGGTATGTTAACATGGTCTGAAAGCCCTTCAGGACAGAGGGAGGTAGGAGCCCCATTCTGGGGATCAAGCCTCTTGGGAGGGGGCTGGTCCCATTTCCAGAGGCTCTGACACAGGGGCTGGTGCAGAAGAAAAGGCTCTGACCTCCCACCGTGCTGATGGACTGTGGGGAGGTGGCACCACCCCACCATGAATCTCAGTTTCTGTGCCCACCAGACAGCCTTCCTGCACTTATTCAGTTCCCCACAAGCACATAAAGGGCCTGCTGTGTTTGAGGCACCGTGTTGGGATCTATAGGGGGAGAAAAACCCAGTGCTTTGAGAGTGGATGATTCCAGCCCCGTAGGGAGCCAGTGATAGCAATATTCAAGCTGGGGTGGCAGGCCGAATAATGCCCCTCCCCACAAAGACATCTGTATGTTACCTTTTTTTTTTTTTTTAAAGATTTGAGGTTGTGCTCTGTGCACACCCAGGCTGGAGTGCAGTGGCATAATCATAGCTCACTGCAGCCTTGAACTCTTGGGCTCAAGCAATACTCTCACCTCAGCCTCCCGAGTAGCTGGGACAATAGGGGTGTGACACCCAGCTAATTACAAAAAAATGTTTAGAGAGAGGATCTCACTAGATTGCCCAGGCTGGTCTTGAACTCCTAGCCTCAAGTGATCCTCCCACTCGGCCTCCTGAGTAGCTAGGGTTACAGGTGTGAGCCACTACACCCGGCTGAGTGTGTCACACCTTATCTGGCAAAAGGGATTTGCCAATGTGGTTAAATTAAGGATCTTAGGGAGATTATCCTGGATTATCAGAGTGGGCCCAATGTCGTCACTAGGGGCCTTCAACATGGGAAAGGGAACCGGAAGAGAGATGGCAGTATGAAAAGGACCCTGCCCACTACCACTGGCCGGGAGGGTGGAGGAAGAAGCCTAAGAGCCAAGGAATGCCAGCAGCTTCTAGAATCTTGCCAGCAGATTCTCCCCCAAAGACTCCAGAGTGAACGCAAGCCCCGCTGACACTGATTTTTAGCTTCATGTGGTCCGTTTGGGACTCCTGACTGCAGGAATTGCAAGACCATGACTGTGAGTGGCGTCTGGCCTTGAATCTGTGGGCATTTGTTACAGCAGCAGTAGGAAACTCATACCCTTGGCCTTGACCTGTGCTTTTGACATCACTGAACACGTGCCTGCTCCCTAGCTCCTCTGCCTTCCCCTGCCAGCTTCCGAGTAGTAAGGAGTCTCCATCTCCATTTTACAGAGGAGGAAACAGAGGCTCCAGGTGGGGCAGGACACGGTAGAGGCAAGATTTGAACTGGGTCTGTCTGCCTCTTGCTGAATGAATGAATGAATTAATGCAAGGGGCCACTCATCCACGGAACTCCTCAGGTCAGCCAGTTGTCCTGGTTCCAGGGCCTGCCACTGACTCGCCTCAGGACCCTGCTTGAGCCATTAGAACTCACCTGCCTCACTTTCCCCCTCTGTGAAATGGGGCTCCAATTCCTATTCAAGCTACTATTATTGGGGGCATCTTGAGGCCACAGACCACAGAGCAAACCCTCCAAACCCTCACTGGCTCCCTGCTGCCTCCTGGGTGACCTTCTGAGACTTTAGCCCAGGTCCTGCCAATGTCTCCAACTCTCATTACCCCTCCTTGAGGGGGATGCTCTGCCCAGGAAGGAGAGGCACAGAACAAGGGGAAGGGGACTCTGAGGGGTTCCCTCAGGTTGGGCCTCCGGGGCCACCTGTGAAGGGAGCAGTCTCTATTTGGGTTGGCTGGGTCCCTGCTCCTCAACTTCCCAGGGTCCCCAGCCTGCAGCCCTCAGAACATTGGGGAAGGGCTTCTTGCCCTGCTGGCGGCCCTGGGGGAGGTTTGGCTGCTCCTGCCTGCCCCACATCTGGTCTAAGACAGGTCAGGGTACAGTGTGGGAACTGGGATGTGTTTTAGAGAGAGACCTGATGGTGGGTCCCAGCCTGAGACGGGCACCCCACCCTCTGGTGACCTTAAAGTGGGCGCAGCTACTACAACATGTTTGTGGGCAGCCACTTACCCCCGGGACATGTGTGTGCGTGAATGTGTGGGCGTTTACTGGTGGATGGCCCCCTGTTCCCGCCAGGATGCAGGGTTTGGGGTGATTTCCACAGAAGATGGGAAAGTCTCTGATTTTATTTCCCAAGCAAAGGACCGCCCCAGTTTTCTGGGAGTGAGTGAGAACTGCTGGGTCCATTTCAGGGAACAATGATAATCTAGCCTTGGTTCCTACCGGGAGTGCAGGCACTCATTCTTCATGCACTCCGCTGTTCCAAGCCCTCGATGGCTCCCTACTGCCTCCTGGGTGACTTCCCGAGGCTTTAGCCTGGCTCCTGCCTGTCTCTGATCCGTACTACGTGATCCTCTCTTTGGTCCACGCTCCAGCCTAATATAATCGTGGCGGCTTCTGCGTGGTGCCATTCCCAGCCGCCGTACCTTTACCACGCTGGTCCTCCCAGGTGGAATGCCTTTCCAGGGCCTGCTTTGCCCGGCTTCCACTTCTTCACAGGCATGCTCTCCAGGATGGCTTCCTGCCCCTTTTATCTCGGTCTCTCTGTCTTGGAGTTCTCTGACCCCTTTCTGTTTGGTAAACAGTGACTTACTTAGGTGTCCTTCTCCTTAAGAGTCTGTGAGGTCCCTAAGGCTGGGCTGTGCCTGATTCACCTCAGGACCCTGCTTGAACCATTAGAACTCACCTGCCTCACTTTCCCCCTCTGTGAAATGGGGCTCCAACTCCTATTCGAGCTACTATCATTTGGGGGCATCATGAGGCCACGGATCCCAGAACATCAGAGTCAGAGGTAGCCCAGAAAGCTTCCCGCTCATCCCTATAAATGGGAAACTGAGGGCTGGAGAGGGGAAGGGTAGAGAGGGGGTCTCTGTCTCAGGCTGGGACCCACCATCAAGCCTCTCTCTAAATCAAATCCCAGCTCCCACGCTGCACCCTGAGCCTGGAAGCCACACAGGGACAGGGAGTTTTCCTTCCCACTTCCAGAGGCCTCTGAACCTCCCTGACTTTGTCCCCTTTTGCAGGTATTGGGGAGCAAAGTAGGCAGAACCTCAGCTCAATGTCTGGGGGAGCGCTGCAGGACAACCCTGTCTGTCTGTCTGTCTGTCTCATCCTGCTCTGGGGACCTGAGGTCAGGGAGGAAGCACCACATCTGGTCTTCCCCAGAGCAGGAGTGTGAGCAAGGGTGGGATTGCGTGTGGCCTGAGAGCAGCCCCTCCCCTCCCCCTGTCCCCACCCCAAACCCTCTTAATGAAATCAAGCTGGCCCCGAGGCCCAGCCGGGGAGGGAGGAAGGAGGAGGGACGGGAGGAGGGACAGAAGGAGGGAGGGCGGGCAGGCGCCAGCCCAGAGCAGCCCTGGGCACCAGCGCAGACTGTCTCTCCCAGCCCAGGCGCACCCCACTCTCACTCCATTCGGCAGGAGCACCCAGTTCTGTGAGCCAAGGAACTGGTGAGTCCTGGGGTCCCCTCCTCTGTCCTGAGAGCCTGGGGCTGTCTTGGAGCTTAGGGACTGGGGACTCTCTGAGCACTCTGGGGGGCCTCTCTAAGTGTGTGTGTGCTTTGAGTGTGTGTTTGGTGTTACGTGCACGAGTGAGATGGAATCTGAGACCCACGTGCAGTGTTAGGGTGGGCTGGGGTGGGCCAGAGTGTTGTGCGTGTGTGGCTGGGGCCTTGGTGTAGGAGGTGTGTTGCTTCCATTTCTCCGCAAGTGGACGCCCGGCTGTTGCTTCCAGGATCCATCTGAGGGTGGTGTGGACCATATTGTCCTGTGTGTGGGATCGGCTGTGTGTTGGGGGTTGTGTATGTGTGTGATCTCTGTGTGTGTGGGCTGTGAGAGTGCTGCCGGGTGTCTTAGTGTTGTGTGAGTCGGTGTGCCTGTGTTGTGTGTCTTTATATTGTGTGTCCATGCTGCTGTGTGTGTGTGTGCGCGCGCACGCGCGTGCACACAGAGGGGCGCTGTGCCCCCAGGACCTCTTTCCCCATTCAGACCTTCAGGGGCCCAGGTCCCTGTCCTCGGCTGGTCCTGGGGTGGGAGGCATGTGCAGCGTTCCAACCAGAACCCCCTCCCCCACACAAGGCCACTAATTGAAGCCAGGTTTCCAAGGGCCACCCCTCTCCCTAAGGCCACCAGTCTCTAGGTGGGAGTGGGGCAGAGGCTGGCCCCCTAGCCCCAAGTCTTGGGGTCCCCAGGCCTCAAGGGGTGGATGTACTCCTCCACATACTCAGGACTGTCTTAGGGAGTTTGTCACACTTATACAGACAGCCCTGCCTGAGGTGTCCCTCGGGGGGGAGTCCTGGGCAATCACATGGTCCATGATAATTGGCACCCACTATGTGCCAAGCACGGCAGCGTGTTTTCCTAACAACAGTCCAGGGAGGTGGCTCTTATCCTCACTGTACAGGTATGGAAACTGAGGCTCAGAGAGGTGACATGCCCAGCACAAGGACACGTAGCTGGGATGTGACCTCCTCTGGAATATACCAAGAAAGGCCTCTCTTTTCAGGGCTTTGCCGGGCTCGGCCTTGATTTGCTGTATGACCTGGGCAGGCAGTTCCCAGTCTCTGGACCTGAGTTGCCTCTAGGATGAAGCAAGAAGTGTTGGGCCTCACCCCAGCACCTAATGGCCTGTGAAATTCTGAGTGCTTGAAAAAATTAGGGTCCAGGAGGAGGTGGGGGGCACCGGGCAGGCAGAATGATGCTTCCAGAGCCAGCCAGGCCAGTGCTTCATCCACAGATGGGAAACGGAGGCCCAGAGAGGGCAAGGGCCGCCCAGGGCCACACAGCCATCTCCTGCGAGCTCTGCTGGCTGCAGGTGGGGTCAGGTCCTCCACACATTGCCCCACCTTTCCCTAGGAGCCAGGAGGGGTTGTGGGGTGCAGGGGAGTCTGAGAGTCAGGGTTTCAGCCTTGAAGAGTCAGTGGCAGTTTGTGTGTTATCCTTTCTTGCCCTCTACCTCTGACTTCGTGTGTGTGTGTTGTGTGTACGTGTGTGTATGTGTGCATGTGTGTGTGTGTGTACCTGTGTGTTTGGTTCTGCATTCCTCAGTGACCAGAGCTGAGGAAGTTTCACTGAACGGAGTGAAAAGGTTGGTCTTTCCCTGGGCGGCAGCTGGAACAGACGGTGAGCTCATGTTCCCATCCAGCGAGGGCGCTCATTCATCTGCTCAGGGTGGGAAATTGCTGGCTGAACCTGGACCTCGGCTAGGGCAGGAATTCAGCTACCCCAGACCTCACCATTCCTCAGGGCTCAGCCGCTCTGCATCAGGCACTCTCTGAAAGTTGTCTCGTGCGACCCTAACAGCTCTGGGAGGTGCCACCGGTGGTCACCCTGTCCCAACTTATGGATGAGGAAAGTGAGGCCCACCGGAGCCAGATGCAGAGCTGGACCCGATGGAGCTGGGATTCTT
The DNA here is from genome assembly GCF_049354715.1 of Callithrix jacchus. Taxonomy (NCBI): domain Eukaryota; kingdom Metazoa; phylum Chordata; class Mammalia; order Primates; family Cebidae; genus Callithrix; species Callithrix jacchus. Next base: position 111,488,664 of record NC_133510.1, on the reverse strand, counting down.
GACCCAGCCAGAACTTGAGCGGGCCTCCAGCCACCCACAGTCCCAGATGCCCTCTGCAGTGAGAAGTGGCCGTTGTTGCCCTGAAAGCTCTCTCCTGGGCTTGACTGGGGGCAGGAGGCTGGGAGGCGACGGGCAGGACACAGCCCCAAAGCTCAAGGGTATCTGTAGGAACATTTGCTAACAGGTGCTAGAGAGGGGAGGGGGTCCTGCACCTCATTTAGCAACTGAAAGGTGATGTCCACCAGCGGGAACAAGCCATTCCTGGCCTAGAGTGTGTGGTGTGTGCATGTGTGTGTGCTTGTGTAGGTGTGTGTGGTGTATGTGTATGGTTGTGTGAGTGTGTGTGTGTGGTTGTGTGTGTGTGTAGTGTATGCATGTGTGCGTAGTCTGTGCATATACATATGGGTGTGTGTGTGTGCATGGTTGTGTCTGTGGTGTGTGTGCATGTGTATGTGTGTGTAGTGTGTCATGTGTGCATGGTTGTGTGTGTAGCATGTACATGTGTATATAGGTGTGTGGCATGTGTGCATGGTTGTGTGTGCAGTTGTGTGTGCATGTGTGTATGATTATGTATGTAGCATGTGCATCCGTGTATATGGGTGTGTGGCATGGCTGTGTGTTCATGAGTGTATAATTGTGTAGTATGTGCATGCGTGTAGAGATGTGTGTGTGGTGTGTGTGCATGGTTGTGTGTGCATGTGTGTATATGACTGTGTGTAGTATATGTATGTGTGTATATGGGTGTGTGTGGTGTGTTTATATGATTGTGTGTACAGTGTGTGCATGTGTATATATGTGTGTAGTATATGTATGTGTGCATATGGGTGTGTGTGGCATGTGTATATATGATTGTGTGTGCAGTGTGTGCATGTGTATATATGGGTGTGTGGTGTGTGTGCATGTGTGTGTATGATTGTGTGTAGTATATGTATGTATGTATGATGGGTGTGTGTGGGAGGATGTGTGTGCATAGCTGTGTGTCGGGTGTGTATGGGTGTGTGTGTGTGGCATGTGTGCATGGTTTTGTGTGTGTGGTGTGTGTGCCTGTGTGTGTATGGCTGTGTATGAGTTTGAGTGTGATGCGTGTAAACTCCTGGGATCAGACAGAGGAAGGTTCGAATCCCAGCTCAGCTACTCACCATCTGTGTGTCCTTGGGCAAGTCACTGTCTGTCTCTGAACCTCTGTTTCCTCATCTGTAAAATGGAGAAAATGGCTCTTGCAGGATTAAAGGCATGAAGAGAGCTCAGATGAGTACCCCCGAGGAAAGCATGGCGACCAGCTCATTTAAAATGAGCCCGAGAAGCTTTGTCTCTTTTTCAAAAAATTGAAATAATTTAATATATTTCATAGAGTTGGAGGTTTCTCTATGTTGCCCAGGCTGGTCCTGAACTCCTGGGCTCAAGTGATCCTCCCAAGTAGCTGGGACTACAGGCACACACCACCAGACCTGGTTACTTTTCAATTTTTCTGTAGAGAGGGGGTCTCACTATGTTGCCCAAATTCTTGCCCTCAATCAATCCTCCAGCCTCGGCCTCCCAAAGTGCTGGGATTACAAATGTGAGCCACCACGCCTGGCCAGTTTTGCCTCTTTTTATGTCCTGGAATTATTTTTTATTTTTTGCCATCTAAGCCAGTTTGTTCACATTTATGTCAGCACAATTAATTTCTTTCTTTTCTTTTGAGTCAGGGTCTTGCTTTGTTACCCAGGCTGGAATGTAGCACCACCTCTGCTCACTGCAGCCTCAACATCCCGGGCTCAGGTGATTCTCCCACCTCAGCCTGCTTGGTACCTGGGATCACTATGCCTGGCTAATTTTTGGTGTTTTTAGTAGAGACAGGATTTTGCTGTGTTGACCAGGCTAATCTTGAACTCCTGAGCTCAAGTGATCTTCTCACCTTGGTCTCCCAAAATGCTGGGATTACAGGCATGAGCCACCACACCTGGCTGATGCAATTAATTTCAATGGAAGCCGTGTCTCAGAGAAGCCTCAGGTCACCTGGAACAAGCCCCTAAATGGCCCAACCTGGGTCTTACCTCTCCTCCGGAAGCCTCCTGGTACCTGTGGGGAAGGTAGTGTCCTCTGCTTAGCCAAGCAGGCCCTGAGGCCCAGATGCTGGAGGTGTGACCACAGCCAAGGCCTTGGGAACCTGACTTCCTCCTCCAGCCCGGGAACTTGTGTGTGGCCCCAGGCCTGCCCTCTGGACCTCTTGTCTCTCCACTTCAGTCCCCTCAGGCCTCAGTACAGGGGATCCTAAGACTTTTCTGTGTTGGAGCCTCTAAACTCAAGCCAGCTGGGGGGACCAGGACACCCGCTGGGCATGGCAGGCGTTGTCAGAGGCAGCACAGTGAATTGTCCCTGGGTTTGTCTGAGCAGCTGGGAGCCCCCAGCTCACCGGCTGGGAGAGTTAGTGTTTTGAAACTCAGCTCCTCTGTCAAACTCTGGCCATGAGGAATTAATTCATCAGTGGTGCTGTCTGGGCCAGGCGGGGTCTTGGGGTTCACCCGGGAGCAACCTTCCAGCCGGGCAGGGAGGCCCTGGGCTCATCTGGTTCCCATCTAGTGGGGGTGGGGCGTGTTGGCAGCTCAGCTTAGTCTCAGGCACCAGGACTTCCCCACCCCAGGGCCCATCCTGGCTCCTGCTTGGAGCCTGGGGGTGAGGGTGGGGTGGGGGCAGGGCTGCCCATGCATGCCCCTGGCATCCAGGCCCCCTGCCTAGCTCAGAGACCTAGGGGCTTCAAACCCTAGGAATCTTCTTTTTTTCCCCCTTTTCTTTTCTTGAGGTAGGTTCTCACTCTGTTGCCCATGCTGGAGAGTACAGTGGCATCATCTCGGCTCACTGCAACCTCCACCACCCAGGTTCAAGTGATTTTTCTGCCTGGGCCTCCCAAGTAGGTAGGATTACAGGTTCATGCCACCACGCCCAGCTCATTTTTGTATTTTTAGTAGAGATGGGGTTTTACCATGTTGGCCAGGCTGGTCTTGAACTCCTGACCTCAAATGATTTGCCTATCTTAGCTTCCCAAAGTGCTGGGATTATAGGCATGAGCCACTCCGCCTGGGCCCCTAGGAATCTCTTGCAGAAGAAGGTAGAGCTGGCCAGGGGAAGATTTGAGAAAGCCCCAGAACCACCAGGATGTGGCCATGTGAAGCCACTTTGGCCGCCCAAAGCATGGGGACAAGAGCCTAAGGGGAACGGGACCAGAGAAGGGCTGGAGGCTGGAGGGAAGGGTCTCAGGGTGGTGGGTAGGGGGTGGGGTGTCACTCGGCTCCCTCAGTCACTCACTTGGTTTCTCACTTACTCAGCCCTGCCATCCTTTCTCCCTTCCTGCTTGGATCCAGACTCTAGCTCTTCCCTGGCAAGTCACCATGTCCCTCTCAGCCTCAGTTTTTTCATCTGCAAAATGGGCCTAATCAGAACCTCCCACACTGGGCAGTGATCCGGATTCAATGAGAAATTCCGTGTAAGAAACTTAAAACAGTGGCTGACACATGAAGCCATGAAAGTGTAAGTTATCATTATTAATTCAGCCAGGTCAGTCAGAGTACATTTATTGAGCACTTACTGTATACCAGATATGGGGCCAAAAACCCTGAGGAGGCTGAGATGAATAAGATTTAGCCCCTGGACCCCTGGGCCTCCAGGGAAGTGGGGGAGCACATCTGTACCCCACATCTGAACCAGCGGGGCTCAGGCCCTGCGAATGGAAGGGACTTGCTGGAAGATGTTTCATGCTCCCTGTTCCTCCTGGGGGCTGGCGAGCCTGTTGCTGAATCTGACACCCTAGAATCCCACCATGACTTCTCTCCTCCCTCGTGTCTCACAGGTCCTGGGGGCACCATGGTTTTGGCGGCAGCCCCCGGCCTCCTCATCCCTCTGTTGCTGCTCCTGGGGTCTGTGCCTGGCACCAACTCCCGCTCTGTGCCCCTGAAGACCTCGTTCCCAGAGGACGTGGCAGGTAGTGGGGAGGCTGAGGGCTCATCGGACTCCTCCCCGAGCCTCCCACCAGCTTGGACCCCAGCCCTCAGCCCCACAGCGACGGGACCCCAGCCCACATCTCTGGGGGGCCCCTCACACCCCACCAACTTCCTAGATGGGATTGTGGACTTCTTCCGCCAGTACGTGATGCTGATAGCCGTGGTGGGCTCCCTGGCCTTTCTGCTGATGTTCATTGTCTGTGCCGCAGTCATCACCCGGCAGAAGCACAAGGCCTCGGCCTATTACCCGTCATCCTTCCCCAAGAAGAAGTATGTGGACCAGACTGACCGAGCCGGGGGCTCCCGGGCCTTCAGTGAGGTCCCTGACAGGGCCCCCGACAGCCGGCCCGAGGAAGCCCTGGATTCCTCCCAGCAGCTCCAGGCCGACATCCTGGCTGCCACCCAGAACCTCAGGTCCCCCACCAGGCCTGCACCAGGTGGTGGGGATGGAGCCAGGATGGTGGAGGGCAGGGGAACGGAGGAAGAGAAGGGCAGCCAGGATGGGAACCAGGAAGTCCAGGGACATGGAGTCCCGGTGGAGACACCAGAGGTGCAGGAGGAACCATGCTCAGGGGGGCCTGAGGGGGCTCTGGTGGCCGGTGAGGGCCAAGGGGAGCTGGAAGGGCCCCTCTTGTTAGCCCAGGAAGCCCAGGGACCAGAGGGTCCCCCCAAAGCCTCCTGCACTTGCAACAGCGTCCACCCCAGTGTCTAACAGGCCTCCCGGGCTGCCAGCCCTGACTGTTGGGGCCCCAACTGGTCACCTCCCTGGGCATGAAAAGGCCTTCAGTCCTGAGTGCTTCCTGACACTCCCTCCTCGGCCACCCTGTGGTGCCAATCCCAGCATGTCCTGATTCTACAGCAGACAGAGATGCTGGTTCCCCGGTCCCCAGGAGGAATCTAACCAAGTGCTGACATCCTTCACCTCTGCAGCCCCAAAGGGCTATATCCTAAAGCACAGCTCCCCTGAGAAGGCGAGGGAGGGCACGTGTCCCTGTGACAGTCAAGATTAAACATCCCTCGAGGCTGGGTGTGGAGGCTCATGCCTATAATCCCAGCGTTTTGGGAGGCCAAGTGGACATCACTTGAGACGAAGATTTCAAAACCAGCCCTGGCAACATTGTGAGACCCCCATCTCTACAAAACAAAAAACAGTCCACTAAATCAGCCACGTCATTTGGGAATCATACGTCGCAGGTCATCCACGGGGCAAATATCACTGCTTTTCCATCAAGGGAGCAAAGAGTAAGTGGGAGTTTTGGAAGAGGCTGGATGAGAGATGCCGAGGTGCTCAGCCTTCGTAAGACAACATGTGGCCTGGCGAGAGGCAATAGTTTGGAACTGAAAATTGTCCTCTTCTTGTGTCCTCTCAATGCTGAATATTTTAGTGTCGTCCCGCCTGTGCTTAGCGCTCTAGTAGCAGAAGTGGGTGTGGTTAATCAGGACATTTCTGTGAGAGGTCCCCTGCACACACACATGATGACAGGTCCCTAAATGAGCATTTCCCAGACTAGCTTCCCTGAGGCGTTCTTTGGAATCAAGATTTATTTTTTTCTTTGAGACGGAGGCTCGCTCTGTTGCTCAGGCTGGAGTCCAGTAGCGCCATCTCAGCTCACCGCAACCTCAGCTCACTGCAACCTCCACCTCCCAGGTTCAAGCGATTCTCCTGCCTCAGCCTCCCGAGTAGCTGGGATTACAGGTGCCCACCACCACACCTGGCTAATTTTTGTATTTTTAGTAGAAATTGGGCTTCACCATGTTGGCCAGGCTGGTCTGGAACTCCTGACCTTCAGGTGATCCGCTCTCCTCGGCCTCCCAAAGTGCTGGGATTACAGGTGTGAGCCACTGCTCCCAGCCCAAACTACTTTTTTAAACAGCTACAGGGTTAAGTCCTGCAGCACCCACTCTGGAAAATACGGCTGTTAACTTTCCTGAAGGTGCCCCGTTTCTGGTTGGTCCAGGATTAGGGATGTGGGGGTAGGGCATTTAAACCCTCTCAAGTGCTCCCCAAGCACCTCCTGCCTGGGGGTGAATTTCTCATTGGGGTGAATGAATGGAACTCTTCCCATCTGGCCTCCGAAGCAGCCTGGAAGCCAGTGGCTGTGTTTGAGGGAACCTCCACCCTGGGGAGTCCGAGGGACTGGGGAGGGTTTCTGACGCCCAGCCTGGAGCATGGGGGCCCTGGCCACCCCCCTTCGCTCACACATTGTCTGGCAGCCTGTGTCCACAATATTTGTCAGTCCTCGACAGGGAGCCTGGGCTCTGTCCTGCTTTATGGAGGCTCTGGCGGGGGTCCTCTCCCCCATCCCTCCATCTGGGGCTCCCCCAACCTCCGCACAGCTCTCCAGGTGCTAAGATATAACGCACCAGCACAATAAACCTTTATTCTGGCCTGAAGTCTCACCGGTTTTCTAGGAGGCACGGGGAATGAGCCTGCTGGGGAGGGGCTCTTGCATGGGATGGGGACAACTTTCTGGGGAAACACCTCAGCCCAGCCATGGAGGCTGAAGGGACAGATTGATATGGGAAAGAAAGGAAAGACCAGAGCTCCGAGGAATGGGCTGGAACTCGTGTCCCCAGGGGTGGAGTACCAGCTCTGGACTTGTGGCCACACAGATCCAGGTTCCACACCCGGCTCTGCCACTGACTGTGGCCATGGGAGAGTCACTCACCTCTGTTTCCCCTGCAGGTGGCTAAGGACTGGGGTGGGGCTCGGACAGTGCCCCCCTCACTGCAGCCTTGGCCAGGACTGTGGGGTAGGAGGTGTGCGCTGGCCCTGCAGTCGGCCTCTGTCTTTTGTCTCCTGCCCACCAACCTCCTCTAGGTCTTTGATGGCAAGTTCCTGCAGTAACTTCTCCCCTGCACCCTGGGCCTCAGGAGCTGCCAGCTGGAATCCAGATGTGGCTGGGGCTGGGAGCATGTGCTGGGTCCCTGGGGTTGGGGGGGCAGTAGGCCATCCCCTGCAGCCCCTCCCCTCCACCGACCCCACCTCCACCCAGAGGGGGCCCCTGAGGTTTGGGTTTCATAACACACAATGGCCTCTGTCTCACTCAGTGGGGAAGGACCCTCCCTTTCTCGGCCCGGCCTGGCCTGCGGAAAACAGCGGGAGGGTGGAAGAGGAATACCTGTGCTGCGAGGCTCTGATCAAATTGTTCAACTTCTCTGGGTTCATGGGCTGTGCTTTCTTCTTGTTGCTAAGCTCCTGCGGGGTCTTAGGTGTTGGGACGTGACTGATACACAAAAATCTAGTAAAACAGAAACAGTCATTAGAGACCCTGGGGGAGCAGGCAGGGGCAAACTCCCTGATCAGCAGCTCCTGACTGCAGCCCTCCACTAACGATCAGCGGGGCTCTCCAGAGGACATGGAGTTTGTGACCTCAGTCATGGCCTGTGGCCCCCAAGACTGGTGGGAGCTGGATGAAGGAGGCGGCCTGGGCACCAATGCAGTTCACCTCTTCCTCACCTCTGAGCTTTTACAGCTGCTGTTCCTTCTGCCTATGACACCTTTCCACCCCTCCCAACCCCTTCTGCCTTGCTAATTCCCCCTCATCCTTTAGCTTTGGGTCTAGATGTCCTTTCCTCCTGGGAGCCTTCCCTGATAGCTTCCACCCCATCCCTCTTCCACAGTCCCTTAGCTCAATGATAATAATAGCTTCCAATTAATAGTCCCTGTTATGTGCCAGGCCCTGCTCTCAGCACTCGGCATCATTAACTCGTTGAGATTTGCAGCCCTCTGGGGTGGGCTCTGTTATTATTCCTGTGTCACAGATGAGGAAACTGAGGCCAAGAGAAGTGATGATGTTGGCTGCTGAGGTCCCACAGCCAGAATTGCAGCCCAGCAGTCTGACCCCAGTGTTTGAATTCTCCAACGGGCTCTAATGCTTCTTTGAAGAATGAATGAATGAAAGAATGAATGAGTGAGTGAATCCCTTGGGAAGAGGATAGCAGGGTTCCTCTCCTGCTGAAAACTCCTCCAATCTTCGATGGGGTTACCTAGAGAGGCATTTTATGGACACACATCTAGCTGGCACCAGTGAACATTGGGCCATAGAGGGAGACGGTGGTTGCCGGGTGGGGGGCGGGGTAGGCAGGGTCGGGGGAGTATTGGGCTTGAGGCTTGGGGAGAGGGTTCCACTGTTCTCAGGGGCCCAGAAGTCTGCCAAGGCCTGGACAGTCCCCCACTGTCTCTGGGCTTGTAAAGTGGCACAGCTGCTCCCAGCCTGTGACCCTGTCCCCGAGCCAGGCCTGCTGTCATTTTAAAGGAGGAGGGGGAGGAAGAGAGAACTACCCCAAGACATGGACCCCAGCTCAGGGTGGAGATGGGGGATTCTGGTCACCTGTGTGGGTGCTGGGGGAGCTAAAGGGCCACTGGCTGGAAGTGGGATTCCTCCCCAGCCCCTTGGTCTGCTCTGATCAGCCCTGGAGGGCTGAGAGTTCCCTGATTGGGTGAAGTTGAAGGTGAGAGCGGGATCGGGCTGTGGGCACATCTCCGCTGGGCACATTGTCTTTAACTCTCTTGTGATGTTTAAGGTGATTCTGGTCCCATGGTCACCTTGTCTGTCAGTCACAGCTCCACTCTTTCTTAGCTGTGTGGCCTTGGGCAAGTCACCTCATCTCTCTGGGCCTCCGTTTTTATGTGTATAAAGAGGGAATGACCCTACCCCATGTAGCAGGTGTCTCCACCCTGCATATAGGGATTACCTGGGAGTTTAACAAAATACTGGCTCCCAGCCAGTGCTGGGTGGCTCACACCTGTAATCCCAGCACTTTGGGAGGCCAAGGCAGGAGTTTGTACTAAGAGTTTGAGATCAGCCTGGGCAACACAGGGGGACCCTGTCTTTAAAATAGTAATAATAAAAAACATCCAGGAGCGGTGGTGGGCACCTGTGGTCCCAGCTATTTGGGAGGCTAAGGCAGGAGGATTAACTGAGCCCAGGAGGTTGAGGCTGCAGTGAGCAGCAATCAACCCCTGCCCTCCAGCCTCAGAGACAGAGCGGGACCCCGTCTTGAAAAAAAGTTGACATCTAGGCCAGGTATGCTGGCTCATGTCTGTAATTCCAGTACTTTGGGAGGTTGAGACAGGAGGATTGCTTGGGATCAGAATTTCAAGACCAGTCTGGGTAACATGGTAAGACCCTATCTGTATAAAAAATCAAAAATACTGGCTCCCAGGCCCCACCTACACCAATGACATCAGAGTCTCTGAGGATACAGCTGAACAATTGTCACTGCCAAGATGTAGAGTCCACAAGGAGAGAGACCTGGGGGTTGGCCTAGCCTGCCTCCTAGCACTTGGCATGGTTCCTGGCACACATTAAAGGTTCCGTGTGTGTGCAAGTACAAGTGTGTAAGCCTAAAGGAGAGCACGTGAATCAATGTACCATAATCCATAACCATATTTAACCCTCACAGCACTCCCCACAGAGAGCTGAGCAATGTCAGTACCCGTGTTGTACAGATGAGAAAACTGAGGCTCAGAGTGTTGCAGTGACTTGCCTGAGGTCATACAGCCCAGCAAAGCTGGGATTTGAACCCAGTCTGTCTAGTTCCTCAAGGGTCTTCAGCTGCCTCATTTTAGAACATATCAATGTTCTAAAGGCCAAGCCCTCCACTATCAGTGCAGTGGGGTGTGTGTTCATCATGGGTCCCGCATCCCTGTTTAGACCTCCCCTGTCCTCCTCCCAGGGGTGTTGACTGTGGGTCATGCCTGTCCTGGTTCTCATTCACAGTCTTAGAAGCATGCAATCTGCTCCTGCTGGGATTAATTAACCCCCTGTGTTCTGAAGTGGCTCAGGAGAAAGTAGCAGGTTCATAGCTTCTCCAATATCCAACCACAACTATTTCACAAGCACCTACTATGTGCTGGGTATTAGGAACGCAGTGTTAGCAAAACAGACCTGAGGCTGTATTCTAGTGGAACAGATGAAAATTAATCAAAGAATCGTCTAGACGTAGCTACAGTGATTAATAATAGGAATAGCTGCCATTTGTAAAAGGACTATCATGTACATGGCTGACGCTTTACCAATAATATTTTTTACTGCTTTACCGAGGGTTAACTGACACACGATAAAATCCACATATTTAAAGTGTACAATTTGACCAGGCCCAGTGGCCTGTAATCCCAGCACTTTGAGAAATAAAAACAGGAGGATCACTTGAGGCCAGGCGTTTGAGACCAGCCTGAAAACGTAGTGAGACTGCCCCCCAACCCCATCTCTAAAAAAAAAAAATTAAAAAATTAGCCAGGGCCAGATAAAAACATGAAGTATTCATGTTTTTGTATGTATCAGTGTCTCATTCCTTTTCACTGCCGAGTAGCAGTCTGTTGTTTGAATGCACCACACTTTCTTTATCCATTCACCTGCTAATGGGCACTTGGATGGCTTCCAGTTTTTAGACATTACAAAGAAAGTTGCTATGAACTACTAATGTGCTTTGATTTTTTCCTCACAGCCTTCAAGATGAGGTGATCATTCTTTCTCTCCGTTATATAGATAAGAAGAATGGAGACTCAGAGAGGTCAAGTGACTCATCCAACATCACACAGTCAGTAGTTGGAGTCTTGAACCTTGAAGAGTGGGGATGTGTGAGCTGAAAGTGACCTGAGGGAAGCTTCCAAGGTTCAGAGGGCATCAGCATCACCTGGGACTCCCGAGTGCTGTTTTAGCTCTGCAGGTGATTCTGATGTACTAAAGTTGAGTATCCCAGCCCTTTATTTTATAGTTGGGCATGTGGGGACCAGACAGGGGTTGGGGTGGGGCAGAGCTGGGCAGGAATCTCCTGTGGGCAGTCTTGAGCTGTGTCCAGCTCAGCTCTGCTTCCTCCTTGGTTCTTCTTCTATTTTGGGAGAAGGATCTTCATCTGTCTGGGATGGGATGGGGAATTGCCATTTTTCAGGAGGTTTTAATTTCAGGATTCTTTTGGCTGCTCAGAAATAGCAGCAGGGATTTGGCGATGGCTCCAGGGCCCGGGAGGTTTCCCAGCAGCTGCTCCCTCTCCCCAGGGGTGTCCAGGGTTTATGGCAGCAGCTGCAAAGCAAAAAACAGCCCTGCTCATAAATCCGCTCTGGCCAGAGACACTGATGCTGGAGGACCCTGTGACGTCTGCCACCCACTGGGGCCCTGCAGTGACACCTTGGGGGCCCTGGGAGGCTGGAGAGTCCAGGCCTGGGGTAACCACCTGCAGTCTCTCCCTTAGAGTCTGGGGAGTCAGGCTCAATAGTCAGAGCTGGAGGGGAAAGGAGAGGGATGAGGATTGCATCCTCTTCTTCCCCATCCAGGGGTCACTGGGTCAAAGATTACAGGCAGCAAAGGACAGCGGAAGGAAGAGGGGCACTGGGGCCACAGCCCCTGCCCTGCCTCTCCTCTCCCCTTAGAATACAGTGAGGCTAAGAAATATGAATGCACTTTACAAATGTTCCAAGAAGTGTGTGTGGTGGTTAGGGGTGCAGGTTTCAGATGACCTGGGCTGGAATCCTAGTTCTACCATCTCCTGGCTGTGTGACCTTGGATAAGTCACTTAACCCCTATGGGCCTGAGTTTCCTGATCTGTGAAATGGCAATAATGGTGGTACCTCCCTTGGAGTGTGGGTGAGAGTTGAGTTCGTTTTAAAGTGCTTGGAATGGGCTCCCCGTGGGAATGTAAGCTGTGGTTAGCTGTGAACTGTGCAGTGCAGCGCTGCAGAAGGGGAAAGGGGGAAACTTCTATCTCTAAACATCCGGCTGTTCTAGAGTCACCTTTTCTTTCCAGGTCTAGTTAAGAAGCTTCAGAATCATAAGATCAGTGAGTCTCAGATGCTTGAAACTTTACAGTCTTAACGTCTTTTCATTGGAGGGCAGGGCAGAGGGGCCTGGAAGTGTTGGAGAGGCCAGAGCAGGGCCAGGAGCCCGGTAAGACCCACAAACCCCAGAGAGGGGAGAAGGATGTGGCAGGAGAAGAGGCAGTTCCCACCACCCTCTGGGTGGGAGAAAGGCCTCCAATCCGTGCATGCCTCTGCGGAGACTGTGCACCCAGTGGGGTGAGGGGTCATGCCTCAGCTGTTCCCCGTCTTCCTCTGAGGTGGGGCAACCACAACCAAGGCTTAGATGTTGTCTGGGCCAGTGTGGCTGGAGATGTAGCTGCTGACATGTGTGGGGGAGCCCAGAGGCTAGGGCTGATCTGGGGCAGGCACCAGGGCCGTTTCTAGGTGGAAGGAGAAGGGGGACCCAGCGGGGCCAATTACCCAGCTGAGTGACCTGGATCTTCCCCTGCTCTCTGCTGTGTCCCCATCTATATAAACTTTTCAGCATGGAGCCTGGGTAGCAATGTCCTTCAGGCACAGTTGGGGAAGAACTTGAGATGTCCGACTCACCTCCCAGGAGACTTGGTTTCAAATCCCAGCCTTCAAATTCCACATCCAGGCTGTGATGTGGAGCAGCTTCCTCTTCCTCTTGGAGCCTCAGGGCTTCACAGGTCCTGCCCTGTTGGGGGCCCAGAGGAGAAAATGCTGGCGGGGAGCGTGGCCCAGGGCCCAGGATGGAATAAGGAAGGGCTACTCTGATGCTGCTGCTGATCCTGCCCTCAGAAAGCTCTAAAGAGCACGCTGCCTGGGGCAGTTCTGATTTGTGAGATTGGGTGGCTCCTCCTCTGAGCCCTGATGCTTAGAGTCCAGTTTGGAGCTAGGTACTCAGTAGGTGCTCAATAAATGTTGAGAAGGGAGTACTATGCCCTCTTCAAGGCTGGGCCCTTGAATGAGGAGCAGAGGGGATGCATGGCATCAGAGGAATTGGATATCTCCTATGCTCCTGCCCTGGGGGGATGGCTGTGATATGAGGGGCTCAGGGAAACCCCCTCGACCCCCATACCTCCCACCTCTGTCCTTCCTCAGTGTTTAAATCTCACCATTAGGATTTCCATCACTTCTTGAGCATGACTGTGTACCAGGTATGGGACTAAGCACTTTCTATACTTCAGGTCTTCACAAAGCTGTGGGAAGGACTGCTGTTATCCACGTTCTACAGAGGAAGGTGCAGAAGCCCAGAGCGGTGAAGTGATTGCCCAAGTTCACACAGCCAGAAAGTGCCTGCGCCCAGCTTTGAACCTCTTGGGGCTGCTGGACCCTGTAGTATTAACCACTCCTTCACCGTGACTGCAGTTCGATGAATGAATGTATGTATGCATGCATGAATGAGTGAATGGAGGATGGGGCCCAAAGCCAATGTGTCCTGAATGAATGAATGGGGGATGGGGTCCAAATCCAATGTGTCCAACGTCTGCATGACCCCACAGCTCTGTCGGCAGCAGCGGATATCTTCACAGCCGCCGGGTGCTGCGTCCCTCCTGGTCCGCCTGGAGGCTTGATCACAAACGCCTCCGCTGGGCCGAGCCCTTCCTGCCGTTTCACAAACGGCGCATGCGCACACCTAGCCCGGGAGGGGAACCCAGGCTGGTGGGCGCTTAGCCTCCTAGCCCCGCCAAGGGTAACCCAACGGGCTGCTGTTTATCCCCATCTTACAGCGCGGGAAGCCCACGGTGGCTGAGGTGGCCTGACCCGGGGCTCGTGGCTGGTGCGATCACGCCAGGCCCGCTAGACTCACACACTCTTGCTTCTGCTCCAGGCGCTGCGTGCGGGAGGTACTGAGTGTCCACGGAGTCTGGAGTCCAGGCCCGCAGCCCTGGGGCTCTCCAGAATCCGACGTGGAGGTGGCGGGCGGGGGGGGGGGGGGTCCCTGGGCAGGTCCTGGCCCTCGGTTGGGAGCCCCAGGGTGGAGGTCCTGCCCTGCCCCCTCCCTGGCTGTGGCACCTGGGGCAGGTTCCTTGCACTTTCTGGACCACAGCTAGGCAGAGAAGGGAAGAAAGAGGCGTGTGCTGAATTTCGGGGAGCGGGTGAGTCCAAAACCCCGAGTTCCAGTGCAGCATTGTGGTTAGCGCCAAAGGAAAAGAAGATACAGGATAGCGTTTTCCTCTAAACAAAAAGAATTGGATCAGGCATGATGACTCACCCCTGTAATCTCAGCCCTTTGAGAGGCGGAGGCAGGCAGATCGCTTGAGCCCAGGAGTTCGAGCCCAGCCTGGACAACATGGCAAGACCCTGTCTCTACAAAAAATACAAAAATTAACCGGGCATGGTAGCGCATGCCTGTAGTCCCAGCTACTCAGGAGGCTGAGGTGGGAGAATCGCTTGACTGAGACCGGGAAGTTGAGCTGTAGTGAGCCATGATTATGCTGCTGCACAGCCTGAATGACAGAGTGGGCCCTATCTAAAAAAAAAAAAAAAAAAAATCACTCAATTCTTACACAAGGTCTTGGGAGAAACTAGCCTCTTTCCCCACTTTAATCCATCCCAGAGAGATCAACTCCTCTGCCTACCCGCTATTTTAAGAGACTCCTGGGAGAAACGCAGCTCCTTTGGTCCTTTCTCGGTGATCTAACAACCCCTCAATCTCTGGAAATCTTTTCTGCTATATAACCTAAGTCAAGCAGGGTGGGTCAAAGGCTGGTTTCCCCACATTCTGGCCCGCAGCAGAGCTCTGGGTGGAGGACTGGGCCAACTATTGAGGAGCCAGTAACACTTTTGAATTCTTCCCATGACCTCTCATAAGACAAGAACGTCTTGTCTTTATCCAGATCTGATTCTTTGCACTGTCTGGTTTGGAGCAGACTGCGATGGAGATAAATGTCTTGGAGAGTCACATGACTGCGCCTACCTAGTGTTGTAAATGTGCTTGCCCTTTGACCCAGAAATTCTTTTCTGGAACTTGCCTGCAGAAATACGTGTGTTTGGATGCTAAAATGGGTACACATGGATGTTCATGCTAGTGTTGTTTAGAATAAGTGAAAAGAAAGGGCTAGGCTAGGTGCGGTGGCTCTCTCTTGTTATCCCAGCACTCTGGAAGGTCAAGGTGAGAGGATCACTTGAGATCAGGAGTTCCAGACCAGCCTGGCCAACACGGTGAAACCCTGTTTCTACTTAAAATACAAGAATTAGCCAGGCGTGGTGGCTGGACCCTATAATCCCAGCTACTTGGGAGGCTGAGGGAGGAGAAGCTCTTGAACCTGCGAGGTGGAGGCTGCAGTGAACTGAGATCATGCCACTGCACGGCAGCCTGGGCAATAGAGCGAGACTCCATCTTAAAAAACATAAGTGGAAAAAAAAGGAAATCACCCATGTGCCCATCAGTGTAGGGGGTGGAAGAAATGGTAATCTCGTCCAGTGAGAGGCTCAGGGCTTTGACTCTTTTTGTTTGTTTGAGATAGGGTCTTGCTCTGTCACCCCAGGTTGGAGTGCAGTGGTGCAATCATAGCTCACCGCAGTGTCGATCTCCCAGGCCCAAATGATCCTCTCATCTCGGCCTCCCTTGGAGTAGCTGGGATCACAGATGCATGCCATCACGCTTGGCTAATATTTTTTTCTTTTTAGTAGAGACAGGGTCTTGCTATGTTACTCAGGCTGGTCTCAAACTCCTGAGCCCAAGTGATCCTCCTGCCTTGGCCTCCCAAAGTGCTGGGATTAAAGGCATGAGCCAACCACACCCAGCCAGGGGCCTTTCTCTTACGGAGCTCTGGCTTCTCTGCTTCTCTCCAGTGAATTACTCATTTCTATCTGTAGTCTGTACTTATGTTCGTTGTGTATCCAGTGATTTTCAACTTTTTTGAGGCACAGAACCCTTTGTTCAAATAAAGGGATCCTAACATTTAAGTCAAATGAAAGTAACTAAACCCTTGAAAGGGATGGGATAACCTTTCAAGGCTTACCTCCCTTTGCCCCCATAGGGGCCTCAGGCTCAGTGAAGCATAGTTTACAAACAGTTGTACTAGTCCCACCACTCAAGTTATGGATGGGAAACAGAGACTCAAGTTGCCCAGAAAGGTCATGGCCAAGGCCAGTCTCTAGTCCAGGTCACCTGACTGTCCAGTGCTCATTCAAGACTTATCTCTAGGTAGATGATGGAAACATCCATAGAAAGGAAGTTTTATCGCTTCCTTTCTATGCTCTTCACTTCATTAACTTTTTATGTGCCTTATTGTAATCACTGAAACATCTAATTCAATAGAGTGCTGGTTGTGGAGGTGGTAATGGAGGTGGAGGTAGTGATGATGAAGGTGAGGGAGACGGTAGTGGAGGTGGAGATGGTAATGGTGGTGGTTGCGGAGGTGGTAATGATGGAGGTGATGGTGATTGTGATGGTAGAGGTGGAGGTGGAGATGGTGGTTGTGATAGTGATGGTGGTGTAGATGGTGGTGGATGATGGGGTCATGGTGATTGTCGTGGTAATGCTGGTAGTAGTGGTGGTGGCAGAGGTGATGGTGAAGGAGGAGGAGGTGGTGAGATGATGGTGAAGGAAGTGGTGGTGGTGGAGGTGGAGAAGGAGGTGGTTGTGATGTGGTGGTGGAGGTGCCGAGAGAGGAAATAGTTGTAATGTTGGTGGAAGCAGTGGTGATGGTGATGGTCTTGGGTGTGGTGGTGGAGACAGTGGTAATGGTAGAAGTCATGATGGTTGTAGAAGTTATGGTGGTGTTGGTGAAGGTGAAACAGGCAGTGGCGGTGGAGGTGGAGAAGGAGGTGGTGCTGGTGGAGGTAGAGGTGGTGCTAATAGTGATGATGGTGGTGGTGGTGGAGGTTATGGCCATGGAGGTGGAGGTGGTGGAGGTGGTCCTGATGGTGCTGGTGATGGTGGAGGTGAAGGTCATTGTGGTAATATTGGAGGTGGAGGAGGTAAGGGTGGTGGAGGAGGTAGTAGAGGTGGGAAAGGTAGAGGTGGTCCTGGTGGTGGTGGTGTTGGTGGTGAAGGTAGTAGTGGTTGTGGTGGTGATGGTAGTGGAAATGTTGGTGGTGATGGTGGTGGTGGAGGTGGTCATGGTGGTAGTGGTGTTGGTGGAGGTGGTGGTGATGGTGGTGGTGGTGATGGTAGTGGAGATGGTGGTAATGATGATGGTGGTGGTGGTGGAGGTGGTGGTGATGGTGGTGGTGTAGGTGGTGGAAATGGTGGTGGTGATGGTGGTGGTGTAGGTGGTGGAAATGGTGGTGGTGATGGTGGTGGGGGTGATGGTGGTGGTGGTGATGGTGGTGGTGGTGGTGATGGTGGTGGTGTGGGTGGTGGAAATGGTGATGGTGATGATGGTGGTGGTGATAATGGTGGTGATGGTGTGGTGGTGCTGGTGGTGATGGTGGTGATCGTGGTGATGGTGGTGGTGATGGGGTAGCGGTGGAAATGGTAGTGGTGTAGGTGCTGGAAATGGTGTTGATGGTGGTGGGGGTGATGGTGGTGATGGTGTTGTTGTTGATGGTGTTGATGGTGGTAGTGGTGATGGTGGTGATGGTGGTGGTGTAGATGGTGGAAATGGTGATGGTGATGATGATGGTGGTGGTGGTGATGGTGGTGGTGGTGGTGATGGTGGTGGTGATGATGGTGGTGATGGTGGTGGTGCTGGTGGTGATCATGGTGGTGATGGTGGTGATGGTGGCGGTGATGGGGTGGCGGTGGTGGTGGTGGTGGTGGTGATCGTGGTGGTGTAGGTGGTGGAAATGGTGGTGATGGTGGTGACGGCGGTGGTGGTGGTGATGGTGGTGGTGTAGGTGGTGGTGATGGTGGTGATGGCAGTGATGGCAGTGGTGGCAGTGGTGGTGTAGGTGGTGATGGTGGTGGTGGTGATGGTGGTGATTGTGGTGGTGATGGTGGTGGTGTAGGTGGTGGAAATGGTGGTGGTGATGATGAAGGTGATGGTTGTGGTGGTGATAGTGGTGGTGATGGTGATGGTGATGGTGATGGTGGTGATAGTGGTGGTGATGGTGATGGTGGTGGTGATGATGGTGGTGATGGTGGTAGTGTAGGTGGTGGAGATGGTGGTGGTGATGGTGGAGATGGTGGGGGTGGCCATGGGGGTGGTGGTGGTAGTGGTGTAGGTTGTTATGGTGGTGGTAATGGTGGTGGAGGTGGTGATAGCAATCATGGTGGTAGTAGCTGTGAGCATCCTTCCTTGTTCCTGATCTTAATGGGAATGCTTCCAAAGGTTTACCAGTGCGCAAGATGTTAGCTGTAGTTTTCTTGTGACTGTCCCATATCAAGTTAAGGACATTCCTTTCTCTTCCTAGATTGCCAAGATTTTGTCACAAATGGGCATTGGAGCTGATCAAATGTTTACCCGAATCTACTGAAATGATGATACAGTTTTTTTCCTCACTGTGGGAAACTGGATGAAAACATTCTAGGCAGTCTGAACAAGCTGGTTTTGTCTCAAGCATGAAACCTCCCTTCCTCTCACTTGACCCATCTCTTCCTCCCCGCCTCCCTCAAATGCAGACGATGTGCGAGGCCTGAGGAACCAGGCAGAAGAGGAGGGTGAGGCATCAGAATAGAAATGATCTCCCCATGCTGGGTCAGCGCTTTTGCCAGCCTCACTTCTGCTGCTGTTTCCTGTTCTAATCCCAGGAGGGGTACAGCTTCCCCCAGTTGTTCCAGACAGAGCCGGAGACATTCTGAGGTTGGGCTAAAATTCTGCTGGCAGACAGGCGAGGAGGGGATCTTGAAGCCTTGCATTCCTCTCTGGGACGCTGGGGGCTGGGTGGGTGTGTAGTGGGGGAGGAATTTTTCTTGGGGGAGAGTTGATTTGGGATGTGGGGAGAAGGCCTGGTTGCTAGGCAGAATCAGCAGAGATGAATCACGCTTTGGCATGAGCTGGTTATTAGCTAAAACGAGAAGTTATCCAAGTCTGTGGAATCTTTTTGTTTGAGCTGGAAGGGAATATGGTTCATCACATGCAGTCCATTCGGTTCGCAGAGAAAACTGCAAATACAGGGAGGGAGAGAGATTTGCCCAGGGAATTAGAAATGAATGGATCTCTTGCCTCTGAGCTTTCTCCAGGCCCCTGACTGTGGCTGAGGGCCCGGGGACAAATAAGAGACTTTCAGGAGCACCACCCTTCTCCACCCTTCTCCCTATGCTGCGTTGTATAAGAAGCACCCCCTGTGCTGTTACTGTAAGAGAAGCACCCCCGCCATTCTATGAGGACCATCTCACCTCCTGTATTGCCGTTGTATTAGGAAGACCTCTTCACCCCCACCATTCTATGAGGAGCCCTTCCTAAATTATATTGCATAAGGACTGCCTCCTGTGTTGCCAGTGCATAAGGAGCACCTCCTGGGCTGCTTTTGTATAAGGGAACCTCCAGGGTTATTATTGTATAAGGAGCACCTCCTGTGTTATTGTATGAGGAGCACCTCCTGGGCTGCTATTGTATAATGAGCACTTCCTGTGTTATTGTATAAGGAGCACCTCCTGTGTTGTTATTTTTCGAGGAGCACCTCCTGTGTTGTTATTTTATGTAGCTACTCTTCCAGGCGTCAGAATATTAAGAGTGACCCCTCAGAGGTGCTCTCTGCCTGAGCCAGGTAAATCCAGTGTGATCTATGCTGTGAATGAAAGGCACAGTGTGCTGGCATAGTGACTAGGCATGTGTCTCTATTTAGCTGGATGGTTGGGGAACCTAGCTGGGGGATGGCATTTAGGTGAGACCTGAATGGAGGAGGCAGACTTGTGAAGCTCTAGGGAACAGGGCTCTGGGCTGTGGGACCAGCAAGTGCAATGACGGGATTGAGCTGGGTGAATTTGAGGGGCAGCAGGGAGGCTGCTGAGATAGGACGGGGCTGAGTAAGGACAGAGGTGGGCAGAGCCCGGTCAGGGTCTCGGAGGTGAAAGAGAGAGGTTCCATGGGAAGCTGTTGCTCAGCACTGATCAGGGGACTGCCCCGCCTCCTGACTCCTTCCCTTGCACCATGGTAAGAGCCTGTCCTGCAGGCAAATGAGCATAGTAAACACTTGCCACGTGCCTGACTGTGCTGGGCACTTTATCTGCATGATCTCCTTTAGTCGTGCAAACAATCCCCTGGGCCGTCGACAAGTGAGAGAGGCCGGTGCTTGCTTGCAGGCACTCAGTGCAGGCATCCCTGACTCAGGCTCTCTCTCTCTCTCAAGGCCCTCAGCTCTGTTAGCTCAGCCGGAGAAGGAATTGCCCACACCAGCAGATTGTCCTCTGTGTCAGCTCCTTGGAGAAAAAGGGTGGGAAAGGACAAGAGGAGACTCAGAGCCTGGTGGCTGCCCAGGCAGTTTTTGCCAGGAAGCAGGGCTACCCTGTCCAGAGTCACTGGAGGTTAGAGGGGATAAGCACCCCCTTGATGGGAGATGGTCCCCAGGGACCCTGCTCTTGTGGGAAAGTGAGCAAGACTCTGGGGCTGAAGGGCCAATGGGACAGTTTGAGAAGCTCCCACAAACTCTTTTGCCCCCAGTGAGCCCAACAGATGCCTGGAATTCCAGTGGTTTATTTGTTGGTGGTAAGCATTGTCCTTAGCTCTTCTTCTTGTAAAATGCAAATCTCCTTTGGAAAAAGAGTGGGAAGTTGAAATCCTGAACCCAATAGAGTGATAAACTTTTTAGACTGCAAGTGATGGAGGCCCCAGTGCAGGACAACTTGGAGGGGCCATCTGAGTTAGAGCTCCCCATGGGGTTGACTGAAGCCTTTGTTGGGATTACACTGCCTCCTGTCTCCTCCCTCTGCCAAGTCCTGATTTCTTAACCCCCTTCCAGAGGTGCTGATCCCAGGAACATTCCCAAATAAACACCTCTCTGCTAATCTCCATCTCAGGGTCAGGTTCCTGGGGAATCCACCTTGTGACAATTACGGCGATGGTGATGATGTTGATGGTGATGGTGATAATACTGGTGATGATGATCATGATGTAATGATGATAACGATGATGGTGTTGGTGATGGTAACGATGGCTATGATGGTGATGATGATTATGATGGTGATGATTATGATGATGGTGATGGTGATGATTATGATGGTGATGATGATTCTGATGGTAATGATAATAATGATGATGGTGATTATGAAGGTGATGATAATGGTGATGATGATTATGATGGTGATGATAATGATGATGGTGATGGTGGTGATGGTGATGGTGGTGATGATGATGGTGACAGTGATTATGATGGTGATGATGATTATGATGGTGATGATGATTATGATGCTGGTGATAGTGATGATGATAACAATGGTGCTGATGGTAATGATGGTGATGGGATGATGTTGGTGATGGTGATGGGTTGTTGATGGTGATGATGATAATGGTGATGATGATGGTGATGGTGATTGTATTACCGTTCATGGTGCCATAACAAAATACCACACACTGAGTGGCTCACACAACAGTAAGTCAAAGATCAAGGTTCTGGCATGCCTGGTTTCCAGTGAGGGCTCCTCCTCTTTCAGGCATATAGATAGCCACTTTGTCCTCAGATGTCACATAGCCTTTCATGTGAGTAAACACTGAGAGACTTCCTTTTTTTTTTTTTGAGACAGGGTGTCTGTCACCCAGTCTAGAGTACAGTGGCATAATCGTAGCTCACTACAGCCTTGACTTCCTGGGCTCAAACAGTACTCCCGGTTCAGCCTCCTAAGTAGCTAGAACTTCTGTCTTGTACCACCACACACACCTATTTTCTTTTTTAGAGATGGGGTCTTGCTGTGTTGCCCAGGTTTGTCATGAACTCATGGCCTCAAGCGATCCTCCCATGTTAGGATTACAGGTGTGAGCCACTGTGCTGGGCCAGACCTCTTCTTATAAGACCACCAGTTCCTTCAGATTATGATACCACTTTTATGAACTCATGTAACCTTAATTACCTCCTACAGACCCTATCTCCAAATAGTCACATTGGGGATTAAAGCTTCAACATAAGAATTTAAGGGGATATAACTTAGTCCGTAGCAGGGATTGATAACAATAACAACTTCAGCAGAGCTGATGATTTTTATGGTGGTGATGATGATGGTGATGGTGGTGGGGGTGGTGGTCATGGTGAGGATGGTGATGATAGCCAACATTTATTGAGCACCTACTATATGCCTGGTACTGTGTTTTTTTCACTTTACATGGGAGAATTCACTTAATCCTCACAGTAATCCTCTGGCTTAGGAGCTAGTCATCTCCTGATTTTTCAGAAAGAAAAACCAAGGCTCAGAGAGCTTAAGTACTTGTGCAGGGTCACGTGGAGAGATCATGGCAGAGCTGGGATCAGAACCTGAGTCTCAGAGTTGTTCCCTAATGTCCCGTGGTATTGCCCAAAGGGGCCAATGACCTAGGGCTGCCTATTGAGGAGGTTTGGGGCAGAAGTGAATCCCACCTAGTTTCCCCACTGGGGCTTCCTTTGACGGATAGGCCTGAGGTCCTGGTGGCAGGATGGGAGGCCCCTGGAAACCCCTTTCCACCAGTAGATCCAGGATAATAAAGTTATCCTCATATGGGGGGGCTTTTGGAGTTATTCTGGGGGTTGGGTTTCTCTGAGGTGAGGCCATGGGCTGGAGCGTCTAAAGTGACATGTCCAAAGATAGCTGGGCAGGGTGGTGGTATTAGAATGGGCCTGGGGAACAGATGTGCCCTGTGGCTGGCCACTTGCTGGGGGGTGAGCTTGCCCATCAAGCCACATCAAGGTGTTAGCTGTGTTAACATCTACGTTGGGGTGGTATCTGCACAGATGCAGACAGGCCACAGCTTTGCCTGATTTTGGAGGCTGGACTGTGAGGGTTGGTTCTATGCCAAAGACACCAGAGCTTGGAAGCCTTGAGGTGGCCGTATTTTAAAATAGTTCATAGTAGCGGTAGTAACAGTAGTAGTCACAGGACCAACAGTTAGTATTCGTCATGGTCATCTGTGGCCCACCTCATTTTATTGTGCTTCAAAGATACTGTGCTTTTTAGCCATTGAAGGTTTGCGGCAAGCCTGTGTTGAGCAAGTCTATTGGCATTGTGTTTCCAGCAGTGTGTTCTCACTTGTGTCTCTGTGTCATATTTTGGTCATTCTCAGAATATTTCAAACTTTTTCAACATGCATCAGTAATTGTTCTGGGGTACCACGACCTGTGCTCATATAAGACAGTGACCTTAATCAGTAAATGCTGTATGTGTGCTGACTGCTCCACCAATGAGCTGTTCCCTTCTCCCCCTCTCCTGTAACCTCCCTATTCCTAGAGGAACACAAAAATATTGAAATTAGCCAATTAATAACCCTACAATTGCTTCCCAAGTGTCTAAGGAAGAGTTGCATGTCTCTCACTTTAAATCAAAAGCTAGAAATTATTACACTTGGTGAAGAAGGCCTGTTGAAAGCTGAGACAGGCTGAAAGGAAGGCCTCTTGCACCTAATCTTAGCCAAGTTGTGAATGCAAAGGAAAAGTACTTGAAGGCAATTGAAGGTGCTGCTCCAGTGAACACATGAGCGATGATAAGAAAGCAAAACAGCCTTATTGCTGATGCGGAGAGCCTGTCACTGTAGTCTGGAAAGAAGATCAAACCAGCCGCAACATTCCCTTAAGCCAAAGCCCAATCTAGAGCCAGGCCCTCACTCTCTTCAATTCTATGGAGGCTGACAGAGGTGAGGAATCTGCAGAAGAAAAGTTGGAAACTAGCAGAGGTTGGTTCATGACGTTGAAGTAAAAAGCCATCTCCGTAACTTAAAAGTGCAAGGGGAAGCAGCAAGTGCTGATGGAGAAGCTGCGGCAAGTCATCCAGATCTAGCTACAGTCACTGACGAAGATGGCTACACGACACCACAGATTTTCAGCTGGGTGCGGTAGCTCACACTTGTAATTCTGGCACTTTGGGAGGCCAACGCAGGAGGATAGCTTGAGGCCAGGAGTTCGAGACCAGCCTGGGTAACACAGCGAGACCCCATCTTTATTAAAACAAAATTAAACAACACATTTTGGCCAGGCACAATGCCTCACGCCTGTAATCCCAACACTTTGGGAGGTCAAGGTGGGCAGATCACTTGTGGTCAGGAGTTTGAGACCAGCCTGGCCAACAAAGTAAAACCCCGTCTCTATTAAAAATACAAAAATTAGCTGGACGTGGTGGCGCACACCTGTAATCCCAGCTACTCAGGCATCTGAGGCAGGAGAATTGCTTGAATTGGGGAAGAAAAGGTTGCAGTGAGCCGAGATTGTGCCACTGCACTCCAGCCTCGGTGACAGAGTGAGACTCCATCTCAAAATAAAATTAAATAAATAAATAACACATTTTAAATGTAGATGAAATAGCCTTCTATCAGAAGAAGATGCCATCTAGAACTTTCATAGCTAGAGAGAAGTCAATGCCAGGCTTCAAGCCTCGCTCTCGCATAAGGGGATAAGGCAGCTGGTGACTTTAAATTGAAGCCAATGCTCATTTCGCATTCCCCAAATCCTAGAACCGTAAGAATTGTGCTACATCTACTCGGCCTGTGCTCTATAAATGGAGCAACAAAGCCTGGATGACAGCACATCTATTTTCTTTGTTTTTTGAGGCGGGGTCTTGCTCTGTCACCTGGACTGGAGTGCCGTGGCGCGATCATGGCTTACTGCAGCCTCAACCTCCTGGGCTCAAGCGATCCTCCCACCTCAGCCTCCCAGAGTGACTGCAATTGGGAAATGGAATTTCAGAAAAAGTTGGTTCTAGTCCTCATGGATGATTTTGAGGAGTTCAAGACTTCAATGGAAGAAGTCACTACAGATGTGGTGAAAATAGCAAGAGAACTCGAATGAGAACTGGAGTCTGAAGAAGAGGAGATGTTTCTCATGGATAAGCAAAGAAAAGGGTTTCTTGAAATGGAATCCACTTCCAGGGAAGAAGCTGTGAACATTGTTGAGAGGACAATAAATAATTTAGAACGTTACATAAATATAGTTGGTGGGCCGGGCATGGCGGCTCATGCCTGTAAATCCAGTACTTTGGGAGGCCAAGGCGGGGGGATCACTTGAGGTCAGGAGTTTAAGATCAGTCTGGTCAACATGGGGAAACCCTGTCTCTACTAAAAATACAAAAATTAGCTGGGCCTGATGGCACATGCCTATAATCCTAGCTACTCGGGAGGCTGAGGCACAAGAACCATTGAACCCAGGAGGCGGAGGTTGTAGTGAGTGGAAGTCGTGCCATTGAACTACAGGTTGGGTGACAGAGCAAGACTCTGACTCAAAATAAGGAAAGAAAGAAAGGAAGGAAGGAAGGGAGAGAGGAAGGGAGGGAGGGAAAGAGTGAGAAAGAGAAGGAAGGAAGGAGAGAGAAAGAAAGAAAATAAAAGAAAGAAAGGAAGAAGAAATTTAGTGAAGCAGTGGTAGGGTTTGAGAAAATTGGTTCCGGTTTTGAAAGTTCTACGGTGGGTAAAATGCTATCAAGTAATACCATATGTTATAGAGAAATCTTTTGTGAAAGGAAAAGGCAAGCAAAGTGTGACAAACTTCACTGTTGTCTTAAGAAGTTGCGGCTGGGAGCAGCGGTTCACGCCTGTAATCCCAGCACTTTGGGAGGCTGAGGAGAGTGGATCACCTGAGGTCAGAAGTTCAAGACCAGCCTGGCCAACATGGTAAAACACCATCTCTATTAAAAATAAAAAAATTTGCTAGGCATGGTGGCGAATGCCTGTAATCCCAGCTACTTGGAGACTGAGGCAGGAGAATTGCTTGAACCCAGGAGATGGGGGTTGCAGTGAGCCAAGATAGATCGCACCACTGCACTTCAGCCCGGGTGATAGAGCAAGACTTAAAAAAAAAAAAAAAGACTTTGCCACAGCCACCTCAACCTTCAACAACCTCCAGCCGGACCAGTCAGCAGCTGTCAGCACTGAGGCAAGACCCTCCACCAGCAAAAAGATTCTCCTGCCTCAGCCTCTTGAGTAGCTGGAACTACAGGCGTGTGCTAATATGCCCAGCTAATTTTTATGTTTTTTGGTAGAAACAAGGTTTCACCATATTGGTGGTGCTCGAACTTCTGACCTTGTGATCCACCCGCCTTGGCCTCCCAAAGTGGTGGGATTACAAGCGTGAGCCACTGCGCCCAGCCATTTTTTTTTTGACACAGGGTCTCACTTCCTCACCCAGGCTGGAGGGCGGTAGTGCCATCACAGCTCACTGCATCCTTGAACTCTTGTGCTCTAGGGATCCTCCCACCTCAGAATCCCAAGTAGCAGAGACTACAGGTGCATGCCACCACAACCAGCTCATTTTTAATTTTTTTGTAGAGATGGGGTCTTGTCATCTTGCCCAGGTGTTGACAGCTGTTGTGAGATCTCAGTTCTTATCTTCTTAGTTTAAAAGAATTTAAACAAGAGACACACAGCAAAGGGGAGGTGTAGTATAGAGTAATTTATTGCAGAGGAAAATGAACATTTTGAAAGTTAGATACAGAAAGGACAGGACACCCTGAGAGAGAGGGGATTCAGGGCAGGCTGCTTGTAAGGAAAAGACAGCATTGATTATTGCTGGGAAACTTCCTTTATGGGGGTTTTACATGATTATTCATAACGAGTTGGGAGAGGCGTTACTAGTAAGCATGTTCTGGGCAGTCCTCTCGGTGCCCATGCACCGTATGCTTGTTCATATGTCACATGTCTCATTAGCATCCTGAATCTCCACCCAGCGGCGTTTCGTTTTTACTATTTTAATGAGCAAAGAATCAGTTTGAGGACAGGTAACATCAAGTGCGCATGCTCTCTGGAGGGAAAAGTACTTTCTGAAGATAGTTTTGCTTGAATGAAGTCAATTATAATGCGAATGCTGAGGCTTATTGTGTTGACTGAATGGTCACCACGGATGCTGCACTTTGAGGACATGGTCACTTCCTTGACTCCCTATCCTGCTTCACAGGCTGGTCTCAAACTGCTAGGCTCAAGCAATCCTCCTGCCTTGGCCTCCCAAAGTGCTGGGATTACAGGCATGAGCCATTGCACCTGGCCAACAATGCACTCTTTATGTGCCATGTGCTTTCCATGTATTATCTCATTTAATCATCACCTCTACCTGATTAAGTAGGTACTATTATCATTCCCATTTTGCAGATGAATAAACTGAGGCTTGGGGAGGTTGAGTCTTTTGCTTGGGGTCACACAGTGGTGGCCAGCGTTGGAGTCAACGCTCTAAGCTCATTCCATTCTGCCCTGCTGCTTCTCCCTGGGTGGAGATAATCTTTTCTAGGGAGGTTGCCTTTTGAGGGTCTGGCTGATGTCATCTTGGAGGGTGGGGAAAGCAAGCGGGCGGGCTACAGAGAGCCATTGGGCAGGGGACATGCTCCACGTCCATCTTCGGTTGGGGCTGGAACTCATCTGTAGGGGCTCTCTAACGCCACCAAAACTTGATGGGACCTAGAAGTCTTCTCTGCTGTCATGAGGATAGACACAAGGCCTGCACTCTTGCCTCAAGTTAAGGGGCCTAAAGTATGGAGAAGTGAGCCTCATTTTCTTGTCTTTTTAAGAAAAAGAGACAAGTCGTTTTTACAGGACAATGCTTAATGTGAGGTTCTAAAACTGTGTATTTGGATGTGGTCCCAGGTGGACCTGGTCCAAGAATCACACTTAGGAAACGTTACATTAGAGACTGGTCATATCGGCTGGGTGTGGTGGTTCACGGCTGTAATCCCAGCAGTTTGGGAGGCTGGGACAGGTGGATCACCTGGAGTCAGGAGTTCAAGATCAGCCTGACCAACATGGAGAACCCTCATATACTAAAAATGGAAAAATTAGTGGGGCATGGTAGTACATGCCTGTAATCCCAGCTACCTGGAAGGCTGAGGCAGGAGAATTGGTTGAACCCGGGAAGTGGAGTTTGCAGTGAGCCAAGACAGTGCCATTGCACTCCAGCCAGGGCAACAAGAGCAAAACTCCGTCTCAAAAAAAAAAAAAAAAAAGAGATGTGTTCCTATTTGTAGTGTGGCACCCAGGAGGGGGTGGAGGTGGGCAGAAAACCTCAGCCAGAGCTCGATTCTACCAATTCCTAGCTGTGTGCCTTGAGGCAAGTCATTTCACCTCTCGGAACCTCTGCTTCCCCATCCATCCAGCCATCCATCCACCCACCATAAACTGACCCTGCCCATCAGGTAATGCCAGTGCCCAGGCCCCACCTCCAGAGCATTGGATTTAACTTGGCATCAGGATTTAATTAGGCTCCTGGTGGAAGCCAGGGTTGGCACGAGAGCAGCAAGTTGGCCAAATGAATGCATCAGGCTCAACCTGTGTTGGTTCAGCTTCTTCATTGAATGTTCAAGGCACAGGTGAGCCTCTGATGTGCACTTCGAATCCCTCGTGTGATCTGCCAGGAGGGGTGAGGCAGAAGAATGGGCTTTGGGTCACCCAAGTCAAGCCAGCTGGCTTGAGAGTCAGTTGGCCTCGAGCCAGTGTCCTTGTTTGAAACAATGCCCTCCGCAGGGGGACGTCATGAGAATTAACAGGATTACAAATATAAGGGCTTGGCACGGAGCACGGGTGCTTGACAGACCATTTTGACTGGTCTGTCCAGGTTTTCCATGGAGGGATTTATTTAGAGATGCTAAGACCTATTTCGAGGCTGCAAAAATCCCTCGACTTGAGCTCACTGAAGGGCAAGATGCCCTCGTGTGGCTCAAACTAGATTTGTTTGGGGAAAGTGTCTTTAATGTGAATTTTAAAAACATCCATTCATTTTAACAGGGCAACCACGTCTGAAGGCTTGGGCTACCCTGGGAATATGGCTTTGGTTGTTTACAAGCTCCTCCTGATGTTCAACTCTAAGGACGTTAACTGGGACAGAAATGTCTCATTAAAAAAAAAATCACAAAGAAAAGTGGTGGGGAATTGTGGTGGTGACACATGTAATAAAGAAGGGAGAGACAAGCTCAGCCTAGAGGGACTGTGAATTAAATAGCAGAACTCGCCACACAGGACAATTTTACATGGCTCTACCCAGGGTTCTAATTTGAGATTCCTATAAAGGCCCTGGTCTGTGGCTGCCTTCATAGACTGACTACAGAGGGAACGGTCTTTGAAGTTTTGTGCCCTCGACCAGAACCCAGAGCATAAAAGAAAAATAAAAAAAAAAAAAAAGGAGGTATATTTAAGAGAAGCAGCAGCCAGCCTATGCCTGAACAAAAAACCACCACCAGAAAAAAACAAACATATCTTACTTTTGAACATTTGAGACTATGGTAGTCAGAATCTCAATAACCCACTTTCACTAGAAGATAGGGCATCCTTATTGAGATTTACATGACTAAGGGTAGCCAAGAATAGGGAGATGTCAGGGTAGGAGGGACCATGATTAGACTCATTTATGCCCAAGCCAGGAATGAATGTTTTTTAAACAACCTTAGGTACACTATGCAGGTACAGGCAGTTCAGAATGAACCACTTGAATACTACAGCTGTGCAGAGCAGAACATTCAGAAGTTTATTACCTAAAGTTTGGCTCACTTGTGACCACAGAAGACCCAGGAGGTTCTTAAATGTCAGGGGCTCTAGAGTCATCTGCCCAGACAGAAGTCAGAACTGTGGGCCTAGAAATCTGCCTTTTAAACTCATTCCCCAGGTGCTCTTTACGTATCTGGTCCACCGCTTTAGGGTGCTAAACCCGTGTGTCTTAGATTTCAGTAACTAGTGAAATTATAAAAAGAATCAGCAAGACTCACTTTGAGCGGTCGACTATTATCTCACAAACAATGAAAAGTGATAATCATCTCCTTTCATCCTTGTTCCAAAAAAAATTATGTCTATTTGTCTTTGGAAAAAAATCTTGTCCATGACCTTTACTGTTGTTTGCTTAGAGAGCTGTGTATGCCATTGCCATCCAGCCTTGGGGAACTCTAAGGGTCTTTTGGTACCACTTTGGAGTGAATGATGGGCCCAAGAGACAAGGCTTACTAGAGAACACTATAATCTTCCATTATTTTATTATTATTATATATATATATATATATATGCAGATCTGTTTTATGTACAATTGGTTCTATCAAATAATCAGACCAAGGCATTCTACTGGTAATTTCCCCCCAAATCAATTCAGGTAGAATTAAGATATTTATGCACTTCACGGGCTATCAAAACTTGAGACTTCATTATCAATTTCAGTTCTGAGGCCAACACACAATTCAAAATATACATTAACTAGGTTAAGGCGATAAGAGCGGGCTGAAAGAAACCATGGATTCAGAACAATGAAACTGTGTATTTTGCTTGTATAAGTCATAACATGAACAGAAAGTATTGTGCGTATCTCATAGCTCTTCAGTGTAGAGGGAGCGGCTTCTGAACATCTAAGGTGATTGCACAGCAGGTGGGAAACAGCTGTTGTAGCCTGCTGGAGGCTTCGCCCAGGGAGGGCTCATTTCTTCTCTGCCTCTCCTTTTTTGGGTTCTTGTTTCAATTTGTAATCAGCCAGGGCGGCCTTGATTGCATCTTCAGCCAGCACTAGAAGTAACAGAAGGAAAGCACCCTTACTTTCTAGATGCAGAAGAAATGGTCTTGGGAATAGAATCTTGAAGAGCTGGGAGGCAGTGGTGCTGGTAGGGACTAAAGGGGTAACCAAGCCAGAAAGCTGGGGAGAGGAGTAGCCGGGCAGGTCAGGAGCTGCCTCCTGAGCTGAGTTACTCCTGTGGGTGATCCTGGAGACAGACTAGGGTTTCAATATCTGTGATCCCAGGTTAATTCCTTAGGTTCTTCAAACCTTTCTATAGAACTGGGATAATCATGCTTTTCTTGTCAGGATAGTGTGGGGACCTAGAGAAGATGTCTGACACATAGTAGGGACATGGCAAATGTTAGTTCTCACTTGCTCCCATCAAAGTCTGGCTTTGGACAAAAATCATGTCATGATAAAAAGTTGACATGTCCTTTGGAAAAAAGATCATGTCAATCTGTTGATGGGATGGCATCTGCCATATCACCCTCTAGTGATGAAGAGTTTGACCACTTTTATTTAGGAGTCAATATTCAAAGTGAGGCTACAGGGAAAATAAAAAGGGAGCTGGAAGGACAGCAGAAAGCAAGCAAATAGCAGAGAACATCAGCTAAAGGTTTCAGTATCTAAAAAGGCCTAATAAAAGGGCTGGGATTTTCCTGAAACCACATGAAAATGTTTGCAAGCAATGATGTTTCTTTAGGAGTACTTAAAATTCCAGATCAAGTGGAAAGTACTTGGGTCTGACCAGGCTTCTTGAAGAATGAGTTAGCGTATCTACCCCAGCACCTGGCTCTTCTCCTGTGAGTATTACCCTGGCAAGAGGCCCGACTCTCTGCTGATTTTTAACTAATTTGGTTAGTAAACCTCCATTGATGCGTTAAGGCTGTTTCTCATTCCTTCCTTCCCCGAGAAGGTTAAGAAATGATTAAAAAAAAAAAACCAATTAGATGTAATAGAGACCCAACTGGAAAGCCAAGTACAAGTCTTAAGGCATCTGGGCTTTTTTTAAGGATAGCAGAGCGGGGGACATTGTACCACTGGGCTTAGTTGTACCATATAGACAGAAACAAACTCCAACGGAAATCGCTTCCAGCCAGGAAGTAATGAAATACACAGGAAACAGGATTATGCAGAAAGCTGAGTTTTCTCCTTTGCGGGAAACAGCAGATTCGGGGATCAAAGATGAGAGCTTAAATTCTGGCTCTCCCACTTACTGGCCATGTGATGTGGGTGTCTCAACCCAAGCCTCAGCTTCTTCATCCGCAAGAGGGAAGTAATGACACCTACTGGGCACTCAGGGATATTTCTGAGGTTTAGAAATTATACCCATCAAGTGCTTAGTATGATGGCTGGTACATATCTCCTTCTGGCATGATTCTCTTAGAGATGAATGTGAGACCATGGGGGCTCCAACCCTCTGAGGTTATAAGGACAGACTCATGAGCTCTAATTCTGAGGGTTATAAAGATGGGCTCCATGACCTAAAAGGACTGTTGCAAATTCAAGCCAAAATTACTGCCAAGTGTTCCAGCTGGCTGGCGCTGAGAGCAGAGACTTACTGGAGCAGTGCAGTTTCACAGGAGGAAGGCAGAGCTCCTTGGCGATATCTGTATTTTTGATAGTCAAGGCTTCCTCCACCTGAGAGGCATAATGGAAAGATGGGCAGTTTTAGCAAAGCTTTATCTTGCGAGCTCCAGACAATAAAAAACGGAGGCCAAAGAGGCCCTCAGGGTTGGTGGGGATGATGTGTTTAACAACTCAAACAAAGGGCTAAGGGTCTTCTCAAGGCTCCCACTGTATCAAAGCTGCAGCTGGGATTCTCAAGTATGAAGTATACACAGCTACACTGCCTGGCCTGGGTAAGCAAAGACAGCCCAGACACTTCTATAAGCCAGGAAGGAACCTGTGAGAAGTCTCTTAGGGATCTGCTTGTGGCCTATAACAGGAATCTCTTCCTTAAAAGGTAGTGATTTCCTATGCTGGTTTTGTAAATATCAGCTTCTCTGATGTCCTTAGATGAAATGTTAGAATAAATCCTTTTGACAAGAAGTGCCAAATGGCATCAGAGAGGTTGGGAAGATGTCAGGTAAGTGGCACTGTGGCAGTGGCATAGCCGGGTCAGGCTGAGCGCTTTCTTTGGAGCATCTCCTCCAGATCAACTGAAGTGGATGCCTGGGGTCTGGCTGACAGCCCTGGGTGATGATGTGAGGCAGGCGGGTCCTTGTCCATGTGACAGAGTCCCACTGCCTTAGAGAAAGCCAGATCTTCCAACAGCCGGACTCCCTGGCTATGTCTGACTATCCCTCAATTTCCCAATTCTGCTAACCCCTCTTGGTTGATTCGGGTTCTGCTCCTGCAACTCATAGGGGAGATAAGGTTAAAGAAACGTCCTCTCTCCCATTTTCTGATCACAGTTCACAGTCCCCTATGGGACAGGTTCTGGGAGCATAGGTGCCTTGTCTCATTTCTCCCTTCCCCTAAGGACAGTTCCTGACAAATCCCTTCAGAGCTACCTCCTGCCAGAGCAGGTTAGGTCTGAGCTTCCTGGCCCAGAGGAGCTTGCCAGCCAGACCTTGAGCCACAGGAAGCAGGTGGCATGTGGCCTGGCAAACCGCTCTGCTGTGGAGCTGGCCAGCTCCCAAGCATGCTCCTCCAGGACTCAGCTCCTTAAACTGGGTCCCTTGGGGCAGCAAAGATGACTGCCCTGCTGGTTGGCTTATCTGAGAAGTTTTGACAGCAACTGGATTTTAGAAAGTCCAACTCTTCACTGAGTTTGGGACCTTTTACCTCTGCAGCTACTGAGGAAAGACACTTGGGAGAGAAAGGGATAGAAAAGAAGTTCTAAGCTCTTTATTATCTCTGCCTTTAGAGGGCCTGTGATCAACCACTTGGATCACTGTTCTGATTTCGTTGTTCATTTTGCCCCCACCCTTGCCGTATTTTTTTCTTTAATCTCTCTTTTAACACAGGCTAGTTTATTTCACCAATTCTTATAAGCCACCTAGAATTCTTCCTGAAACATGATGAGAGGACATAAACATGAAAATAATTATCATACAACAACTCTCTGACTTGAGAAATTATAAGAGCATCAGTAACCTCAGAGAAAGCCAAAGATTTCTTTTAAATTTTATTTTGTTAGAGGGACAGGTGAGAGTCTTTTCTGTATTTAATTAACAGAACACCCAAACTAACAAATAAAAATGATCAACAACAACAAAAAAACCGACACCTAGTAGAAAGAGCAGTAATTCCCAATTTGAAGAATGGATAATATAATCAACATCTGTGGAGAAATTAAAAAAAAATTAGAATATGAAAAAAAAATCATGATTGCTTGTTTTTGACCCATTAGACCCTTCGAGAGACAGGTTTGGGGCCAATGCAATTTCATTCTGTCAGATTTGTGAGCAACCTTACCGTCTTTCCTTTCACCCATTCAGTGGCTAATGAGCTGGAGGCAATTGCAGAACCACAGCCAAATGTTTTAAACCTAGCATCCACGATCTTCCCCTTTTCATCCACTTGAATCTAGAAAAGAGACAAGAGTTAAGTGGTGAGTTCTGGGGCCACCATCTGGAACCTGGCACTCATGTAGGTTAACTGGGGCCTTCCCCAAGGGTTTTGGGCTTGCTTTCCACATTAGGTGATGGCATTCATTACCGATTTCGCCTTGTTTCAAAGGGCTCAGTGATGAAACGTGAAATGTAGAAACAACTATACAGGTCCAACAGACAAAAGATCAGCTGAAAAATATATTTCTCCACCCCAATTTTGTTTTGTTTTGCAATCCTGGCCTGCATTTTGACTATGAACTTCTATTTGGGCAATCTGCTTCTTTAAACCCTGAGAGAGTCCACAATAAAGGTCTCTAGTTAATACTTTTTCCTTGGGCAGCAGATTATACTTAGAGGTTTCCTCCTGCTTTGTTTCTGTATTCCAAGATACCTATGAAGACCTCTGGCAAGCTGCCCACTCACCATGAAGCAGTGGAGTGGCGCTACAACTACAGTTTCCCCAAAGCACTAGACACTATCTTCATGTTGCCCCTGGTCTGGGGACTGGTTTAATTTACTGTGTTTCTTGTCCCACTGGGGACTGCTAGATCACTGGGATTTTCCTTTAATCAGTAAAATTCACAAAACTCTTTAGTTGGCTGAAGTTGGAATTTAAACTGATACAGTGAGTAAAAAAATGACATTACTTTTCTATTTCAGAAAAAGTCGGCATCCGTATATTAGCCTAGCAGGAGAGCCACAATTGAGCCCTGCTCCAATCATGTATAATGCAGACACATCCCATCTCATATGAATAAAGATGGAGACCAAATGAAATGCTGTATGTGCAAGTGTTTTGTAAACTTAAAGGGACTGTTATTACTATTAAAGACTAGGCATACCTGTAATTTCATTACATCACCACATGCTGGAGCCCCGACCAATCCAGTTCCAACATTTTTAGATGTCTTGTCAAGGGACCCCACGTTTCTAGGATTTTCATAATGATCAACAACCTAAAATAAGAGGGTTAAGAGAAGTCACGTTCACTCTCCATTGGTACTGGTTTCTCTGGTTTGACGGTAAGCTCCTCGAAGGCGGCAACTTGAACCTGGCAGGCAATCACTAAATACCAAATTTCACCTGAGTAGAAAGCTCTACACTCATGTCAATGAGAACCATTTGTGACCCCAAGTCCTTTTGTGTCTCCTCTATAACTACTTCACAGATCTCAGATACCTAGGAAAAAAATGAGCGAAATCATGTCTTAGTTCCATAGGGTTTTTACAGATACTTGACTTCTACCCACCTATGCCACCAGACTTGAACTCAAACAGCAGTTGTTATTTTCAAATAAAGCCAATCCTCAAAAGATGATTACTATTTAAAAACTCTAAAAATAACTATGGCCCAGGGAGGGAAAGCTTTCTTAGAAGCCTCAAGGTGACGGTTACAGAGGGAACAATGCTATGGAATGTGTATGTTTATGTGTCTTTTAAAATACAAACAGTGCCATTACTGTATTTCAGAGCCTGTCATCACCCTGGTGCAGCAGCGCACCCTGGCTGCTGAAAGGCTGCTTGTCCAAGTTTCTTCAGGGTGTGCCCTCAACAGAACACATCCCCGGGTGGGGGAGGAAAGAAGGCCTTGGCGAAAGGGCAGAAGGGAGACCAGGATAAACATCCACTTAAACTGTCACACAGAAGGGCTGAATAACCTTGAGGTTTGGTTACTGGTTAGTAGTAAGTACCCCGATCCTCCAGTTCCCTTTCCCTCCCCATCTGACTACAGATTTTGACTCCAAGCACAAGGATCTACGGGACAGTATTTTATCTGGGGGCTTTTTGTGCCAGATTGATTTATAGCATTCTTTGTTTCTCTAGTGAAAGTCTCACGCCTGGGGGACTTTGCGCCACCAGTCAGCAAGGGGCTGTAAACTATGTATCCCTCCTTCCCCGCCAAAAAAACCTCCAACACAAAACAAAAACATTACGCGTGTTGGTTACAAGCCTGACTCCCCTATACACTCCTAAAACAGTAACAGAACCGATCTCCTTGTGCTAGGGCCTATGTGCCAGGACTCCGCGTACAGTATCTTTTGTAAGGGACAGCTGAGAGCCCCCCCATTTACACCTGGGTTACCAGGTTCAGAGAGGCGCAGTGACTAGCTCAAGGCCACCTGGCCAGGGCAGCAGAGTGGCTGAAGACGGACCCCGCTTCGTTGGTGTGTTTGTCGCCGGACTCAGAAACTCAAGTCTCAACAGGACCCTGCCTCCTGGGCTGTTGGAGAACTTAAAAGTTGGGACGCACGAAGTCGCGGTAAGCGGCAGAACCCCCTAGAAGTCGCCGCCCGAGGAACGGTAACTGTTGTCTATCAGTTGCGGTCAGCCCGTCTGCGCAGCAAGGGAAAGTGAGTCAGGAGAGACGTGGGAGGGGACACCCTCTAGTCCTGGCTGCGCAGAACCCCGCGGCCGCCCCGCCAGCCCAGGCCTCCGCCGAGTCGGCGTTCCGCGCATCTCCTCGTTCGTCCCTACCTTCTTGTGATAGAGCCGGGCCGGGGCTGACAGCTCCCGAGCAGGCAGGCGGGGGCTCCGGAGCAGCAGGGCCGACGCCGCCCGTCTCAGACGGCCAGCCCCAGCCGCCGCCATCTTGCCGGCCTATGCCTGCGCCTGCGCCGATCCAGAGCAACGCCAAGGGGCGGGGCGTGTCTGCAAGTCGGCTCGGAGCTGGGAACCCGCCTCTAAAGTCACCGAGGCTTTGCGCCTGCGCCCTACTGTTCAGTGCACGCGTTTGCGTTCTGGCCCCGCCTTGACCACGCCTCTCGGGTCGGGCGGGGTCGGGAGCGGGAAGGTCTGAAGTCGCTGGAGGTCTTGTCTTGGGTGCTGGATTCTAGTTGAGAGAACCTCAGGCTGTTGCAGTGTGGGTCTTAAGTTCGCTTTCACAAAGCCCGCTGCGGGAATGCGGCGAAGAGGACCACCCAGTCAACTTTTCCTAACCCTATTTTGCAGCTAAGGAAACTGAGATTTAGGGCGGTTTAGTCACTCGTCCAGGGTCGCTCAGGGACTTAGGTTCAGTTAGAACGTGGGTAATCCTGGGTTAGAATCCTGGTTTGGTTCCTTCCTGACTGTGTGTCCCTAGACGAGTGGTACCAGCTTGCTGAGCCTGAACCTTCCCTTTTGTATTAATTCGAGGACAACTCTTTCATCATGAAGCTAGACATCTGTGTCGAGTACCTACTATGTGTCAAGGCGCTCTTCTAGACCCGGGGATCCAACGGAAAGCAAAACAGACATAATTCCTGCCATTAAGCTTGCTAATGAGGGAGCAAGGTAGATGGAGATAGAGATACACATCAATACTTTCCTACTTCAAACATGGGAAGCTTAAGAAGGAAACAAACACCATGTCCTGATTGAAAAAAAATGAATATATTTCTATGTTTCTCTCTAAAACAACAGCAAACTCAATATATATGTCAGTGCCTAGCAACTAAGAATTTCTAAAGAAGTGCTTATTAATGTAACCATTTACTGTTGGTTTGCAGTATATGATCTTATAAAACCAAAAAACGCACGTGTATTTTAACGCCTCCTAGGTACCAGGCGTTGACATAAAGGGGAGGAATCTCTTTGGGAAATGGAGTTTTCTTTTGAATGGTGCAATCGATCCTTCCTCGAGGACTTGCAGTTTTCTTTCTGTTTGAGGCGCAGTTGCTGGGGAGACTAAATCCAGGTGCCAGGTCACACTAGGCGCTAAGTAAGGCATTTATTTTAAGAATCACTGTGACCTTCTCAAGATGGCGCCAAATTCTTCACTACAGACATCACTCTCGCTCCATGACTTCCTCTATGGCCTCCACTTCCTGTCCAAAGACCCAACTTCTGTCCGAAATTGTGACGGAACGCATGCCATGTTATTAAGTTTTTTTCTATGATGAGAACTTTTGCAAGGTTATAAAAATAATATGAATTTAGTGTATTAGGAGATTTTTCCGCTATCTGAGGTTTCCAGTTTTCCTTTCAATGGCAGAAAGGGGGCTTTTGATCAGGCACACGCCGCGGACAGCTTCTGCCTCAGCGGGTCTTCGGCGGCCGCGGGAAGACCCAAGAGTCACTAGAAGCGCAAGATGGCGACGGCGGCCGCAAACTCGGCTTCAGAACCCGAGGCTGAGCCCAAGGCTGGGCCCAAGGCTGTCGGAGAGGAGGATGAGGTTAAGGCGGCTAGGACAAGGAGGAAGGTGTTATCGCGGGCTGTGGCCGCTGCCACGTACAAGACCATGGGGCCAGGGTGGGATCAGCAGGAGGAAGGCGTGAGCGAGAGCGATGGGGATGAGTACGCCATGGCTTCCTCCGCGGAGAGCTCCCCCGGGGAGTACGAGTGGGAATATGACGAAGAGGAGGAGAAGAATCAGCTGGAGATTGAGAGGCTTGAGGAGCAGGTGGGCTGGAGGGGGTGGGCAGCGGGCACCTTCCTTCAAGTCCTCAGGTCCCCGGGTCCCGGCCTGCTTTCCTAGTCCTCAGTGGCATAAAGCCGCTAAGGCTGCAAACCCGCTTTCATCACGGTAGTTCCTGCCATTTGAGTGCTTACTGCGTGCTTGGTGCTTTGCAAACGTCATCCCACTGAATCCTCGCCACGACCGTGTGAAGGAAGCCCTGTTACCTATCCCCATTTTACTGGAGGAAACAGACTCGTGGAGGAAAGTCTCTTGCTCAAGATAACACTTCCTGCAAGTCAGGCCTTGTAGTTTGATCCCACTCTAGAACTCCCACTCTTAACCACACGTCCAACAGTAGAAATATAAACTCTCATTCGCAAGAGAATCTTACTTTGTTATGTAGGAATGCGGTGATGAAACTTGTAGAAAAAATATTGACCGCTATGGTGATAATAGAAATGGAAAGGTTTCTGATTCTGGAGGTTAAGGCCTCTGTTCTAGCTGTTCCACTTTTGTATGTGCTTGTGCGTATTTCTTAATTTCTCTGAGACTCGGCTTCCTCATCTGCAGATTAGGAGCAACAATTTCTGCATAATGTAATTGTCGTAACTGTAACTATAGCTCAGTGCCTGGCGCCTAGTCATAACATGATCTCTGATTTGTAACCTTATGAGATGGTGGTATCTATTGTATAATCCAGGATCTCAGCAGGAAATAGGTGGCACATTCAAATTAGGATGATTTGAGAGAAAGTCAATAAAGGGACAACTGTGTTTGTAAAGGTGTGGGTAGGGAAATAAGGAGTGATGGTGTAGTATCCCTCACTAGTAACTCCAGAACGTGTTCTGCATCTTTGGGCCAGAAGGGGTGAAGGAAGTGATCTGAATAGTTGTGTGGACAGGGCACCTGAGAGCTGCTGATAACTTTGTTCGAGGGATGCAACCCCAGTGTCCTGTCAAGAATTGGGATGGGGGAAGAAATATCCTGACCTCCCTCTCTTCCTCCCACCAAACTTCTGCTGGTGCTTCCTGCTGGGCAGACCCATCTGGAAGCTGGAGAGCCAGGAAACTTGTACGTGGGGTCAATACTCGGGGACACAGGACAGGGAGTTAAGGGTAGGGTAGATTTGGAGGGGACAAACAGAAGAAATGGAGCACATTCCCTTTTTTTTTGTTTTTGAGACAGTCTCGCCCTGCCACCCAGGCTGGAGTGCAGTAGCACCACTTCAACCTCTGCCTCCCAGGTTCAAGTGATTCTCCTGCCTTGGCCTCCCCAGTAGCTGGGATCCAGGCACGTGCCACCTTGCCTGGCTAATTTTTATATTTTTCGTAGAGATGGATTTCACTATGTCGGCCAGGCTGCTCTTGAACTGACCTCAGGTGATCCACCCACCTCGGCCTCCCAAAGTGTTGGGATTGCAGGCATGAACCACCACGCCTGGCCCACATTGTCTTTTTACAGTTGAAGAAACAGAGGTTCAGAACAAATGATGAAATGATTTGCTTTAAGTCATTCATAGTGGAATTTACACTTAAAAGTGTGGACTAGATGCCACAGTGGATGTGAATTCACTCAGTGAATGTGAAGTTACTAATTTAGTTTACTCACTAAACCTTGCTGAATGTCACTTTCCTTCTAATACTCTGTCTTGCATTGATATTTTTGTTACGTTATTAGATAATGATGTCAATCCACTGGTACAGCTTGTCCCACCCATTACATTTGATTGTCAGAGGAACCAGTTAGGGTTGGCAGATGGTTACCTTTTCTACTTTTTATAAATAAGTGTGCTGAGGCTAACATAGTCTTATTCATTTGGTAGATACAGCATGACTCTGGGTACTGGACTGACTGTGTCCCTGCCCTTGTTTATATAATTTCTTCAGACCGCTAGTCCTGGGCCTTTTGACAAGCCTATTCTGTGACTTGGGGAAAGAGAGGCTTTTGACCAAAGAGGTTGAATCCTCGAGGAGGATGCACAGCTTGCTAGGGAGCAGGAAAAGAGCAGAGGTCTCCTGGCTGCTAGTACTCTGCAGTGGCCTTTCCTGCTACAGATCACCAAGGGTGGAATGTAGTTTAGAATGTGACCACACAGGATGGAACCTGGCAAATGATGAAGACCCTCTGTCCTTATCCTCTTTGACCTGGGGTCTAGAAATGGACTTTTCCAATTTCTCCAAGCTTCCCACCCACCTCATCCTGATCCCACAGCTTCTTGTTTCTGCTATAACTGCTCTTATGGTGGAGCATAATGATGAATCGCTTCCAAATAGGTCTGTGAGAAGCTTGGCCTTGCCATATTTGAGAGTTCTGGTTCTCATCCCTGAGTATATTATTATTTTTGAGACAGTGTTTCGCTCTTGCTCAGGCTAGAGCAGTGGCTTGATCACAGCTCACCTGCAGCCAGGACCTCCCAGGCTCAAGTGATCCTCCAACCTCATCCTCCAAAGTAGCTCAGACTACAGGATGCACCCCCACACCTGGCTAATTAAAAAATTCTTTTTGTAGAGATGGATTCTTGCTATATTGTCCAGCCAGGTTTTGAGTTCCTGAGCTCCAGTGATCCTCCTGCCTCAGCCTCCCAAGTGCTGGGATTACAGGCGTGAGCTAACATGTGTGGCCTCAGTTATATTTATGAAAGCTGGCAGTTTGCTGTGGTGTCTGTGTAACAAAAGCAAATATTTCCCATTATTTGTGTTTGTGTGCTGAAACTAAAAGTGGCACTTCATAGCGGTTTTGGCAGGTTTGTCAGTGCAGCAGTACAGAGACTGTGGCTTTGCAGTTGGGTGTAAACCCAAGCCTTCCACTGAGTAGTGGAAAGGCCTTGTACAGGTTATTTCGGCTCGCAGAGCCTCGGGTGTCCCAGTTAGTAAAATGAAGGTTGTAATAATGCTTTCCTTACAGGGCTGTCCTGGGGCGTGGCACAATGTGTGTAAAGCTCCTGGCACAGTTTGGGACGTAATAGGTGCCAGGTAAAGGCCCGCTCTGTTCTCACTTCCCTGCATTTCCCTTGACTGCACTAGTTGTTTTCTTTCCACCAGACCTCTCTGTTACTTTTCTCCCATCCCCCGCATTCTAGTACAGGTAGGTATAACACATTTTTCACACTGATAGGGAGTTAAATCAGTTGGCAGATCATTTTGTGATTGGTTGAGTTTCCTTTAAAGCATCTATGTTATTAATCCCAGGTACTTGGGAGGCTGAGGCAGGCTAATCATGTGAACCCAGGAGGTGGAGGTTGCAGTGAACTGAGGTCGCACCACTGTACTCCAGCTTGGGCTACAGAGTGAGACTCTGTCTCAAAAAAAAAAAAAAAAATACAATGACATCATTAATGATGTTCTGAGACCAGAATAGACCAGTGTATGTACTCATTTGTCAGTATGGATTGAACCATGTGGAAATAACTCTTTTAAGTGCATTTCAGTATGTATTTAATATGTATACTTTCAGAGTTCTTGTCCATTTATAGTATCTTCATTACTTTAGGCCACGTTGAAGGCAGTTTCTTTACTTTAGTGACTTTTATACCTTTTTCTTCTGATATACACATGGTATTCATGTGAGGGGCACTTGAATACATAGAAATTTCTGACGCTGACTAGCAAGTGCTCTCCCACTTGTATTCATGCTCCAGTTCAGAGTGGTGATGTGGCAGGGAGAGCCTTGAATATTCTTTAATGAAGAAAATATATCCTTCTCAAACTTCTGAAACATCCCAAACTGCTGTTATTTTGTGTGACACACTTGATAGGTGATTTTGAAACATCAGTGTGTCATGGTAGCCCATTTAAGCACCAGAGCTTTAGCCCAGCTCTTTCATGGTACAAAAGAGAAAACAGAACAAGTAGGGATTAGAACACTTGTGTCCTCATCTGGTCCAGTGCTTTTCAACCTATCGCGTAAACATGGGATGGGTTCAGCTTGTCAGGTTTTATGAATCTTGAGCAGGAGAACATTGCTAAAAGTCTTAAGATTTAGAAATGAGCGATCATGTTTGTATCTGTAATTGATTATTATCTTTTGTCCTGTCATTTGATAAATACAAAGCAGTTCACATCATGTACCAGAGTTTCTCACCAGGTACAGTGGCTCACGCCTGTAATCCTAGCACTTTGGGAGGCCAAGACATGATAATCCCTTGAGCCCAGGAGTTTGAGACCAGCCTGGGCAAGATGGTGAGACCCCATTTTTACAAAAAATAAATTTAAAAAAATTAGCAGGGTGTGATGGCATGTGCTTCTAGTAGCAGCTACTGAAGAGGCTGAGGCGGGAGGATCACTTGAGCTCAGGAATTTGAGGTGGCAGTGATTTGTAATTGTGCCACTGCATTCCAGCCTAGGTAAGAGTGAGACCCTGTCTTAAAAAACAAAAATGAAAAAAAAAAAGAGTTTCTCAAAGTCACTATTTTTCAAACTAGGGATCACAGTCATAGGTCATGAATTCATTTTAGCTGATACAGCAAGTGCCACCTGAGCCATGATGGTTTTGAGGTCTCTCTTCAGTTTGTCCTGTGCCAGTTCCACTGATTAACTTATTGCTAAGGCTTCCTATCTGGTAAGATATCCTCCTACCTGATTTTTTTTTTTCTTTCCCTACAGGATGTGCTTTTGTTCTTTCTAAATTTTAGAATTATTTTGTCAAGGTCTGTGAAAAACCCTGGTCGTTTTCATATTTAAATTGCATTAAATTTATGTATGGGTGATTTAGGGAAGAATTGAAGGAGAACTTTGTTGTAATGATTATTCTAACCCAGAATATGCATATAACTCCATTCGTCCAGGTATTTAATATTCTTTCTTTGAGACATGGTCTTGCTGTGTCACCCAGGCTGGAGTGCGGTGGCATGATCTCAGCACACTGCAACCTCTGCCTGCTGGGCTCAAGCAATCCTCTCACCTCAGCCTCTCGAGTAGCTGGGACCACAGGCATGTGCCGCCATGCTCAGCTAGTTTTTATAACTTTCGTAGAGACAAGGTTTTGCTATGTTGTCCAGGCTGGTCTTGAGCTCCTAGTAGACTCAAGTGATCTACCCACCTCTACCTCCCAGAGAGCTGGGATTACAGCTTTGAGCCACTGCACCTGGCCAAGTCTTTAATATCTTTCAATCAAGTTTGAAAACAATACGACATACAGGCTCACACATCTATTGTTAGATGTATTTCTAACAATATATCTGTGTTTGATGTTTATGCTATCCTATGTAAAATTACATTTTAAAGCATGCTGATTTATGAAAATTAATTTTTTATTGTAAAACACATACTGTTAAATTTGCTGTCTTATTCTTAAGTGTACAGTTCAGTTCTGAGGCATATCTCCAAACTTTTCATTTGCATATATATAACTCTGTACCCATTAAACAACTCCCTTTTCCCTCCTTCCCAATGCCCTGCTAACTACCCTTGTAGTTTTCTATGATTTTGACTAGATACTTATTGTAAGTGGAATCATACAGTATTTGTTTCTTTTTATGTAACTGATTTTTATACACTGCTCTCATTGCTTTTCACCTTGCTAATCTTTATTATTTCTAAATGATTTGTTTGTAGATGAGTTTTGGTTTACAGTGATATCATCTGACCATAATTACAGTTCTCATCCTTTTCTCTCTTTATATCCATTTCTTTTCCTTGTCTCATTGTTCCAACCCCAGACCTCCAGTACAGGATTAAATAGAATGTGATACTGGGAAGCTTTTTGTGTTCTTTATTTTAATTTTAATTTTTTAATTAAAAATTTTTTTTTTTTTTTTTTTTTTTTTATAGACGGGGTTTCACCATGTTGGTCAGGCTGGTCTTGAACTCCTGACCTCAGGTGATCCACCTGCCTTGGCCTCCAAAGTGCTTGGATTACAGGCGTGAGCCACCGCGCCTGGCCGCTT
The DNA here is from genome assembly GCF_049354715.1 of Callithrix jacchus. Lineage (NCBI taxonomy): Eukaryota > Metazoa > Chordata > Mammalia > Primates > Cebidae > Callithrix > Callithrix jacchus. The sequence goes on along the minus strand of NC_133510.1, from coordinate 111,444,659 downwards.
TTTGTGTTTTTTAAAGGGAATTTTAATGTATTACCATTAGGAGTCATATTTATTATACATTTTTAAAATCAAGTTAAGGTTAAGGAAGTGCTTTTCTATTCCTAGTTTGCTAATCCTTTTTTTTTTGAGATAGAGTCTTGCTCTTGTTTTGCCCAGGTGGTAGTGCAATGGCATGATGTTAGCTCACTACAACCTCTGCCTTCCGGGTTCAAGAGATTCTCCTGCCTCAGCCTCCTGAATAGCTGGAATTACAGGCACCTGCCATCATGCCTGGCTAATTTTCTTGTTTTTAATAGAGATGGGGTTTCGTCATGTTGGCCAGGCTGGTCTTGAACTCCTGACCTCATGATTGGCCTCCCAGAGTGCTGGGATTAAAGGCGTGAGCCACCACACCCGGCCAATTTGCTAATTCTTAATTTTGAATCATGAATGGGATGTTTTAATCAAATGCTTTTTCTTCATTGAGGTAATCATACTGTTTTTTCCTCAAATCTGATGGTGGAAAACCTATACTAGATGATTTTGTAATGTAAAAACACCCTTGCATTCCTAGGATAGATCCAATTTGGTCCTTATATATTGTTCTCTTTATACATTTTTAAATTTAATACTTTATTTAGGATTTTTGTATTAGTGCTCTTGAGTGAGACTGACCTGTAATTTATTGAATTCTGTGTGCCAGGTAGGTAAAGAATCTAACCAAGTCAAGGCATAAGACATACAAGGTACTTATTTCATGGAGACTTTAGGTGATGACGGAAATAAGCAAGATGATGAGATGGAAAACAGCTTGCAGCAGGTAGGGGTCTCCTTAAGAAAGAGTAGCTTTTGGGGGGCCCCTCTGAGGAAGTGAAGTTTATACCTGAAGCATGAGGAGTGGCCAGGCAGATAAAAGGGGAGAGATCCTTCTGGACTGAAGGAGCAGCAGGTGCCCAGCCCTGAGGTTGGAGAGATGTTGGAATATTTGAGTTACACAAAGCTGGATGCCATGTTGAGAGGCGGGTGGTTTGAGATGTAGTTGGAGAGATGAGCCTAGCATGCTGGGATTGAACATGAGGCAAGGATTTGCACATTGTTGCTAGGATACTGGGAAGCCGTGGAACGTTTTTACTATTATAATTAGTAAGGATAATGTGTTCTTGTTTAAAATCTAAACACATGAACAAAACCCTGCAATCCTTCATATTTGTGTTCTGTGAATGGTTGTTCCTTCTCCCCACTCCATTTAAAGGTTCACTGGGTACTTCATTGTTAAATTTTTATTCTAAAGTTCAAGTAATCATATTCATTGGCTGTTTTTCTGTATTTTAATGAAATAGCTAGTACTTGGATTATTAGGGTATGTTGTCAGATGCTAAAGTGTAATTTGAATGAAGTATAGGTAATCTTTTATCTCTGGAGAGGGAAATATTCCTAAAATGTGGCAGAATAGATGCTAATGAAGTGTTGGTATACTGACTTAAATCACCCCTATAATCCCAACTTGCAGAAAAGCTTTTTAAAAAATTAAACTTTATTTTGAGATAATTTTAGATTTCCATACACTTGTGAAAAATAATACAGAGATTTTTATGTACTTTTTACCCAGTTTCCCTCAACGGTAAAACTTTGCAAAACTATAATATGATATATAATAACAACCTGGATATTGACATTGATATGGTCAAGATACAGATAATTTCTGTCACCATGAGGAACCTTGATGTTGCTCTGAACATTTTCTCCTGTCCTAACATTTTGTGGTGTTATATTTACATTTTACATTTAAGTCTCTGATCGTTTTGAGTTATTTCTGTAAGCCGTGAAGTTTAGGTCAAGGTGTATTTGTTTTGCCTATGGATATCCAATTGCTCTAGCATCATTTTTTGGAAAGGCCTTTTTTTCCTCCGTCGCATTGCTTTTGTCAGAAATTATTTGGGCATGTTTGTGTGGGTCTGGCTTCTGTTCTCTTCATTCATCTATGTGTCTTTCTGCCATTTTCACACTGCCTTGATCATTGTAGCTATATTGTAGGTTTTAGTGTCAGTCAGGTAGAGTGATTTCTCCCACTTTATTCTTTTTCAAGATCATGTTTAGCTATTTTAGGGTCTCTGCCATCCCATATACATTTTAGAATAAGCTTGTCTATGTCTACGAAAAACCTCATCGTTGGGATTTTAATTGGAGTTTCATTAAGCCTGTAAGTCAGTTTAGGGAGAATTTACTTCTTGACTATGGTGAGTCTTGAATCTAGGAACATGAAATATCTATTTTTTTAGGTCTTTGATTTCTTTCCTTAGGAGTTTGTCGTTTTCTTTTCTTTTTTTTTTCAATTTGTCATTTTCAGCGTGCGGATTCTATAAACGTTTTAAGTTTACACATAATTATTTAGGTTTTTTGGAGTAGTTGTAAATGGTGTTAATGTTTTTAAATTTGGTTTCCACATGTTTAGTGTGTTTTTTTTTTCTTTATGTTTATTTTGTATTCTGTGACCTTGCTCAGTTCACTATTTTTGGAGTTCTTTTTAAATTGATTCCTTAAGATTATCTACTTAGCCATATCATCTACAAATCAGGACAGTTTTATTAGTTTTATTTCTTTCTGAGCTGTATACCTTTTATGTCTTTTCCTTGTCTTGTTGAACGGGCTAGAACTTCTAGGACTGTTGGAAAAGTGGTGAGAGCAGACAGCCTTGCCTTGTTCCTGATTTTAGGATGAAACCATTCTATCTTTTGCCATTAGGAATGAGGTTAAGGTAACCTCTATCCCAACTTATGGGATAGGTTTTTTTATAGATGCTCTTTGTCAGATTGAGGTTGTTTGCCTCTATCCCTAACTTGCTGAGCGTTATTACCATGAATGGTCGTTGGATTTTTGTCACATGCATTTTCTGCATCTATTGATACCGTGAGTTTTCTTCTTTAGCTTTTTGATACAGTGGATTACAATAATTGATTTTCAAATATTGAATTAGCCTTGTATACCTGGAATAAATCTCACTTGGTCATGGTATATAGTTCTTCTTATACATTGATTGCTGCAATTTCATTTTCATTCCCTTCTTTAAAGTACTTTTAAATTTTCTTGGAGACTTCCTTTTTGACCTGTAGATTATTTGGAAGTGTACTGCTTAATTTCCAAGTGTTCAGAGATTTTCTTACGGTTAATAGTTTCTAATTTGATTCCATTGTGGTCAGAAAACATACTCTGTATGGTTTCATATCCCGTAAGTTGTTGAGGTTTGTTTTATGGCCAAGGATATGGCTTCAGTGAATGTTCCATAAGTACTTGAGGGGAATATGTATTCTGTATTGTTGGGTGGGTTGTTCTGTGCATATAAATTAGATCATATTCATTGACGGTGTTGTTGAGTTCTTCTATACCCTGTTTCGTTTTCTCAAGAAAAGTTAAAAATTTTTCTTTCTTTTTAAAAACTTAAAATTTAAAAAATTTTCTAATTTTCTTTTTCTTTTATTCATCTTGTTTTTGACCAGGTTCATCACATTCACATGTCCAGTAGTTTTATCAGTTGCTGAAAAGGGAGGTGTTAAAGTTCCCAGATATAATTGCTGCTGTGTCTCTTTTTCAGCTCTGCAGTTTTTGCTTCATGAATTTTGAAGCACTGGTTCCTACACATTTAGGATTGTTATGTCTTCCTGGTAGATTGATCCACTTAACATTATGTGTCATTATATAATATACTACTTTTTATCTCTAGTAATTTTTTTTGCTCTGAAGTCTGCATTATGTGATATTAATATATCCACTTCAGCTTTTAAATTAATGCTTGCATGTTGTCTTTTTCTGTCCTTTTCCTTTCAACCAGTTTACCTGTGTCTTTGAATTTGAAGTAAGTTTCTTGTACTTGCTGTATAGTTGGGTTGTGTTTCTATCCACTTTGCCATTATCTACCTTTTAATTAGTATATATGCACCATTTACATTTAAGGCAATTGTTTCTTTATTCGGACCAAAGCCTGCCATTTATTTTCTGTTTCTCGTTCTTCTGTTTTTCCTTTGTTGCCTTCCTCTGGATTATTTGAATATTTTTTAGATTTTCATCTTGATTTATTTAAAATGGTTTTTTAGTGTAATTGCTTTGAATAGTTTTCTCAATATACAGATTTCACTTACATGATATTAGTGTTTTACCATTTGAGTGAAGTGTGGAAATCTTCCATTTTAGTTCTCTTTCCATCTCCATGTTTAAATACTACTGTGTTGGGTATCATTTGTTTCATCACATAAGATTTAGAAACTGCTCATGAGGAGAGGAGGATTATCTGTAATAGTTCCCATGTTTCTGCTCTTCCTGTTGTTCTTCCTTTTTGATCCTCTAGGATTCCTTCTTTTAACTTTCTGTTCAAAGAACTTCCTTTAGATATTCTTCAAGGGTAGGTCTACTAGTGACATTTTTAGTTTTTCTTTGTCTCAGATATATGGTAACTTAAAAAAGTAATTTTAGTTTGAAAAGTTTCAAATGTAGAAATAAAACTTTATGTACCTGTCACTCATCATCAACAGATACCAACCTGCTGCCATTCTTGTTTCTCTAATAGGGATTTCCTTTTTTTTTTTTTTTTTTTTGAGATAGGGTCTTGCTCTGTCACCCAGGCCTAGAGTGCTGTGACATGATCTTAGCTCAGTCTCCCAGGCTCAGGTGATCCACTTCAGCCTCTGAAGTAGCTGGGACTACAGGTGCATGCCACCACATCTGCTAATTTTTTGTATTTTTGGTAGAGACAGGGTTTTTTACTATGTTGTCCAGGCCGGTCTTGAACTCCTGAGCTCAAGCAATCCACCTGCCTTGGCCCCACGAAGTGGGAGGCCCCACGTCTCGGATTACAGACGTGAGCCACCACAACTGGCCTCCATCTTTTTTATTTAGGAAAATAAAAGAGGTCTTACAGTGTACCTCACATGTGCTAAAGGACGTTATGAAATTACCTTTTTTTGTTTTTTTTAGTTTTTTTTTTTTTAAAGACCAGTGTAACAGTAGAAATTATCTTTTTAAGTCTTTTGAAGACTCAGTATGAGCTAGAAACTAGTAGTATCCTCATTTTATAGATGAGGAAATAGAGGCTTTGGAACATAAATAACTTGCCTAAGGTCACATACTTTTTATTTGTTTGATTAGAATGTCTCTTTACTTCCAAGAGAACCTGCGTGTCTTCTAACAGGAACTGTAACAGATTTGAGGGAGCTTTATGTTTGTTACAAAAGCCTCTTTTATTGTTTTGTCTTCTTCCTGTGGGTACATGTTGGGTTGCTGTTTCGGTGGTTTTCTCAGAGAGCACATTTATGTTTTTGTGGCAGGTGTGTGTATAGTCACCAGTAGTGACAAAAGTTAAGTTACTTGATGATGGCATTTTAAGTTTCAACTTGTTTCTTTTCCCGTTAGTTGTCTATCAATGTCTATGACTACAACTGCCACGTGGACCTGATTAGGCTGCTCCGGCTGGAAGGGGAGCTTACCAAGGTGAGGATGGCTCGCCAGAAGATGAGTGAGATCTTTCCCTTGACTGAAGGTAAGCTTCAGCAGTCAGGCTGCTTTTAGAAACAAACGAGAGTATACAATTTTTCAATGCTGAAAGTGGGATGTGATCCTTGTAGAAAACCTGGAACATACAGTCTAGTGGAAAGAAGACAACTCATCAGTTCACTGTTTTTAGTTTGTTATCTTGTAGTTTTTTGCAAAATGTAGTTATGATCGTATAACATGGATTTCGAATTCTGATTTCTTTATTCTAACGTTATGGTAAACATTTGTAATGTAATTAAACTTGACTCCCATTTCTCTGTTTCCCATTCCAGTATTTATTTAGTTAACCCATTCTCTTGAAACCAGAAAATTGTAAATATGTTTAAACTTTTACAGAGTTTACGTAAATGTTTCGTACATTAATTGTTCCATAGTAGTTGGGCATTTAGGTTATTTCTACTTATTTGCTTATTAGAAACATGATTATACTGAACAACTTCATGAATATTCGTAAGTGATCTTTTGGGCAGTACTTAGAACACTTTGGTTCTAGATCCCACTCTGCCCCTTTTCCCTTCTGCAAGGCATAACTGTCGAGGGTAGATGCTGGAATCAGATGACTCAGATTCATTCCTGGCTACATCTTAAGCAAATTAGGTAAACATTGTAAAACTAGTTTTTCTAGCAGTAAAATGAAGGCAACAGTGGTTTCTGCCTTGTAATGTATGACAGAATAGGATGAGCTAGTCTGCATATAACAATTAACACATGCCTGGCATGTTGTAATTCTTAGATAGATGTTATTATTATAGGTGTTACCATCACCAACCTTATAGGATTACGATAAAGACTGAATGAGAAAAGTGATTTGCAAAATATAAAATCCCTAATAGGTGGAGGATATTATGATTTTAGTGATTTCATCTTACTTGGAAGCATAAAACCTGCTATGTGCTTGGTTCAGGTTGTTTTGTTTTGTTTTGAGATATAGAGTCTCGCTCTCTCACCGGGCTGGAGTGCAGTGGCGCAATATTGGCTCACCACAACATCCAACTCACTGGTTCAAGCGATTCTCCTCCCTCAGCCTCCTGAGTATCTAGGATTACAGGCATGCGCCACCATGCCCAGCATGGTAGAGACAGGGTTTATTTTTGGTAGAGACAGGGTTTTACCATGTTGGCCAGGATGGTCTTGATCTCCTGACCTGGTGATCTGCCTGCCTTGTCCTCCCAAAGTGCTGGGATTACAGATGTGAGCCACCGAGTCCAGCTTGTTTAGGTTTTAAGAAGTGAATTTCTGGATACAATGCCAGGTTGTATAAGATGGATGAAACATTTGTGTGCTGAGGTCTCTTGGTAAAGTCCCTGCTCCCAGCCTACCCTTTGGTGTTAATGCAAAAGGTACTGTTGTCTTGTAGAGCTCTGGCTGGAGTGGCTGCACGACGAGATCAGCATGGCCCAGGATGGCCTGGACAGAGAACACGTGTATGACCTCTTTGAGAAAGCCGTGAAGGATTACATTTGTAAGTTCCCATGGACTTTTAGGATACCTGGCAATGTCATGTAGGTCAGTCTGCTGTTGAGGACTGTATTATGAGATGTTGTTACCCAGAAAAGGGAATGTTAGCCTCACAGTTAGCAAGATTTAAGTTCAGTTTTCTTATCATTGTCTTTAGTCTTTAATTGAGGAAGTTTGGTTTTAAAATAAAAGTGGAAGAAACACTTGTAGTAAGGGAATGAATACACTCACACTCAGGATTTATTGGCAGTGAGAACCTACATGGTATTTCCAGGCGATCTTTTATACATTAAATAGGTTTTTAGAGGTTTTGGACAGGGTGCTTTAAAAAAAAAAGATGAAAACATTAAAAGAAACCCTTTTTGTTTTGAAGTTAACTATAGAGTCATAGGAAGTTGCAGAAATAGTACAGAGAAGTCTTGTATACTCACTTTACCCAGTTTCCTCCAATATCTTGTTTCTGTAGTACAGAATCAAAACCAGGAAATTGACCTTGGAACAATGGGAAAAAGACATTTTTATTACATGTGTAGATTCATCTAACCGCTTGCAATCCCGATATAGACCTGTTCTGTTCCCACAGACACCTCCTTTGCCTGCTAGTATTGACATCTTACCAGCGCAAGTGAAGTATACAAGACTCATCTCCCTTTAAGTCTCTTTGCTATCTCCTGTATATAGTATAATTGTTTTAAATATTTTCTGTACATGAATTGGGGACCACATCAGACAATGCTGTGGACAAAATGCTTTTAAAAAACATTTTAAAGTTGGGCATGGTGGCTCATGCCTGTAATTCTAGAACTTTGTGAGACCAAGGCTGGGGGATCACTTGAGGTCAGGATTTCAAGACCAGCCTGGCCAACATGGCAAAACCCCATCTCTACTAAAAATACAAAAATTAGCCAGGCATGGTGGCACGTGCCTGTAATCTCAGCTACTCGGGAGACTCAGGCAGGAGAATTGCTTGAACCCGGGAGGCAGAGCTTGCAGTGAGCTGAGGTTGTGCCACTGCACTGTAGCCTGGGCAACGGAGCAAGATTATATCTCAAAGAAAAGCATTTTAAGGCCAGGCGTGGTGGCTTATGTCTGTAATCCCAGCAGTTTGGGAGGCTGAGGCAGGTTGATCACTTGAGCCCAGGAGTTTGAAATCAGCCTGCCCAACATGCTGAAACCCCATCTCTACTAAAAACACAATTAGCTGGGCGTGGTGGCATGCAGGCCTGTAATCCCAGCTACTCAGGTGGCTGAGGTATGAAAATTGCTTGAACCCAGGAGGCAGAGGTTGCAGTGAGCAGCAATTGCGTTATTGTACTCCAGCCGGGGTGACAAAGTGAGACTCTGTCTCAATATAAAAAAAGAGGCATTTAAAAAATTTCCCCTTTGAGATTTCACATCCTCTTCCTTGTTGACTTCCCACTGGGAGCGTTCTCCTTTATGAGAAGCATTGATACTTACCAGATAGACTGTTCTGAGATAGAGAATTTTTGTGTATCTTTATAAGCCAAGAAGAATTCACATTTTTTTGTTTATAATCTGAATAATAAAAATAAGAGGTGTTTTATGAATATAAAATGATATTAAAAATGTTTTTTTCTTTCTTTTTTTTTTTTTTTTTTTTTGAGACAGAGTTTTCACTCTTGTTACCCAGGCTGGAGTGCAATGGCGCGATCTCGGCTCACCACAACCTCCGCCTCCTGGGTTCAACAAGTAATTCTCCTGCCTCAGCCTCCCGAGTAGCTGGGACTACAGGCGCGTGCCATTATACCAAGCTAATTTTTGTATTTTTAGTAGAGATGGGGTTTCACCATGTTGACCCGGATGGTCTCTATTTCTTGACCTCGTGATCCACCTGCCTTGGCCTCCCAAAGTGCTGGGATTATAGGCGTGAGCCACCGCGCCCAGCCTTTTTTTTTGAGATGGAGTCTTGCTCTGTCACCCAGGCTGGAGTGCAGTGGCATGATCTCGGCTCATTGCAACCTCTGGGTTCAAGTAATTCTTCTGCCTCAGCCTCCCGAGTAGCTGGGACTATAAGTGCCCGCCACCACGCCTGGCCAATTTTTGTATTTTTAGTAGAGATGGGGTTTTACCATATTGGCCAGGCTGCTCTTGAATTCTTGACCTCATGATCCACCCGCCTCGGCCTCCCAAAGTGCTGGGATTATAGGCGTGACACACTGTGCCCGGCCAAATGTGATTTTAAAAGCTATACATGTTCCTCTGCTCCGCGGCCCATGAGTCTTCTTTTAGAGTCACTGATAGTTTTAGCAGCTCCTGGTATTGCCATGATTTCTGAGGATCCTGTTACCCCCTTCTTGCTCTCTCATAGCCCTTGTTAATAGTACTGGTTATCTTTTTCTGAGGGTCTCTGGTCTTCTCCAGACTGTAATTTTTTTGGTCCTTTATGGTCATTTCTGCTGTTAGCCTTCACCGTCATTTAGTGCTGCTGTATGAGTACTTTTTTTTTCTTGTCCTATTCCTCTCAAGCGATTGCACAATGAATACTTTTTTTGTAGGCATATTTCTTTCATTATGTATCAGTTTTGATATTTGGGTATTTTATATTCCAAACTAATTGAACACTTCTTATTTTTAGGTCCTAACATTTGGCTAGAGTATGGTCAGTACTCAGTCGGTGGGATTGGTCAGAAAGGTGGCCTTGAGAAAGTTCGCTCCGTGTTTGAAAGGGCTCTCTCATCTGTCGGTTTACATATGACTAAAGGACTTGCCCTCTGGGAGGCTTACCGAGAGTTTGAAAGTGCTATTGTGGAAGCTGCTCGGGTGAGTACTTGTGTTTATCTCTGAATGAGCCAGGGCTGTCTTTGTAAGTCTCCTTGGAAGGATTATTTTGGAATACATGTCCAAGATGAATCTTGCAGCACATATAGTCAATAAAATGGTCTTTGCTAATCCCTTAGTGGGTGGGTGATAGATAACCTTTTTTTGTACCCTTTCTGGCATTTGGTGTAATACCTATGAAAGTAGTCATATAAATTTTTTTAACTTGAACTGAAATTTGTTGAGATATTTTTTGAAGTTGAAAGAAGCAGAGTTGGCCATGTGCGGTGGCTTATGATTGTAATCCCAGCACTTTGGGAGGCTGACGCCAGAGGATCACTTGAATTCAGGAGTGCAAGACCAGCCTGGGCAATATAGTGAGACCCCATCTCTACAAGAAGTAAAATGTTAGTCGGGTGTGATGGCGAATGCCTGTGGTCCTAGCTACTCAGGACTCTGAGGTGGGAGGATTGTTTGAACCTGGAATATGAGACGTAGTGAGCTGTGATCACACCACCACACTTCAGCTGGGGTGATAGTGAAAATCCTTCTCAAAAGAAAAAGCAAAGAAAGAACCACAGTTTGTCATTTACTACTAATTTGCTTCTTTAGCCCGTAGCTGGCTTCCTTTCCCCTTTTGATCGGGAACAAACCTTTGATTCACAGCTTGAGAAAGTCCACAGTCTCTTCCGGCGACAGTTGGCGATCCCACTCTATGGTAAGAGAAACTGACATGTCAACAGCCAGCCCTCTGGTTTTTAAAATGCTTTGGGGTATGACATGCAATTAGACCTTTCCCACCATTCTGTGAGGCAGGTAGAGCTGGTGTTCTTATTCTCCTTGGACGTTGTCTCTCTGGATGAGGTCCTTGGTAAAAACATCTTGAATGTTAATGCTTAAGAGGGTTGTTAGGGTCAGAGGCAGGACTAGAAGCCAAACTCCCTGACTCCCAGGTGAGAGCTCTTTTCTCCTTTGAGACCTGGTTGAAAGGCAGAGATAGGGTCTCTGAAAGGAATAGTGAGTGACACCTGTATTTTTTTGGGAAAACTTTATTGAACAAGAGTTTCATTATGATCATTTTCTCTTAACAAGTAACCTCTTCCATAACAGCAGGAATTTTACATGGGTTTAGATCATTCATCTATGGGAGGGCTTTGGTTCAGAGGTACAGTTGATTGGAAGTACTCATAAGTGAGTTTCATGGGGTTTGGTAAAGAGTCTCATTTGGTAAATACATTTTGGCACTCCAAGCCTTTGAGTCTTTGGAGCTGTGAGAGTGTACATGCTGGGAGGATTTTTCTGAGTATGGGCAGAGTTTGGCACGGCCGTCATGTTTGATCCCTAGACACAGGCCTGTGTTGTACATACTCAGAACTTCTGGGCAACTTAACTGGAGCCCAGGTGTTACTGCTCTTCATGGTTTATTGGATTTGATTTAACAAGTTATGAAGTAGCTCTAATCAGATGGTTGGGTGTGATGCAGAAAAGGCTAGAGCTGAGCCGGCTTGTAGATTTTACTTCTCATACCAGCCTGAAACAGCCTAGCATAGTGATGAGAGTGTGAACTTGAGCCAGACTGCCTGGGTTCACAGCCTTGTTCTACCATTAACTGTAGACAGGCAACTGAACCCTCTGCTTCAGTTTCCTCCACTGCAAAATGAGGATCACTGTAGACCCTACCTTGTAGAGTGGAGATGACTGAATGAATTAATGGATGTGAAGTGTTAGAACATAGGCAACAATAGGTAAGTGTTGTTAAATTGCTGCTAATAGTGTCATTGACTGATTAATTAGCTGGGAGGACTGCCTGGGACATTGTGTTGAGACAGATTCTACATACAGGTTTGGGCTCAGCAGAAATCAGAATTTGATCAGTAAGAGCTGCCATGGCCACAGATGTGGGAGGGGTTAGTGGCACCCGAGTATCATGGCTTAATCTGTGTTTGGGTTGATAAAGCCCAATGGCAAGACCCACGGGGCCGAATCTATCTTTCAATAGATATGGAGGCCACATTTGCAGAGTATGAAGAATGGTCAGAAGACTCAATACCAGACTCGGTAATTCAGAACTATAACAAAGCACTACAGCAGTTGGAGAAATATAAACCCTATGAAGAAGCACTGGTAAGTGTTGGCTTCTTTTATAGTAAACGTCTGTCTACAAACCTTTCCCTGATGGATAGTTGCAAGTTAACAGTATCTTTTAAAATTTGTTTTACTGTGAATTATATAGAGTGTGTAAATGTATACATATAGTTTACATACCAATAATAAAGTGAACATCCATGTACCTACCACCCAGGTTAAGAAATAGAACATTGCCAGTACCTTAGAAGTCTCCTATGTGCCCCTCTCCGATTGCCTCCTCCTCCCTCTCCCGAGAGGTAATCACTTTCCTGACTTTTGTAATAATCATTCCCTTGCTTTTCTTTATAGTTTTACAAGCTATGAATGAATGCTTAATTAATATATTGTTTAATTTTGCTTGCTTTCAAATTTTGTATAATGGAATCATGCTGTATATTTTATTTTCATTGAACATGCTTTAGGGTTTTACTCATATTGCTAAGTATAGTTCTGGTGCATTTGTTTTCACTGCTGTAAAGTTGCCTGTGTACTGTAGTTTATTTCTTCAGTTGCTGGATAGTTGGGTCATTTCCAGATTTTTGCTAGAAGGAGGAGCAGCTGCCACTCTAAACATTCTTGTGTGTATCTCTTTGTACACATGGAAAAGTGTTTCTCTAGAATACATACTTAGGAATGACATTGCTGGATCATAGGGTGATGTTAAAGTGTTGTCCAGGTTACCAGTTTACACTGCTGTGAGCAGTATCTGAGAGTTCTCATTGCTTCTCCCAATCTTGGGTATTAAACATACTTAAATTTTACCTAATTTGATGAATGTGAAATTGTAGGTTAATTTGCATTTCCCTAATTACTGATGGAGTTGAGCATCTTTTCATGTTTATTGACCGTTCAAATTTTTGTACGTGCTAAAGTCTTCAGCCTGGGCACAGTGGCTTATGCCTGTAATCCTGGCACATCAGGAGGCCAAGGTGGGCGGATTACTGGAGCCCAGGAGTTTGAGATCAGCTTGGGCAATGTAGTGCAACCCTGTCTCTACCAAAAAGAAAAAAGAAAAAAAACTTAGGCTTGGTGGCATGTGTCTGTAGTCCCAGCTACTCCAGAGGCTAAGGTAGGAGGATTGTTTGAGCCTAGGAGGTCAAGGCTGCTACTGCATTCCAGCCTGAGCAACAGAGCAAGACCCTGGTTCTTTTTTTTTTGAGAGAAGGAAAGAAAAAAAAATGAGTAAAGGAGAGGAAGAAAGAGGAAGAGAAAGAGGGTGAATGGAAATATTGCTTTATTCTGAAAAAAAATGGGTATTAATAATGGCCAATCAATGTTTCATTTAAACCTGTGAGTAGGTGTGATGTGGTGTTGACACGAATGTATATTTTGTGTATTTGAAGTGGAGAGCTCTATAAATATTTATTAAGTTTACTTGTTCCAGATATGAGTTCGAGTCCTTGATATCCTTATTAATTTTCTGTCTCATTGAATCTAGGTCTCTATGTATCTGGGTGTTAGGATCGTTAGCTCTTGTTGTTGCATTGATCCTTTTACCACTATATCTTTGTTGCTTTAAAATCTATTTTATCCGATACGAGAATTGCAACTCCTGCTTTTTATTTATTAATTAATTTATTTTTGCTCTCCATTTGGTTGGTAAATCTTTCTCCATCCCTTTGTTTTGAGTCTTTGTGTATCCTTGCATGTGAAACAGGTCTGGATGTAACATGCCGTTGGGTTTTGGCTGTGTCTTTTGATTGGGGGATTTAGTTGATTTAAATTTAGGGTTATTGCCATTTGATGTTAACTGGCTGTTTTATCCATTCATTGATGTAAATTCTTCTTTATGTTGGTGCTCTTTACCTTTTGGTATATTTTTCGAAAGGCTAATACTGGTTGTTTCTTTCTGTGTGTAATGCTTCTTTCAGAAGCTCTTGTAAAGCAGGCGTGGTGGTAATAAAATCTCTGAGTACTTGCTTGTTCATAAAAGATTTTATTTTTCCTTCAGTTGTGAAGCTTAGTTTGTCTGGATATGAAATTCTGGGCTGAAGGTTCTGTTCTTTGAGGATGTTGAATATTGGCTCCCACTCTCTTCTGGCTTGTAGAGTCTCTGCTGAGAGATCTGCTCTAAGTCTGATAGGCTTGCCTTTGTGGGTAACCTGACCTTTCTCTCTGGCTGCCCTTAGTATTTTCTCCTTCGTTTCAACCCTGGTGAATCTAACGATTATGTGCCTTGGGGTTGCTCTTCTTGGGGAATATCTTTGTGGTGTTCTCTGTATTACCTGGGGTTGAATATTGACCTGCTTTGCTAGTTTAGGAAAATTTTCCTGAGTAATATCCTGAAGGATATTTTCCAGCTTGGATTCATTCTCTCCGTCGCATTCAGGTACACCTATCAAACGTAAATTTGGTATTTTCACATAGTCCCACATTTCTTGGAGACTTTGCTCATTCCTTTTTATCCATTTTTCTCTAATCTTGTCTTCTTGTTTTATTTCATTAAGTTGGACTTTGACCTCTGATATCCTTTCTTCTGCTTGAACAATTTGAGTGTTTAAACCTGTGCATACTTCTCGGAGTTCCTGTATTGTATTCTTCAGTTCCATTAATTTACTTATATTCCTCTCTAAGTTGTCTATTCTCAATAGGATTTCATCAAACCTTTTTTCAAAGTTCTTAGTTTCTTTACATTGGGCTACAACATGTTCTTTTAACTCACAGAAGTTTCTTATTATTCATTCCCTGAAGCGTGATTCTGTTATTGGGATGCGCTCGTTCTCCATCAAGCCTTGTTCCATTGTTGATGTGGAACTGTGATCATCTTTAGAGGGAGAGGCGTTCTGATTTTGAGTATTCTCAGCCTTTTTACGCTGGTTTCTTCCCATCATTGTAAATTTATCCTCCTATTGTCTTTGAAATTACCAACTTTCAGATTAGGTCTCTTGAGTGGACGACGTTCAAGTTGTTAGTTCCCAGGGCCAGAACGGCAGCGTTAAGACTGATGGTGCTTTTCTGCTCAGGATTCTCCTGTGTGGCTTCCTTCTTGTGTCCATAATAGGCGACTCTGCCTTCCCGGGGCTCCAAACCTCAGTCAGAAGGAGAACCAGTCTCATTTACTCTGCGCTAAGAGCTGCCACGCCGAGGAGCTGTCACAGCCGCTGCGCCGGCCTCAGGAGTCGTGCTGGGGACCCGTGTGGGTCCTCCAAACCTTGGTCGGAAGGGGAGCCAGCCCTGTTTACTCTGCTCTGAGAGCTGCTGCACTGAGGTGCTGGTGAAACCGCTGCGCCGGCCACAAGAGTCACGCTGGCGACCCGTGTGGCTCCTCCACTGGGGTTCTTCTGCTCCATGAGCGACCAGAATTTGTCTGAAAGTGTGGCGTCCTCTAGTTCTCTGCGCTTCCACTGAGCGCTGCAATCCCGAGATGTTAGCGATCGGCCATCTTGGATCATTCAGCCCTGGTTCTTAAATGTGTTTGAACCATTTCCCTTTTGTTGCTTAAAAAACAAGTCTTTGACCTATATCTTTTTTCTAATTGATTTGTGGGAGTGCTGAATCTTAAGTCTTATTTTAGGCTGTATGTGTTGCAGATTTTCTCTTCAGTTTGTTGCTTGTCTTTTCTTTTTCTTTCTTTTTTTTTTTTTTGAGATGTTTCACTCTTTCACCTATGCTGGAGTGACGTGGTGTGATCTTGGCTCACTGCAACCTCCACTGCCTAGGTTCAAGCAATTCTCCTCCCTCAGCCTCCTGAGTAGCTGGGATTATAGGCACCTGACACCACGCCCAATTAACTTTTGTATTTTTAGTAGCATCGGGGTTTCACCCTGTTGGCCAGGCTGGTCTCAAACTCCTGACCTCAGGTGATCTACCTGCCTTGGCCTCCCAAAGTGCTGGGATTACAGGCGTGAGTCAGCGTAGGGCCCTTCTCACTTGTTTTCAAACAGTGTCTTTTGAGGAACAGTTCTTAGTGATAAATCCAGTTAGGTTAAAATTCTTTCCCTAGTCATTGTGTATATTTTAAAATCTCCCCTTCTCAATTTTCTTCTAAAAGTTTTGTAGTTTTCTATGTCATATTTAGGTCCTCATTCACTTGGAATTGATTTTTGTGTATGGTATGAGACCAGGTCTGGTTTCATTTTTTCATATGGAGGACCAGTTGTTCTAGTACTGAGCATGATAATTCCTTCCTCCTCTCATGGATGTGCAGTGCCACATCTGTCATAGATTAGCTATCCATTTATGTGTGGGTCTTCTGGATTTTCTGTTCTGTCCCACTGGCTTACGTTAGGCCGTTGTAATGATGAGAGTTACAATGTTTTGCTCTTGGATAGGGTGAGTCCCATCCACCTTGTTCCTCTTCAAGAGAGTCTTGGCTTTTTTTTTTTTTTTGACCTTCAATGCTTTCATTGGATTTAGAATCAGCTTTTCTAGTTATATTCTTAAAATCTTTTTTTTCTCCCCACCTCAATCTTTTTTTTTTTTTAATTGAATTACATTGAACCTGCAGATCAGTTTGGGGAAGAATTTACGTCTTCCAATCTATGAACTTAGTATAGGTTTCTGCTACTTAGATCCTGTCTTTCTGGTGGGGCACGGTGGCTCATGCTTGTAATTCCAGCACTTTGGGAGGCCAAGGTGGGAGGATTGCCTGATATCAGGAGTTTGAGACCAGCCTGGTCAACATGGTGAAACCCCATCTCTACTAAACATGGAAAAAATTAGCTAGGTGTGGTGGTGGGCGCTTGTAATCCCAGCTACTCTGGAGGCTGAGGCTGGAGAATCGATTGAACCCGGGAGGCAAGGTTGCATTGAGCCCAGATCACGCCACTGTGCTCCAGCCTGGACAACAAGAGTGAAACTCTGTCTCAAAAAAAAAAAGATCTTAACACTTGACCTTTAGAGTCCCCTGCATGGGAAATTTACTGGTAACAGATTTTCTCTATTTCAAAAGGTATTTGTTTTTTCCCTTCTTGAAAATTATTTTCTTAGGCTATAGAATTCTAGACCAACAGCAACAATGAAAGAATTCTAGACAGATAGTATGTTCTCTCAGCAATTGATTGTATCTTTCTGTCTTCTGATGTCTGTTGTTGCTGTTGAGAAGTCAGCGGTTTGTGTAAATCTTGCTTCCTCAGAGGTTGTCACTGTTTTTTCTCTGACTGCTTTTAAGATCTCATTGATGTGGTTTGCTATCCTCTAATTTCATATACAGTAGGTCCATGTATGGACTGGCCTGAGTTTTTTTGGGCTTCTTGACTCTATTTGTTCTTTCTTGACCAACAATAGGATTGTGAAGATCAGATTCTTAATATATGTCAAGCCAGCAAAAGCTTAACCTTTACTTAGCTTGCCACCTTCACTTAGGTTTTGTCCTTAGTTCTTAATATTCCTTGTTTCTTTGCCAGTTTGTGGATCACTTTTAAGAAGGTGTTATACTTAATTTAGCAGTTTTAGTTGTTTTGAATGGCACAGTGTGTCTGGGTAACTAATTGTTCATCATTACTGGAAACGGAGGCTCTGAAACATCCCCTTTCCATGTACAGAGCCTGTGTGTTCTCTTACTCTCCTGCACTCCTCCTCCCTTTCCACGTACGGATCCCGTGTGTTCTCTTACTCTCCCGCACTCCTCCCTTTCCACATACAGAGCCCGTGTGTTCTCTTACTCTCCTGCACTCCTCCTCCCTTTCCACGTACGGATCCCGTGTGTTCTCTTACTCTCCCGCACTCCTCCCTTTCCACATACAGAGCCCGTGTGTTCTCTTACTCTCCCGCACTCCTCCCTTTCCACGTACAGAGCCCGTGTGTTCTCTCACTCTCCCGTACTCCTCCTCCCTTTCCACGTACAGAGCCCGTGTGTTCTCTTACTCTCCCGCACTCCTCCTCCCTTTCCACGTACAGAGCCCGTGTGTTCTCTCACTCTCCCGCACTCCTCCTCCCTTTCCACGTACAGAGCCCGTGTGTTCTCTCACTCTCCCGCACTCCTCCTCCCTTTCCACGTACAGAGCCCGTGTGTTCTCTCACTCTCCCGCACTCCTCCTCCCTTTCCACGTACAGAGCCCGTGTGTTCTCTCACTCTCCCGCACTCCTCCTCCCTTTCCACGTACAGAGCCCGTGTGTTCTCTCACTCTCCCGCACTCCTCCTCCCTTTCCACGTACAGAGCCCGTGTGTTCTCTTACTCTCCCGCACTCCTCCTCCCTTTCCACGTACAGAGCCCGTGTGTTCTCTTACTCTCCCGCACTCCTCCTCCCTTTCCACGTACAGAGCCCGTGTGTTCTCTTACTCTCCCGCACTCCTCCTCCCTTTCCACGTACAGAGCCCGTGTGTTCTCTTACTCTCCCGCACTCCTCCTCCCTTTCCACGTACAGAGCCCGTGTGTTCTCTTACTCTCCCGCACTCCTCCTCCCTTTCCACGTACAGAGCCCGTGTGTTCTCTTACTCTCCCGCACTCCTCCTCCCTTTCCACGTACAGAGCCCGTGTGTTCTCTCACTCTCCCGCACTCCTCCTCCCTTTCCACGTACAGAGCCCGTGTGTTCTCTCACTCTCCCGCACTCCTCCTCCCTTTCCACGTACAGAGCCTGTGTGTTCTCTTACTCTCCCGCACTCCTCCCTTTCCACGTACAGAGCCCGTGTGTTCTCTCACTCTCCCGTACTCCTCCTCCCTTTCCACGTACAGAGCCCGTGTGTTCTCTCACTCTCCCGCACTCCTCCTCCCTTTCCACGTACAGAGCCTGTGTGTTCTCTTACTCTCCCGCACTCCTCCCTTTCCACGTACGGAGGCTGTGTGTTCTCTTACTCTCCCGCACTCCTCCTCCCTTTCCACGTACAGAGCCTGTGTGTTCTCTTACTCTCCCGCACTCCTCCCTTTCCACGTACAGAGCCTGTGTGTTCTCTTACTCTCCCGCACTCCTCCCTTTCCACGTACAGAGCCTGTGTGTTCTCTTACTCTCCCGCACTCCTCCCTTCCCACGTACAGAGCCTGTGTGTTCTCTTACTCTCCCGCACTCCTCCTCCCTTTCCACGTACAGAGGCTGTGTGTTCTCTTACTCTCCCGCACTCCTCCCTTCCCACGTACAGAGCCTGTGTGTTCTCTTACTCTCCCGCACTCCTCCCTTCCCACGTACAGAGCCTGTGTGTTCTCTTACTCTCCCATACTCCTCCTCCCTTTCCACATACACAGCCTGTGTGTTTTCTTACTCTCCTGTACTCCTTCTCCCTTTCTTTTTCATGTATAAATGACTTGCATGTGCCTGTGTTTCACAAAGCCTCAATTGTTCAAGTATGTCATGGCCACGCGCAAAATGTGGCTGAAGAGAAAACATGTCGAATAAGAAGATTTTTCTTGAAAAAGAATTGATTGTGTGTCTTTGGATCAGTAAACATTCAGCACAGCTGCCTCCATCTTCTGCATTTATCTGCATTCTTCCAGGGACTGATATTTGGAATAAGAAACCTGAAATAGCACCAGGCACTAAATTTTTCCACTTTGGTTGTATTAACTCTACTCAGCAGCCTAAGAATGTGACTTCTGGTTTGGAAGGGTGGTTAACAGTGGTCACTGGCACAGGTGACCTCTTTCGCTCAGTTCCTGATTGATGGGCCACTTAAATTCCCTGTGGTCTAGGAATGGATTTAGAAAAGGGTTTATGGAGCCTTTGTCATGACTGCCATGTACTGGCACTTTGAGCCAGATGAGAAGACTTTTGTTCTGCTCGAGAAGTTATAGAGCCCGTAGTGTATTGGCTCTGAGTGAGGATTTGGTGATTCTTAGTTAATGTAGCCAGCTTTGCCACAATTTATTTTATTTGCAGATGTGTTGTGGTTCCTGTCACTAACTAAATTCAACTTTAATACCTTTTCCTGTACTCCAGTTGCAAGCAGAGGCACCAAGGCTGGCAGAATATCAAGCATATATTGATTTTGAGATGAAAATTGGCGATCCTGCTCGCATTCAGTTGATCTTTGAGCGTGCCCTGGTTGAGAACTGCCTTGTCCCAGACTTATGGATCCGTTACAGTCAGTACCTAGTAAGATAACTGTTCTAATTTCATTTTACTTTTGCCAATTTAGACTCTACTTAGAGAAAATCAGTAAGAGTGCCAGGAGTTTGTTGCATATGGCCCTGCTCTTGCTTTTCCTCCTCTTTGCGAACTCGTTTAGAAAGTTTCAGCGTTTCAAGTTATTTTAAAATTGCCACTAACTGTAAGTAAAATTCACATATAGTCTAAGTATGTTGAGGACTAACGACAAATTGATATTTTTTCTTTGAACTTTTTATTATGGAAAAATTGTAAACATATAAAAGTAGACAGATCAGTAAAATGAAACTTCCTGTACCCCTCACCCAGCTTCAACAGTTATTAGCAATTTAGCTTTAATTTACTTTCATCTGTTGTCTCGCCTACTTGCCCCTTCTGTGTTACTCTAAGCAAATCCAGAAGTGATATTTCATTGGTAAATATTTCAGTATGTATATACAAAATATTTCAGCGTGTGTGTATAAAAGCATCCAAATGAAGTATATCCAGTAGGATTGGCTGATGTCTCTTAAGGCAGTGTTAACCTGTAAATTGCTTCTCTCCCTCTCTTCTCCCCCACTCTCCCTAGTGATTTTTTTTTTTTTTTTTTTTGCTTAAGAAACAAGGTCACAAGAGATGTTTATAAGGACATTTCTTTTGTCACTTGTTGTGCTGGCAATGTTTTGTTGATTGGTGAATTCTTGACAATAAAATTTAATTTCCTAACTCTGGAATTCTTTATCATAGGACCGGCAGCTGAAAGTAAAGGATTTGGTTTTGTCTGTACATAACCGTGCCATTAGAAACTGCCCCTGGACAGTTGCCTTGTGGAGTCGGTACCTCCTGGCCATGGAGAGACATGGAGTTGATCATCAAGTAATTTCTGGTGCGGATGTTTTTGTGGGAGAACTTCTAAGCTATTTGTCCCAAGTGAGAAATAGACCTGGGACAAAGTCATTAAATCAGTGTTCCCTGGGGTTATCTTTGGGTTATGGAGTGTAATGACAAAAAGGGCTCTGAGTGAGAGATGAACTGGTTATATTTGTGGCTTCTTAGAGCTTTTTAACATGCTAATATTTATTGCATTTCCTGAGAAGTTGTAGTTTTTTTTCTCCAAACTTCCTTGACCTGGAACTCTTCTTGCAGGGCGTCTCGTGGAAGAAGTTTTTTCTAGAACACAGTCTGTAGAGTGCTGTAGCAACTTCTTTCTTAAACTTTCCTGTCTAGCTCATTTCTTTCTGTTACATCTATTAGTCTTTAAAGTCATGTAGTCTTTTATAGTCAAGTCAAATGTAGTAACTTTATTAGCTTCCGTTTGAATTGGTAACAAATCCTGACTTTTTCTCTGACTCCAGTAACCTTTGAGAAAGCTTTGAATGCTGGCTTCATCCAGGCCACTGATTATGTGGAAATTTGGCAGGCATACCTTGATTACCTGAGGAGAAGGGTTGATTTCAAACAAGGTATGTAAGCACATGTGTTTCACTTCAGAACTGATCATGGTCTTAATACAGTTTTTGGCGAGATGCCCCAGTTCCCCAGATATATTGTGATTGGGCAGATGATGTAGACCAGGCATGGGTGACTTTCCCCCCAGAAATCTTAGCAATTTATGTCTTTAACAAGTCATGCTATGGATTGTAAAGCAAGAGAGTAATGGT
The DNA here is from genome assembly GCF_049354715.1 of Callithrix jacchus. Lineage (NCBI taxonomy): Eukaryota > Metazoa > Chordata > Mammalia > Primates > Cebidae > Callithrix > Callithrix jacchus. Next base: position 111,423,158 of record NC_133510.1, on the reverse strand, counting down.
CGTTACATTTTATACTGGCTCTTGCCAGTCTCTTTAGTCTTAGCTCTCATTTCTCCCTTCTGGCCTTTTTATTTATCCTAAATACTTCTTGAAATAAGACTGCTGTGTTTTAGAAAAATCTTTGTACCTCTTTGGGATCCTCTGCCCCCCTATTCCCCAGAAAACAACCAGAAAACCCCTAACTTGTACACTTGTGCCAGCTGTTACCTCATGCAGGTAACCTTTAGCCGTTCTCCTGTTTGCCTGTGTCACCCCAGCTAGGGGAGACTCCCCACCACAGCATCCTGTGTTTGCCTCTGTCACCACGCTGTCCATACTCTATTCTAATTTTTTCTCTTCACTATGTGATGAGGGCAGGAATTGGCAATTTTATTTCTGTGTCCCTTGCATGATGCCTCCAGTACATAATGGGTCTCCAGACAGTTTCAGCGTAGGATAAAAAACAAAACAAACAATGCCATGCTATATGGTTTCCTAAAGCCTTTTTTTGCTGTTTCCACTAGACTCAAGTAAAGAGCTGGAGGAATTGAGGGCCGCCTTTGCTCGAGCCTTGGAGTACTTGAAGCAGGAGGTGGAAGAGCGTAAGTATGTCCCCGCCTGTGGCTTTGCCCAGTTGTATTTCCTGGTCTATACTATTTGCTGGTTGATGTACCTTTTCAGCCAAAGGCTATTTGTCTCTAAGTTTCTAATTTTACTAATGCTGTTTTTGAAGGTTTCAATGAGAGTGGTGATCCAAGCTGCGTGATCATGCAGAACTGGGCTAGGATTGAGGTAAATGTTTTTGACAAATCTATCACTTTCATCCACTATTGTTTAATAGCATCCTATTAAACCTTAATTAAAATTGAGTCAGAGTCCCAGATAATGGCCTAAGCTCTATAAGGATTTATGTTATTTACCTAGGTAGTAGTGTAGGCTCTACAAGGGTTCATGGTGTTTACCTAACTTGACTCATATTTGTAAATATGTTGGTGAAAATATTAGCTCCCAGCTAGAAGTTGTGTAGTAAATGTCTGAATGCCAGGTATTTACTCATTTACATCCATCTCTGCCTCTTTGCTTCATTTTTGAGAGCACAGTGAGTGGGTACTCTTTGTCAGCACTGTACCACTGCTATGGGAATAAGACAGATACAATTCCTGTGCTAGTAAGACTTCTGTCTAATATGGAGAGCAGATGATTTGACAAGTAATTAGAGGATATGATCATTTGGATGTCATTACTGGGTCAGGGACACCAAGATCAGTAAAACACAAAACCTGCCTTGATCAGCAGGTAGGATTGTAACAATTCTAATCATGTTTTATCCTCTGAGGGAGAGTCAGATAGAAGAGACTTAACATTTGTCAGGTAGTTTCTGTATGGGATGCTTAGGTTTTAACCATTTTAAAGATGAGAAAACTGAGAATTACAGTTTAAGTAATTTGCCCAAGTCACAATTTGTAAGTATTAGTAGCAGAGTGTGCATTTAATACTAGATCAGTCTTTTTTAACATTATCTCCCAAATACTTTTAGTTCCACTTGATAAAAATAAAAAACAGGTCGGGCGCGGTAGCTCAAGCCTGTAATCCCAGCACTTTGGGAGGCCGAGGCGGGTGGATCACGAGGTCAAGAGATCGAGACCATCCTGGTCAACATGGTGAAACCCCGTCTCTACTAAAAATACAAAAAAACTAGCTGAGCACGGTGGTGCGCGCCTGTAATCCCAGCTACTCGAGAGGCTGAGGTGGGAGAATTGCCTGAACCCAGGAGGCGGAGGTTGTGGAGAGCCGAGATCGCGCCATTGCACTCCAGCCCAGGTAACAAGAGCGTAACTCTGTCTCAAAAAAATAAATAAATAAATAAACAACAACAACAACCAAAAAAAAAACAAAAAAAAGAAAACAAATGACTGTCCAGTAAGTACCATGCACTCCCTCTCTCGGTTCTCAGGAAACGTAGGCAGATAAACTCGTCACTGCAGAAGGGCTCAAGTGTTTGGGCTGGGCCTTTTACCACTAGAGGGAGGCCTGGGAAATGCCCAGGGTCATCTGTAACACTGATAGTCATGGGGTGCTTTTTTTGTTTGTTTGTTTGAGACCGAGTTTCGCTCTTGTTACCCAGGCTGGAGTGCAATGGTGCGATCTTGGCTCACCGCAACCTCCGCCTCCTGGGTTCAGGCAATTCTTCTGCCTCAGCCTCCTGAGTAGCTGGGATTACAGGCACGCGCCACCATGCCCAGCTAATTTTTTGTATTTTTAGTAGAGATGGGGTTTCACCATGTTGACCAGTATGGTCTCAATCTCTTGACCTCGTGATCCACCTGCCTCGGCCTCCCAAAGTGCTGGGATTACAATGGGGTGCTTTTTATGTGTGTCGGTTGGAAGTATGTTGTATGATGGGTGTCAATGTCATAAGGTTTAGGTCTCCTAACAGCCTGTTGATGCACTGTAGGCTCGGCTGTGCAATAACATGCAGAAAGCTCGGGAACTCTGGGATAGCATCATGACCAGAGGAAACGCCAAGTACGCCAACATGTGGCTAGAGTATTACAACCTGGAGAGGTAACTGATCCCGGGGAGGGGAGGGAGGCGGTGCTTGTCAGCTATGCCCCTGTCATCACTCCTCGCCGACTCCTACCAGCTTGGGCAAACTCCGTAGAACTGGGCTGCCTTCTTTCATTCTGTCTTTTTCATTAGTGGGTACATTTTTAATGGATAGGGCTAGAGAACCAGACATCATATTTTGTGCCTGGAACTCTTATAGCCATGCATTTCTTTTCATTTGTTTTTGTTTTTATTTTTGGGCATGATATTTTATTTGACCTTTTGGAACTACTTATTTTTTATTATATTTGCTTTTATAGAAAAGTAGAAAATACTAAAAAGCTAAGAGAAAAAAAACTCAAATTACTAACCCAGTCATAACTGTGCATGACCCATTCTTTGAGACTTTTCTATGCTTAAATTTTTTTGTAATGAAAATGCAGTTAAAGCATACATGTGTTACAAGCCTTTAAAACCTATTTGAATGAAATAAGATATGCCTAGCAATATTTATAACATGGGGAAAACATAAACAGTGTGACCAACTTTTCAGTTTATCTTGAACATTATACATTGTATAACATTGCTACATTGCTGTTTATTTTTGAATATTTTTTCCCTATTTAAAAAACACTGTATGCCCAAGTTAGTCAGAATATTTACACAAATATGTGATAGAAAATGACAGTTTCTTTTCTTTTTTGGGGGGTGGTGGGGAGTCTTGGTCTGTCGCCCAGGCCAGAATGCAGTGGTGTGATCTCAGTTGCAACCTCCACCTCCAGGGTTCAAGCAGTTCTTCTGGGATTAAGGTGTGGTCCACCTTACCTGGCTAATTTTTGTATTTTTTTTTTAGTAGAGGCACAGTTTTCACCAGGTTGGTCATGCTGACCTCAAGTGATCCTCCTGCCTTGGCCTCCCAAAGTGTAGGAATTACAGGAGTGAGCCATCGCATCTGGCCGAAAGTGACAGTTTCTTATCGTCCCACCCCAGAGATAATCACTGTTAAAGCTTGTTGAATATTCCCCTAGATCAGTAGTTCACAATTTTTTTGGTTTCACGATCCCTTTTCCACTCAAAATTGGAGGATCCCAAGAAACTTAGGTATGCGACTTATATCTATTGATATTTATATAATTTATAAATTGAGAAATCTCAAAAACACTTAAATTCATTTAAATATAACAAATCATTTGACATTAATAACTGTTTTAACAGTGACTGTTTTCCAGACCCCAAAATAATTTAGTGAGAAAAGTGGCATTGTTTTCTATTTTTGCAAATATATATTTAGTCTGACTTAGTATAAGACAGCTGAATTCTCATGCCTGTTACTGCATTCCGTCTTTTGTGATCTGTTTTCATTGAAGAGTGTGAAGAAAATTTGACTTTACCCAGATTAAAGGTTAGAAAAGAAAAGTATTTTAGTAGCATTTTCAGATAATTGTGGGTATTCTTTCATACATATTATAGCAAAACTTCAGTGTTGGCATGTGTAATCTGAAACCATATTGACAGATTCTGTTACAGTAATATCCACTTGTCTATTTTATCTCTTATGTGATGCCATAATTCTATGACATTATTTGGAAAAATCCCAATTCACTAAATCATGCAGCTCTTCCAAACGTTGACTTATTTTATTCTATAGTATTACAAAATCATATTTGTTCATATCTGTACTGATTTTAGTAGAAAAGTATTATACGTAGGAAGCTGTCAGACTTGTGGTGGCAGATAAAAGTTTTCCAAAGATTATAATTTTCACTTGAAAGCTTGAATTTTATCACATGCAACAAATAATGTCAGTGGTTTTCCTCAGAGTGGCAGCCTCACTTTGTTAATTTTCAGAAATGTCTGCCAAATACCCAGGTCTGAGTAACTGACTGGTTTGTCACTCAAGTGTTCTTTCGAGTAAAAATGGTGTCTATGAAAAAAGTGGCTTGATCAGCTTGCAACTCAAACGGTAACATGCGTTTCTGTTTTTTGCAATAACCATTTACTTCAGTATGCAGAAGGGCTTTAAGTGTATGTAGCATTTCGTCACACAGTGCATTATTATTATTATTTTGAGATGGAATCTTGCTCTTTCACCTGGGCTAAAGTACAGTGGCACAGTCTTGGCTCACTGCAACCTCTGCCTCATGGGTTCAAGCGATTCTCCTGCCTCTACCTCCTGAGTAGCTGGGATTACAGGCATGCACCACCACGCCTGGCTAATGTTTGTATTTTTAGTAGAGATGGAGTTTCACCATGTTGGTTAGGCCAGTCTTGAACTCCTGACCTTGTGATCCCCCCATCTCAGCCTCTGGAAGTGCTGGGATTACAGGCGTGAGTCACTGCACCAGGCCTCACAGTGCATTAAAAAGATATGTACTGCCTTGATTTGTGCTAAGGGCCACCATTTCTTGTGCACTGTCTTGAAGATGTCAACACAGTGAAAAAGTCCAGTAACATCTTGGCATTTATTATAAAAGGAGTTTTGTCTTTGCAGGCCTCCTAAGAGGCTCTTGGAGATCCTCAGGGGATCTCCAAGGGCATATAGGTACATGGATCCTACTTTGAGAACCAGTGCTCTGAATTTTTTCTGAGTGTCATAATATGTATTTATAATACTTCTGTATATTTAAAATGTTTTAAAAACAAATGCGAATATACTGTTTCATAACAGTTATGACTAACAGAATTGTTGTGTAGCTGTTGTGATTAGCAGTATACAAAAAAGGTCTGTTTGTGACCAGCCTGGCCAAGCTGGTGAAACCCCATCTCTATTAAAAATAAAAAAATTAGCTGGATGTGGTGGTGGGTGCCTGTAATCCCAGTTATTCAGGAGGCTGAGGCAGGATAGTTGCCTGAACCTGGGAGGCAGAGGTTGCAAGTTGCAGTGAGCCAAAATTGCGTCATTGCATTCCCACCTAGGCAACAAGAGCGAGACTCATCTTAAAAAAAAAAAAGTCTGACTCTGAATATGAAATTTGACACTACCCTGGATTCTACTCCCCTTGGGTAGGACTCCATAGTAAAATATCCCTAGGGACTGTATCAGGTTACAGAGAGCTGTTGGATTCCCCAGCCATGTGTGCACATGTGAATGCTGTAAAGGCAGAATGCTGGTTGTAGATCACATTCCGAGATACGCTTTTCAATAGCCCCTACATGGCTGAGGGAGAGAGTAGTTTAGGGAAAGCCTTCGTAGGTGACTAGGACAAAGTATCGTGGATAGATCTGAAAGCTAAGGTCTCAGAAGCTAGAGTTACTGAAGAGTGAATTTCTACCTGGGAGAAGACAGCCTCTTCCTTTGAGTGCCTTTTTTTTTTGTGAGCTGGTGGCAGCAACTGTTTGTTTTCTGCCTTAGGGCACATGGTGACACCCAGCACTGCCGGAAGGCGCTGCACCGGGCCGTCCAGTGCACCAGTGACTACCCAGAGCATGTCTGCGAAGTGTTGCTCACCATGGAGAGGACAGAAGGTGGGACCCCTGGCTCTCTTCTGGCTTGGAGCCTGACCCATTTGCTGTTTGGTATCAAGTTAGGAGCCTGTGGTTACAATCTGGGGACAGACTATGTTTATGCTGCCACCTCTTAAGTGGTGCCTTACGCTTAGACTGTCATGAGTGTCCTGAAAATGAGTCTTCCTGCAGCTTCTGTCAGATTCTGCAGCCACCAGGAGGACTCTGTGATGTCACTCAGCACAGAGTTCTAACTCTTTGTGGGGGGGACTGTGCACTGTAAGATGTTTAGTGGCATCCCTGGCTTGTAGCCATGAAATGCCAATAGCAACCTTCCCCCACAACCAAACATGACAACCAGAAGTTTCTCTCAGCATTGCCAAATGTTCCTTGATAGGCAGGAGCCCTCCACTGAGAGCCACTGTGCTCCAGTGCAGCGTCTGCCCAACAAAAGAGCTTGGAGAGGCAAATGGCTCAATGTGTTCTGTGTTAAATTTCAGAGTCTTCAGTGTTAGAGAGCTAGAACCATTAGGAAAATAATGTGACTTTATCTGTAGGTATTGATCTGGATTTTGGGTATGGACCCCCCAGAACTGGGAATCAAAGACCACCAAAAAATAAATGCCTGAACATTTGAGTAGCTCTTAAAATTCTTCAGTCTTAATATAAATGTACCTTTTGCATGATAATGTTTTTATATTCTTTGCCGTCTAGAGCCCTTAATAGATCACGTTCTGGGTTTCAAGTCTCTCCTGAAAGGGAAAGGACATTTTAAACTCACTTAGAAAGGACTATTTGAATTCTAAACTTCAAGCCTAGATGAATTACATTTTCTTATTGTTTGATGGGAGAAATCTCTTCTGGAGTTATAGAGAAATTAAGAAAAATTTATTTGATTATATCCTTCAAAATCCTAAAGAGTAAAAGTTTTGCTTCTCTTTCTCTCAAGGTTCTTTAGAAGATTGGGATATAGCTGTTCAGAAAACTGAAACCCGGTTAGCTCGTGTCAATGAGCAGAGATTGAAGGTAATGACAGTGTCTTTTTGAAGTCTTTGGCAGCCCTGTTAGCTATTTTGGTTTGATTTGGTATGGATGTTTCTTGTCAAGACGTTTTACGTTTTCCTAAGTGTCTTTTACTCAGTATTAATTATAAAATATTTAGATTAATGTTTAACCTGCCTTGTATCATCATTTTAGACTGGTCTAAAACTTCAGCCCCAATATTAGGTACTTGTTTCATGTAGTGAGGGAATTTTGGATCTAAAATTTACTAGAATTAGTAAAAAAAGAAAAAGAAGAGCCTCACTTAGCCTAATGAGTGGAACATGAACACCCCAACTTATTTAGGGCCTCAGTTTTATGAATTTTTTCCCCTTTTGGTGAGTAATGATTGAGGTGAGGAAATTGCTAATATAACAGACGTCAGATCCAGAATTCCGAGGAACCTGAATGAGCCCTGGTGTGGAATATCTGTGAGCCTGACCGCCTTTTCTCATGGTCTCTGCTTTTCATTTAGTAATGAATTTCCACCCCATCTCCCCTTTCCTGACAAATTAAGTACAGTGAATGTCATCCCCGCATGCAGCAATGCCTCATCTTCCCACTTTTCTAGGCTGCAGAGAAGGAAGCAGCCCTTGTGCAGCAAGAAGAAGAAAAGGCTGAACAACGGAAAAGAGCCCGGGCTGAGAAGAAAGCACTGAAAAAGAAGAAGAAGACCAGAGGCCCAGATAAGCGCGGAGCAGATGAGGATGATGAGAAGGAGTGGGGCGATGATGAAGAAGGTAAGGAGCTCTTGAGAAATTGTGTTTTGAAAGGTCTCAAAGTTAGAGAAGTTGCAAAAACAGTTGAACGTTCTTCCCTGAACCATTTGAGAATGCATTACCAGCTTGGTACCCATCACCCTTTGATCACTGTTAGGGTGTACGTCTTGCAGACAAGGGCCCTCTTCTCCATGACTGGCATGCAGCCATTGGAGCCAAGGTTAGCAGTGATCACTACTCTTGTCTAATATTCAGACCCCAGGCATAGGCATGTCCTTTGTAGTGAAAGGATCTGGATCAGGATGCACTGTTGTGTTGAGGTGTCCTGTCTGCTGGATCTCCTTCAGTCTGGAGCACTCCTCAGCTTTGTTTTTACTGTGATGACCTGCATTCTTGTATTTACTCCGATGACACACTCTGTTGAGTCCCTCAGCCTGGGTGTGTCTGAGGCTTCCTGGGGATTGGATTCTGCTCATGCATCTCGGGCAGGAATAGTGCACAGGTGCTCCTGTGGCCTGCTCATTGAATCCCGTCAGGTGGCCTCTGATTTCGCTTTGTTTCATTGCTGGCGATGGCCCTTTTGGTAATTATGTTGATGCTCTACTTATCCCAGGTTTGGCTAGCAAGAGTTTTTTCACACAGGCCCCTTTGACCCGTCCTCTTGTTCTTTGATCATTTCCTTACCTTCTAGCACACAGTTCCCAAGGGTCATCTTCCCTAACTCAGCCCTGGAGTCTGTCATTTCTCCAAGGTTCCTTTGAGTGATGAGTGGTATTTAGAAGGTGCTAGTTATGCTCACTGCTATTGGGTATTGCTCCTAGGACTGTGTTGTCAAGGGTAGGGAGTGTGTGTGTGCGTGCATGTGTACACAGACATATTTATGTCGATATTTACTTCTGTAACTATTTATATATACTGCAAGTCATGATGTCACACCAGTACCTCCAGTTCCAGTCTAACACCACAGGGTTCCTTTTCACACTTGCAGCAACCTTCTCTCTCTTGTTAAAATTTATGTACTCATTTATTTTCGAGACAGTCTCACTCTGTTGCCCAGGCTGGAGTGCACTGGCATGATCTCGGCTCACTTCAACCTCCGTCTCCCAGGTTTGGGTGATTCTTGTGCTTCAGCCTCCCAAATAGCTGGGATTACAGGCACGCACCATTACATCTGGCTAATTTTTTTGTATTTTTAGTAGAGATGAAGTTTTGCCATGTTGGCCAGGCTGGTCTTAGACTTGTGGCCTCAAGTGACCTGCCTGCCTTGGTCTCCCAAAGTGCTGGGATTATAGGCATGAGCCACTGTGCCCAGCTGTGTCATACCCTTCTCTGACCTTGAGAAACCTGGTTCCCTTTATCCTCAGCATCCTCACTTATTCCATCCAGCCCCTGTACTTATGAAATCAGTTTCCTGTTCCTGCCTCCCCTTCTTGTGGGTGCCATCCCCACCCTGTCTGGTCTCCTACACCTGGGGCCAGGTACGGCCCTGCATGGACCCCCTTGCATCTTCATTCTGGCTTCCATATCTCAGGCGGGGTCTCTGTCACTGCCCCATGTTGCTCATCTTCTTCCTTCCATTCAGGCTGTAGCATTGCACACCACTGCAGCAGCCCTCACCCTGCACAGACCTACCAGGCTTGGCCCTGCTTTATTTATTTATTAAAAAAATTTTTTTTTTGAGAGTGAGTCTTTCTCAGTTCTCCATCCTCAAGTGTGGTGGTGTGATCTCAGCTCATTGCAACCTCTACCTCTGGGTTCAAGTGATTCTCCTGCCTTAGCCTCCTGTGTAGCTGGGATTACAGGTGCCGGCCACCATGCCTAGCTAATTTTTGTATTTTAGTAGAGATGGGGTTTCACCATGTTAACCAGGCTGGTCTGGCACTCCTGACCTCAAGTGATCCTCCTGCCTTGGCCTCTCAGAGTGCTGGGATTACAAATGAGCCATTATGCCCAGCCTTGGCCCTGCTTTTAATGGTTGTGACTTAGTGGAATTTTCCAGCAGTGTTTCTTTCACCCTTGTAATTTTAGGGATGAACAGCTCTGGGTCATATTTATTTCAGAGTCAGTTAAGGTAAAGAATTGTCTCTGATGGCGGGGTGCCGTAGCTCATATCTAATCCCAGCACTTTGGGAGGCCGAGGTGGGTGGATCACCTGAGGTCAGGGATCTAAGACCAACCTGGCCAACATGGTGAAAACCTGTCTCTACTAAAAATACAAAAATTAGCCAGGCATGATGGCAGGTGCCTGTTTTCCCAGCTACTTGGGAGGCTGAAACAAGAGAATCACTTGAGCATAGGAGGTGGAGTTTGCAATGAGCTGAGATCGCACCACTGAACTCCAGCCTGGGAGACAGAGCAAGACTCCATCTCATAAAAAGAAAAAAAAAGAATTGTCTCTGGATGTGTAAGGGACTCTGTACACTTTCTTGGTACAGATGTATGAGCCAGAAAGAACTGGGAATGGAGTCATCCATCTTTGAGTTGACCTTGCTTGCACACCTTGTTTGGGCTTTCCTTAATAACTAAGGGGGGCTCATTGCCCCTCAGGCCTCCCAGTTTAGTAGAGTAAGGCAAATGTGATATGTGACCACGGTGGCATGTCATCAGGACTGTGGGAAATGGAATTGTTAGTAGTGGTGGAGGCCAAAGAAGGCTAGCTCTGTACCAGGAAGACTGAAGGGGAAGAGGTTTGAAATCCAGCGGGGAGACTGAGTGACTGTCTGGCATCAAGAAGGGAAGGGCCGAGCTAGACAGGGAGCCAGTGTTAGCACAGCCTGAAGGCCTATCACAGCCTGGCAATTTCTGTAAGAGCAAATAATTGGGTTTGAACTTGGATACATGGAGAAGAGATGGGGCAGTGTTTGAGGAGGCTGGAGTGGTAGGCGGGCCAGTCAGCTGGACCCAGCCCAGGTGCGCTCTTGAATACAGTAGCAGCGTGCAGGGCTTTCCACTCACTGCAAAAGTGTTGGGTGAACTGATGGGGAGGTCTGTTTGCTGGAGGCAGACATCTGTTGAACTTTAGTCCTGGCCCTCTGGAGGCAGTGGTGAGGACAGACTGGAGTAAAAGATTGTGGTTAAGCTCTCTTAAGGACACAAGGTAATATTGAAAGTGTTTTAGAAATCACAGACCCTTTGTAGTGCTTTCCAAAATGTGCTCTGTGGGGCATGGGCATCAGTTACTAGGGTGCTTTTCCAGTGCAGATTCTCATGTCCTGTCCCACCCCTGTTGACCTGGGCTTTTGTAGGAGAGGGGCCCTGGGATTTGCTTTCTGAACTTTGAGACCCTCTGGCCTTTTGTATAATTAAGAGTGGACAATGGGGATTTATATTATTACTTCCACTTGACTGAGCCCACTTACCCGAGTATAACTGGGGCACACAGAAAGTCGTGGGACAGGTCAGGCGGGTCACAAAAGACTTCTCCGGGTGATGCTTGCTCTTCTGTGTCTGGCGAGGGAGTGTCACATGCAGCTGTCACAGCTCATTCACATCACACCTCTGTTCAAGCTCCCCAAAGAGAGGTAACGGTTAACCAAGGCTATTTTTTCTTTTGAAAACCTGTAGAGCAGCCTTCCAAACGCAGAAGGGTGGAGAACAGCATCCCTGCAGCTGGAGAAACACAAAACATGGAATCAGCAGCAGGGCCCGCTGGGAAATGTGCTGTTGTAGATGTGGAGCCCCCTTCGAAGCAGAAGGAGAAGGCAGCCTCCCTGAAGAGGGACATGCCCAAGGTGCTGCACGATAGCAGCAAGGACAGCATCACCGTCTTTGTCAGCAACCTGCCCTATAGCATGCAGGAGCCGGATGCGAAGCTCAAGCCGCTCTTCGAGGCCTGTGGGGAGGTGGTCCAGATCCGACCCATCTTCAGCAACCGTGGGGATTTCCGAGGCTACTGCTATGTGGAGTTTAAAGAAGAGAAATCAGCCCTTCAGGCACTGGAGATGGACCGTAAAAGTGTAGAGGGGAGGCCAATGTTTGTTTCCCCCTGTGTGGATAAGAGCAAAAACCCCGATTTTAAGGTAGGTTTATGGAAAAACAGAATGCCTTGTATCTGTGATTGCTGTAGGGACTTCCTTCCTGCAGCAGTGATATTTAGGATATAAACAGAAGTTTTATGCTGTTTGGATCTAAACTTCCTTGTCTGCCGAGGTCCATGCTGACCTGGTTGACTGAGGTCTGACTCATGGCATAGGTACTTGCTGCTGGGTGCTTGGTAGTGACAAGAGACTGTGCTAAATGTGTTGTATGTATGTCACCTCATTGAACCCTTATCAGACTCTGTGACTGGCCACTTTTATTCTTGCCATTTTACAGAGGAAGACATGGAGGCTAGAGAGGTTAAATGACTCAGCCCGGTGGCTCTGTTAACAAGCTTCAGCATGGCTTGGCTCTGGTCTGCCTGGCTGGGCATGCTCCTGGGGACAAGGCTGGTGTCAGAGGAGTCAGGTGAGCAGGGTCAGGCCTTGAATCATGGTTTTTTTTCTCCCTTCCTTCCTACAGGTGTTCAGGTACAGCACTTCCCTGGAGAAACACAAGCTGTTCATCTCGGGCCTGCCTTTCTCCTGCACTAAAGAGGAACTAGAGGAAATCTGTAAGGTTCATGGCACCGTGAAGGACCTCAGGCTGGTCACCAATAGGGCTGGCAAACCAAAGGTCAGCGTTAGAGCAGACTGTGCCTCTTCAAGACTCATGCAAACTTCGTTTTTGTATCTGTTCAAAGATTATTTACCTTTAGGGTGGGTTCCTAGTTCATCTGCTGAGAAAAGTTATTTTAACAAAGATCTGCACACTTAGCTCTACTTATATTTGGAGTCAGATTAACCTGTTTGTAGTTAATTGTACTAAAAAGAATAAGGCACTTGGAAATAGATGATCATGAATTCACCATACTCTGGCCCCTTGCTGTGGGGCTTGAGGGAAGCCCTGTGACCAGCAGCACACAGGCTTTGGGGTGGGCACCTTGTGTAGCCTCCTCCCTCTTTCCCAGGCCTCTCTTTCCCTGGGGCCTCCAGCCAGGCCCCTTGAGTCCCTCCATTGCAGTACGTCTTCTCATGTCCTTCCTTCTTGCCCCGCAGTCTCCTGCTAAGTCCTTTTGTGCCCCATTTTGAGTAGTAAGTGGTTTTGTGTTACTGTCTACCCACTGCCCACTTTACCTCCTCCCCTTTATCCAGGTTAATGGAGAGAAAAAGAAGATGAAACGGGGGGGCGGGGTGCGGTGTAAGGGCACAGAAACACGAGGGCTCACCTGGGCACCTGGACTGCTCACCCTGTGTTCCGTCCACCTCTTGGTTTATTTGCTGGATTTATACTGGTCCATCTGTCTGTTTCCTTCTTTCTTTCTACTTCCGCAGCACATACCACGTGTCCTGAACTTGGAAGGGTTATCTGAAGTTACAGTGCGTAACAGCAATAGGGAAGGAGAGGAGGGTGGGGAAACAAGCCTGTAGACAGAGGATGTGGTGGTGGGGAAGATAATCTGTTGGTGGGGCGTCTGCTGTGTCCTGGTCTGCTGGTCTCCAGGAGGAGGCCCAGTGCCTGCCCTGTGGGAGGAGGTTGTATCCTGGGTCTGCAGGATCTGACTTGGTTCTGGATCTTGCCTCTTCCAGGGCCTGGCCTATGTAGAGTATGAAAATGAATCCCAGGCGTCGCAGGCTGTGATGAAGATGGACGGCATGACTATCAAAGAGAATGTCATCAAAGTGGCAATCAGCAACCCTCCTCAGAGGAAGGTTCCAGAGAAGCCAGAGGCCAGGAAGGCATCAGGTGGCCCCATGCCTTCACCGCAGACATACGGAGCGTAAGTGCTTGCACAGTAGATTAGTGCAGACTTCACTGTGGCTGACACCAGTTCATGGACCATGGTGGGATTAACCAGGACGAATTAGCTTCCTGTTAGGACAGAAAAGCCAAGGTCTGCTGTTCTTGTGGTAATCACTGTGGTTCCACTGGAGCAAGGTGTCCAGAGCAGGTCCAGGGAGGGTGCAAGCCTAGGCAGTGACCCCTGCCTGGTATTGGCCAATTTACACTTCGTCATTTATTACAGAACTAAAGGCAGTGACTATTTTAAAGTCCCCTTTGCCAGTTGGATCTGTGTGTTTAAAACAAAATCTCATACCCATGTGTGTGCCAGTCTACAGCCCTAGCTATGATCCATATAAGCTGTGCTTTTCCCCCCGATAGGGATGAGGAGGAGATAGCGGAATTGCTGGGTGACTGGTGAGGTCTGAGAGGCGATAGTCACTCTGATTCCCTTTGAGTGTGACTGGTGCTCAGGGTTAATCTTTGCCAAAACTGAACAAGGTCGTTTGTTGAAGCAGTTTTTACTTAATAGCCAGAATTAAGGAGGCAAGGATTATCTCATCCTTCTTTTTCACTTTTTAACTTCTGGTTATATTAAAACTGTCTTGGCTTATTTTTACAAATAAACCAGGGGACATGAATTGTTGCTTCAAAAGGTCCATTCGGTGTTTGCTCTTCTAGGAGGGGGAAGGGAAGGACGCAGCTGGCTCTGCTGCCTCGTGCCCTGCAGCGCCCAAGTGCTGCAGCTCCTCAGGCCGAGAACGGCCCTGCCCCAGCTCCTGCAGTTGCCACCCCACCAGCCACCGAGGCACCCAAGATGTCCAATGCCGATTTTGCCAAGCTGTTCCTGAGAAAGTGAACAGGACTCTGGGAGACAGGAAATGCCTTACTTCACTCTGGCCCGGAGGACCACCCACACTACCCACCAGTGCACTGGGGATGGACAGCCCTGGTGTGCTGCCCACTCGCAACCACAGATGGCTCCTCTGCTTCACAGAAAGGGGAAGAGGCCCTAAGTCAGGAGCCTTTCAGTGCTCCCTCATATTGAGGGCGGTGGCAGAAAAGTGACCACTCTGCAGGCTGGGCCCAGGATGTGGTGTCCTAAGCGGCTTTTGTATCTTCAAGATTGAGGCACAGAAGCAAAACTAGAACACAGAGTTTTTGAGACGCACTTGTCCAAATGTTTCTGGCCAGCTCCGGCCCCTTTTTATATGACACTTGTCTTCCACCCTGGACAGCACATGTGCCCATCATTCTTTTAAAAGATGAAATGGCAGATGCTAGTAATTCACCAGAATGGCCTAATGTGGGGGTGGGTCTGAGGGAAGTCATCTAAAAACATTTGCTGGATTTTTGTTCAAGGGGGCTGTGCATTTTTATATTCTGTATTTGTAAATGACACGTCAACCATTGTTTTATGTTTCCTTAAAGCAGAATATTTGCAACATTTGTATAGGAATTATTTGTGCCACCTGCTGTGGACTGTTTTCTTTGCCTAGTGATTAGTGACTTGTGTTGTCTAAACATGAGTTTCAGCCTTTTGGTTTTGTTTAATACCATGTTAAATGCAAACTTTCCTTCTCCCCATTTAGCTTTATTAAACTGAAGTTCTCTTAAAAACTTATTGCTGAACGGTACTCAGATGTACATTCACATATGGATGTGTTTTGAAGTGGGTGTACCTTGCTTTACCTAATGGATGTGTAAATAGAACTTCTGTTAAGTCAAATCTCATTGTCACTTTGATTTAAATTATTTCAGCTGTGATGTGTCTTCAGTTTTATACAATTTAGGTTATAGCAGTTTGACACTGGAGCTTATGAGCTTTTTTACTTCACATCTTATATCAAATAATATTTATTGCTTTGAAAACAGCATTGCCAGTTCAGTAGGGGAAGCTTCCTTTATTTACACAGTCTGGAGAAGGATGTCAGGGAATCCTTGTATATGTTATGGGAATCAACTCCTCATTTATCTGTTGTGTTAAGTTTTTGTGCATCAGTCGGGCTTTTCTATATTTTTTTTAACTTAACAGTTTTTAATATAACCTATTAAAAAGTAGACAGAACAGTAAAATAAACTCCTCTGTGCCTACCATTCGGCTTCCAGCATTCCTCAGCTCCCAGCCCCTCTTCCTTCATGTCTGTCTCCCCTTCACCTTCTGTTCTTTTTAGGCATGTTCCAGATGTCACCGTGACTGTCCAATAATGTTGTGGCAGGTGTCTCAGGATTGAAAGGCCTTCACTCCTAGAAATATTAGCAGTAATCCCTTAATGTCATCAACTGTCCACTCAAATTTCCACCTTCCTATGTCAGCTCTCCTCCCTATAAATTATCATTGGTTGGTAAGCCTCATAAGTCTTTTAAAATGTAGGTTCTCCCTCCATCTCTTTCTTACACAAAACTTTTTACTAGGCTTTACTTCTGAATTAAATTCAAGCAGTGGCTACTGGCAGCAGCAAGAGCCTTTGCTGTCCCATGCGTTCTTCCCACAGTGTTCTCCGTGATGCTGCTTGGAAGGCCATTCAGCTGGTGCGATGATTTGGGTAGCTCAGAGGGAGCCCTCATGGCTGGGGGCCTGACACATGAAGAGCCATGACTATCACTGTGGGTGAGTGTGGCCTTACTTCTTGCTGTTTCACATTAACTGGCTTTCTTGCCTGCAGCCAGTATTCTGACCTTAATGTCATACTTGCAGATGTCAACCCCGGCTTGTTACAGGGACAAACCTTTTCAGGCTTGAGCAGAACCCCATTTAGGTTCGGGGTTGACTGTTGTACAAATGGATTTCCAGGACCATATGAGTGGGTTTGTTTGTTTTCCCTAGAAAATCCAGAACTGATGGTAAACAGAAACCTGAGGAACTACTTCAGTTACTTGTCTTAGTAAAAAAACAAAACAAGAAAATCAGTGATTCATCCTTATCCACCTAGGTGGGTGGGTTATCCAACTTCTGGCTCACTTGCTCATGGAAATCACCATCTTGGATCTGTTGTTCCTAAGGCTAAAGGTCAGAATACCCCCATTGCCCTTAGGACAGATGGAAACACCTCCCAAATAAGACAGCAGAATCTCAGGGATTCATGTAATAAAATAACTTTATTAGAATCAGGAATTTGTTAAAATAATAACCTTCACATATAGCTAAAGTGCAAATTCTTTTGCTCTTGAGTAGAAAGCAAGCTCATCTGTCAGACCTTGGTGTGCTTATAAACCAAGATGAGAAGAGTGTAAGAAGTACATCTGACAGCATGAGAGTATGAAAACATTTTATAAAGGTTTGAATAATTATCATTTGGAGCCATTTCATGTATCTTTTCACTTGTTTTTCTTGACCTTTCAAAAACTACTCTGAATGTGCTATTTATACAACTGAGTAACTGTATAAACTCTGTTAGAGCAGTGGCCTCATTATGCCAGGAACTGAATTCCCAAATCAAAGACAACACTGCATATTCGCTATCACTCACACACTGGCAAAGTGCAGTACAGTGTTAAGACATCACAGGCTCCATCACTGGAAAGGGGACCCAGTGACTTCCACCACTCTGACTAAATAGCAGCAGTCATATTGGCATCTGTGCCATATGATTGAAAGAGAAGATTCTACTTCCATAGGATGACAGCTTAGAAACTTGGCCATGTTACATAGAGCACTGCATCATTTCACAAGTCACGAGAAAAATAAGGCCACTCTGAGGCAATCTCTTCTGCCTCCCCAGGGGTACACAGGACTGAGAAAATGCTGTGGAAGGTGGAGCTCCAGGACCAAAGGGACGTAGCCCGGCTGCGGCTGAAGGTTTCTGCTCTGTTCACTAGAAACTGGTGCTCTAATTCATTATCAAAAATGCTTACTAGGTGTCCACGTGGCACTTGTTTTCTCAGATAGGTTCTTCAACATCTACCTACAGAAAACTCAGGCAGGGGAGTGAGGGCAGGTGCCTACTCACATAACACCTGGTTTACAGCACGACACAGTTGGAAGGACGAGCCCAGAGAACTTTTAAACGAAAACACCTGGCCTGAGTTGCTCCAAATGAAGTGCGAGAACACTGATACCCAAAGAAAACCAAATGGGCCATCCCCGTTGTTTCCCCTGCCCACAGACAGCTCTTTATGGCTACCCCCGATTCGTAATTGGAGAAATAGTCTCAATATGGAAAAATAGCCGCTGGCACTAAAGTTAGCAAACTATGGCTCAAAAAGTCTTCCTGGAGGTAAGTAGGGATTGAACTAGGAGCGTCGGCATTCGTTTTCTCTATGCAGTTTGCTTGGAAGTTAGTCACCACTTACCTAAACCTCGAGAAAGCGAGCTTTCAACCACTTCTTTCAGCTGCGACCAGGGTCCGACTTTCCAGTTGCAATCATGGAAACTCTCAGCCCATTTCAGAGCAGCACATGGAGTGACATCTGCCTCTGGGCCCTGTCCCACACCTCCTGGCTGTTCCCCCACCTTAGTGCAAAGTCTGCTCCAGAACCTGTGTTCTGGCCACATGGCAGCACTGTTGCCCCTAAAGCACGGCCACCAGCAAGACACAGCAGACACCACACAACACTGACTAGCTTGCTCCAAAGAAGAAAATAAATAGACTGGTTGAATTATAAGTTATTTTAGACAAGGCTTAATAACTTAATTTTTTTTTTAACTAAAACAACATTTGGAGGTAAAGAATGTTTCTCCTTTTGCTTTGGGAAGTGACTAGGTTTCTAGAAATGCCATTTTTTGTTTTTTTTCCCCCCTACCTCAGGATATCCTTTGTCACTGAGGGAGGGTTTCTAGGGTTAGGGCTTCACAGGAAGCGTCTCCTTGAACCCAGAGTGGTTGGGCTGAGCTTCTGGCAGTGCCACCGAGTACTCAGTCGTGGCGAAAAGCAGGGTGTCCAGGGTAGTCTCAGTACACTTGGCGATGAAGCGAATGAAAGGCCTCACATCGCCCTCATTAGCAGCTTCCAACACATGGTAGTACTCGGACCGCTGCTCCTTGCGGATGGTGATAGGCGGGTAGCCTGCCTGCATGAGGATGAGGTTCATGAGCAGGCGGGAGGTCCTCCCGTTGCCATCAATGAAAGGGTGGATGTAAACGAGTTTATAATGGGCTAAGGCTGCAAACTCCACCGGGTGCAGGTGCATGGCGTCCTCCGAGTTGAGCCACTGTACGAACTCCTGCATCTGCTTTTCCACATCCTGTGGATGGGGAGGGATGTGGTGTCCGACCAGGACCTGTGTTGTCCGAAACCTGCCGGCTTCCACGGGGTCCACGTAGCCCAGCACCCGCCTGTGGATCTCCAGCACGTCACTGATGGTGACGGAGCCGATGCGCGAAACCAGTGTCGTGTTGAGGTACTTCATGGCCGCGTGCACGCCGATGACCTCGTTCTGCTCCTCCAGGCTCTTCCCGGGCACAGCGTAGCGTGTCTCCAGGATGTGCCTGATTTCCGAGAGGGTGAGGGTGTTGCCCTCGATGGCCACCGTGTGGTAGATGTGATGGTAGTAGGTCTCCTCCATGACCCTGCGCAGAGCCGAGTTCCCCTTCGGGATGGACATGACCTTCTTCACCTTGCTGTCGATGATGCTGAAATACCTCTGGTCGATCTCCTCCACAAGTGGCAGCGTCCGATCGCGGTTGACCAGCGCTTTCTCATGGTAGGGCGAGATGGTCAGTGCTCTGGTGTATAAGTAGTCTGCTTGGATGATGTCCTTGTCTTCCTCCGAGAAGATGCCAAACTCGGTGAGTGCATCCACGAAGTCCGGGTCCATCCTGAGGGCATGCATGAAGAGCTTTTGGGCTTTTTCCCGCTTGCCCTGGCGCTTCATCTCCAGGGCCTGGTTCAGGGCGGCTCTGGCTTCCAACTTACCTGCTGGAAGAGAACCAAAGAAGTGCTGTCAGGGAGGGTAGGGGGCAGAGGACATTCAGGGGGCTGTCATCTGTGCTGGTCTGCTGGACCCTTCCCACTGGCCACAGTTCCCAATGTAGGCCCTCTCCTACATCTCCAGCTGGACCCATGCTGGTGACAGGTTCCCCACCCTGCAGGCCCAAAGGTGTTAACAACTCCCAACTCTTCCTAGACCTTGGGGGCTTTAACATCAGGGACTGTTCTTTCACTCTTTTAACCCAGTGGTTTGATTGTGCGCCCCAGGGGACATTTGGTGACAGCTGGAGACCTGGTTAGTGTCATAACTGGGGAGGTGGTAGGGGTGCTACAGGCATCTCAAGGGAGAGGCCAGGGATGCCACCACCATCTGACAATGCCTATGTCAGTCCCCACCACAGAGAACTGGTGGAGCTGGGGAGCCTGCTCTTGCCCAAGCCTTCTGTCCTGGCCCTCGGCCACCGTAAGGGTCAGCCCCACATATTAAACTTCCTTTAGTTCCTCGAATGCCCCCAGGCTCTCTCCTACCCTCTGGTCTCTGCCTGGAGGTCTTTTCCTTGGATGCCCTTCTCCTTGGATGACTCCTACTTACAACTGGGTCCCAGCTCAGGTGTCACCTCTTCCAGGGAGCCTTCCTGGTATGCCCCTACAGCCCTTTGTGCTTCCCCATGACCACAATCATGACACTCAGCTTGTTAATGCTGGGAGCTCAGGGCTGACTTGTTCACAATACCCTGCCCTGCACATGGGATATGGCACATTCTATAAATGTCTACAAGTGTTGAGGAAGACAGCCAGTCTGTCTTACCTGGAGAGGCCTTGGTCTTGACCACCAGCAGCGTCGCATCCCTGGAGGTGATGCTGAGCTCTGTGGATGGGCTGGTGCACCTGGTGGTGGCATGCTGCGCCCTGTCCAGTTTGCTCCTGAGCAGGTAGAAGCCTTTGAGCACAGCCAAGCACTGCTCCTCCACAGGCCCCAGCGGCAACAGCAGGGCCAGCAGAGACCCCAGCACCATGCTCAGCAGCGTCACCCACAGGAAGCGGCCCCAGAACGAGACCCATTTTGGTTCGGTCACCGCCATCACTGAAGCCATCGGCATGAGCATCGTCTGGACTCAGGAGTGGGCCCCTTGCTCATGTCCACAGGCGGCTGAGAGGGAGCAGGATCTGCAAGGAGCCAAGAGTTGCAGGAGAAACAGACACGTTCAGGATGCGGTGTGACTTCAGCTGGAATATGGGCTTGGTGACTTCCTGCTCTTTTAGCTCACTAGAGAGATGGGGGTGTGGGGACAAGGCAAGGAGTGGATCTCACTAGAAGCGGGCCAGGCTGGAAGGACTGGGGCCACCTCCCGGGCAATGTGACTGTGAAAATAACTCTACTGTGGTCCAACAAGTATCGAGCACTTGCCACAGTCCAGGCCCTGTGCTCAGCACCAAACGCCTCACACAGGCCACCTCCTGCAATCTTCAACAGCGACTTGAGCTGATGTTTTCACCCCACTCTCCAGGTGAGGGAACTGAAGTTCAGAGAGGTGAAGTTCCTTGCCCAAAGTCACACCATGAGCAAGTGACAGCCTTAGGACTTGAACTCAGGAACTTCACAGCTCTAAAGTGATCCCCCTTTACCACACATCCCTGTGGCTCTGATCACAAACACTGGGTTTGGGGACATATGTCAAACACTTGAGACGCAAATGACTGACAGACATACACACAAGCGGATCAGCCCCAGCAGTTCTGACACCCAACCTTTGATAAGCACAAATGCTGGGTGGCCTCATTTACTGACCTCGCCCTGATATTCAGCCACAGCACCCACAGTGTCCTTCCCCTCTTGGGCCTTCCGTTCCTGGCCTGTGCAGAAGGGACACCACCAAGATGAGCGGTTGCAGCACCTTGAAAGGAACTCAGGCTGTGGGCCACAGAACTTGGCCTCAGTGACAAGGGGGCTTGTATGTCAGTGTTTGGGGCTGGCAGTGGGAGTGGAGGGGGGCCAGGTATGCAAAGATTATGCTAACAACAAGCACTTATTAGGCAACTATGGTGTGCTAGGCGCTGAGCTATGTACTGGCCACACATTGCCTCATCTCACCCTCATGCCACCACCCTATGAAGGAAGAGCTACCCCTAACTCCATTTTACAGACAAGGGAAATCAAGGCAGAGAGAGCATAAGTTAAATTCCAGAAGGTCCACAGGAGGTAAACAGAGGCGTTTGGAAGGAAACCCCAGGGTCCCTGCGCCCAGTCCCCAGGTCACAACCTCCCCCTTACTGGTAGGCAGGGCCTCTGCACCTGCTCTTGGCTGGTCCTGACTCGGGAATGACTGATGGATCACGGAGTTCAGAGTCTTATGGGGAGCCTGGCTTGTTGCCACAGAACATGTGAAATGGCTTAGGGTGCGCTTTAATAGGGGTGCGCTTGACGTGCTGCGCGGGTCCAGGGGTCTGGGAGGGCTTCCCGAAGGACAGGCTCCTGGACGGGGCTGTACAGGCAAGGGGCAGTTCGCCGGTGCCAGGGGTGTGTGCGGGGAAGAAGTGCATTAGGCGAGGCGCGAATCTCTCCCTCTCAATTCCCTGGAAAGGGAGAAACTGAGGCCCGGAGAGGAGAGGGGAACGGTCTAAGTCCCCTCCAGGACTGCGGAGCCGCCCCTTCCCGAACCCCGCCCAGGGCTCGCGGCCCCGCCGCACCCTTCCTGGCTTCGTCCTCTCGAGCCCCTCGCGCTTGCCCCCTTCTCACCGCGCGCGGCTGTTAGAACCCCAACCGCCCTCGCTGTGCTCCCAGCTCCGAGGCTGCCGGCTCCCGGGTACTCCTTAGCCGCCGGCCTCTGGCCCCGCCCTCGGCGACTCGCCATTGAACGGCCGGCTGCCCTCGTCGCGGCGGATTGGCTTTCCCCACTTGTCCTTCCCTCGCATTTCCGGGTTCCCGCGTCCGCGTCTGCTTCCCCGGGAAAGACGCGCCGTGGGCCACTCCCATTGGTTGTCGCTTGCGTTTGTCTCGTTCCTGTAGTAGCCAATAAGCAGCGGGAGGGGCGGGGCCTAGGCCACTGGCGGGAGGAGCAGGTGCGGAAAACTGGGGCGCGCTGATTGGCGGGCCCGGAAACTCGAAGTTTCACGGCGTTCCGTTTCTCGGGTCTCCTCGTCCCGGAGCTGCTGTCGTGTGCCTCAGTTTTCCCAGGTGTGAAATAAAGATGCCGATGCTATCCACGCCTTCACCCTGTTAGCCGCCGTGACTGCGCAGCCCTTAGCCCCCACCCCATGCTGCTGGGTTTGCCGCCGCCTTCTTTCTCTTTCCCTCTCTGTCTTTTCCTCCCTGACTTAAAAATCTTATTTTTTTATTTTAAAATACAGAGTCTCGTGGTGTTGCCCAGGCTGGAGCGCAGCTCACTGCGGCCTCCACCTCCCGGGCTCAAGCGATCCTCCCACCTCAGCCTCCCGAGTAGCTGGAACTGCAGGTGTGCGCCACCACAGCCCAGCGAATTTTCTTATTTCTGACTTTTTGTTTTTGAGAGGGAGTCTCGCTCTGTCTGCCACGCTGGAGTGAAGTGGCACAATCTCAGCTCACTGCAACCTCTGCCTCCCGGGTTCAAGTGATTCTCTTGCCTTAGCTTCCTGAGTAGCTGGGACTACAGGTGCATACCACCATGCCTGGCTAATTTTTGTGTTTTTACTAGAGATGTGGTTTTACCATTGTTGGTCAGGCTGGTTTAGAACTCCTGACCTTGTGATCCGCCTGCCTAGCATTATAGGCATGAGCCACCGCGCCCGGCCCTGATTTTTTATTTTCTGTACAGACAGGGTCTTGTTCGAGACCCAGGCTGGTCTCGAACTCTTGACCTCAAGTGATCATCCCACCTCGGCTTCCCAAAGCACTAAGATTACAGATCTGAGCCACCCTGCTCAATCCTTCCTGACTTTGTAATTTGCATACTCTCCAGAAGGACCTGGCTAGTTCTTTTGGCTTCCCAGAGAGAAATTTTCTCCTTGAAGCAGAGAATGGAAACCTCCATCTTAATCCACAAATGCTGACGTTAAATATCTAGGGAGATACCCCAGAAACACTAAGCATTAAGAAGTTAGTAGTTCAGATTTTGGGGAGTCAGAGAGACCTGGGCTCAGAATCAGACTTTGCCATTTACTCTCTGTGTCACCTTGGGCACGGTACTCCTAGCCTCACTGTCCCCACTTGTAAAATGGGGACAAACAGCCTACCTTGCTTTTGGCATCCAGTTCAGGATTTGTGGAAGGTTTGATGCTTTGAGATCTGACCTCTTCTGTGGCATGTAGTGCCCTTAGAGGCAGGGCTGTGTGGTGGTTGTGGGTGTCACTGTTGGGAGTCACCAGCCCTGGGTTCAAATCCCAGCTCTGTCACTTGCGAACTGAATCACACTCAGCAAGTGACTTGATCCTGTTGATCATCTGTTTAGGCTTTTCTGTAAACTGCACACAATGTGATAACATTAACTATTCCCAGGGTTTTATGGGAGGGTGAAATGAGAGTCTATAAATCTGGCACAGAAGAAACTGTCTTTCTCCCCTTTCTTCCCTTCCTCCATCCCTCTGTCCCTTCCTCCCTCCCTCCCTCCCTCCCTCCCTCCCTTCCTTCCTTCCTTCCTCCCTCCCTCCCTCCCTTGTTCATTCTTTTTCCTCCCTGCCTCCCTTCCCTCCTTCCTTCCTTCCTTCCTTCCTTCCTCCTTCCCTCCCTTGTTCATTCTTTTCCCTCCCTCCCTCCCTCCCTCCCTCCCTCCCTCCCTTCCTCCCTCCCTCCCTCCCTTGTTCATTCTTTTTCCTCCCTGCCTCCCTTCCCTCCTTCCTTCCTTCCTCCCTCCCTCCCTTGTTCATTCTTTTTCCTCCCTGCCTCCCTTCCCTCCTTCCTTCCTTCCTCCCTCCCTCCCTTGTTCATTCTTTTCCCTCCCTCCCTCCCTCCCTTCCTTCCTTCCTTCTTTCCTTCTTTCCTTCCTTCTTCCTTCCTTCTCTTTCTTCTTTCCTCTCTTTCTCTCTCTCTCTCTTTTGTTCTCTGTTGCCCAGGCTGGAGTGCAGTGGTGTGATCTTGGCTCACTGCTACCTCCATCTCTTGGGCTTCAGTGGATTCTCCCACCTCAGCCTCTCTAGTAGCTGGGACTACAGGCGCATACCAGCTAACTTTTTTTTTTGAGACGGAGTTTCACTCTTGTCATCCAGGCTGGAGTGCAATGGTGCAATCTCGGCTCACTGCAACTTCCGCCTCCCAGGTTCAAATGATTTTCCTGCCTCAGCCTCGTGAGTAGCTGGGATTACAGGTGCCCACCACCATCGCTGTTTTTTTTGTGTTTTAAGTAGAGATGGGGTTTTGCTATGTTGCCCATGCGGTTCTCAAACTCCTAGGCGCAAGCAAACTCCCACTTTGGCCTCCCAAAGTGCTGGGATTACAGGCGTGAGCCACCACACCTGTCCTCAGAGCAAACTCTTGATACAGATCAGCTGTTGTAATTATTTCTAGAAGACACCAAGTCATTTCTGCTTTATTATTCACAGAAGAAATGGCCAGAGCTGCAGGCTGCTCCACCCACTGGGGAGAGACCCCCATTGCACCTTGTATAGGTCTTGTTTTGATTCCAGTTTAGGGAAGCCGCTGAGCCACAGCACGAAACAAAGTGTCCGGGCCCAGGGCAGAGTTGGGGCTGATGACCAGAGTCATGCTGTCATGAAGGACACCACTGGGGACATTATAAGGTGAGGACCAAGCAGCTTTGGCCCTTGTCTGTTGGGCCCCTTGTTCATATCTTGTAACTGTCCCCTGCACCCCTCACAGCATTTACAGCTCCCACCCCCCGGCACAGAGCATGGCACTGAGTAGATGCTCAAGCAGTTTGGTAGTAATGAGCATGAAACACCTGCAGCAGGACAAACCATAGAGGTTTTGGGTTTGTTTTGTTTTGAGACAGTCTTGCTCTGTCACCCAGGCTGGAGTACAGTGGGGTGATCTTGGCTTACTGCAATCTCCACCTTCTGGGTTCAAGCGATTCTTCTGCCTCAGCCTTCTGAGTAGCTGGGATTACAGTCGTGTGCCACCACACTTGGCTATCTTTTTTGTATTTTAATAGACACAGGGTTTTACCATGTTGCCCAGGCTGGTCTTCAATTCCTGACCTCAAGTGATCTGCCTGCCTCGGCCTCCCAATGTACTGGGATTACAGGCTTGAGCCACCGTGCCCAGCCAGAACCATAGTTTTTAAGGAACAATATCAGGGTGGTGATTATTCTTGTTTTTAAGCTTTTCAACAAAGATCACGAATACTTTTCTCTTGGAGTCCTCTGAATTGCACTTCCTGATAGCCCAGTTAGTAATGTCATTGTAAAAACCTTCCCCAGAGGAGGGCCTGGTATGCAGCCAGCTTATGGGTGGCAGTTGGTACATTAGAAAACAGTGATGCTCTGGGGTGAGACAGATGCGCATTCAAATAGAAGGCCCACCGCTTGCTAGCTGGGTGACCTTGAACAAGTCACTTATCCTCACTGAGCTGGGTATTATGGGACTTGTGGACCTCTGTCCACACCCAGGCATGAAGCAATGTAATTGTCTGCTTCTAAAGGCACCCTCTTGTCTTTGTTAGCTCTTTAATTAGCTTAGGGTATGAGTAGAGTAGTAAATCCAGAAGCAATGGGGGGACCGCTAATGAGTAAAACTGCCTGGCCATGAGACAATGGCGGGGGGAGGAGTGTGGCAGATTTGAGGGCACATGCCTTGTCTAAAGTGGGCAGCAGCTTCTCAGCTCTAACCCATATTTATTAGCTGGGATGCAGTCTAAACGTGGACAGAGTTTTCAATTTTTCAAAAGAAGTGTGAGGCCTAGATTTTTAAAAAGTATCTCCAAAAATTTTTTTTTCTTTTCGAGATGGAGTCTCACACTGTCGCCCAGGCTATAGTGCAGTGGTACAATCTCGGCTCAGTGCAATGTCCACCTCCTGGGTTCAAGCAATTCTCCTGCCTCAGCCTCCTGAGTAGCTGGGACTACAGGCGTGCGCCACCACGCTCAGCTAATTTTTGGTGTGTATTTTTAGTAGAAACGGGGTTTCACCATGTTGGCCAGGATGGTCTTGATCTCTTGACCTCGTGATCTGCCCGCCTCGGCCTCCCAAAGTGCTGGGATTACAGGCGTGAGCCACCGCGCCCGGCCGTATCTCCAAATTTTAAGACAATTGGCATGCCTGCCGGCTGGCTTTCCAGGGTTGCCAGATTGTAACCCCTTTGTAGAGGGTAGTGGAAGATGGCACGGAACACAGGAAGACAAGGCTCAAAGGACTATACAGCAAAATGATCCCATTGCTGTGTGTGGCCACCAGGGGGCAGTAATTCACTTGCCATCACTTCCCTTGTTCAATCTCCTTGTCAGATTACACTCAATTTTAACTCTTGACTTTGTCTGCATTCAGCTGTGTTGAATGCACAAAATATGGTCCCTGAAGCGATATCGAAAAGTTGGCTTTCTCCATCTCAAGCATTCTGTATTAGGTGAAAATTGCCTCCCTGTGGCCCATGCAGGAGTTTTCTAACCGCTTACCTTGACACATGACAAAGAACCCGGAAAGTGGCTGCATGGGAAATGTGTCCATTATGCAAAACAAAACAAGACGAAAAAAAACCTTCTGCACGTTTAAGGAACAGCAGTCAAACGCTTCTTGCTGGCAGAGTCGGATTCTATTGCTTAGGAAAAACAAAACTCCCTGGCTTCAGGCTGCATGGTATTGAGTTGGCTGCAGAATGACTCAACTTCATTACAAAGAAAACACACCACACCTGTTCTTGCTTCTTCACTTCTCTCATCTTCCCCACCCCTGGATTTTTTTTTCTCCTTCTAACTTAATGTTCTGGCTAAAAAAGAGAGCCCAGCAGCCCTTCTCCCTGACTACTGATTAATTCTCCTTTTGAGCCATATCTGGTGAGGTCAAACCCAGTTTCTGAGGCATCACCAAGAAACAGGATTTGGGGGACATCCATATGAGTGTCCCTGGGCTAAAGACTTGTGCTCTGGCCTCAGGATGTTTCTCAGGTCATATGGTCTCATATCAGCAATATTTCAAAACTCAGACATGCAGATGAATGCTGTTTTCAGAGCAAATCATTTGGGGAAGTGATACTTTTGCAAAAAATTAAATATTTCACTTTTCACTTGTTAAACAACTATTTTATTTCTTAAAAACAACATAAGATCATTACAGAGGGAGAATCCACAAAAAAAAAAACAAGAAAAAATATACATTCAAAATTCTACTCAATATTTCTCTATGCACATTTATTTATTTATTTTTGGGAAAGGCTCTCAGTCTGTCACTCCGGCTGGGGTGTAGTGGCACGATCTCTGCTCACTGCAGTCTCAACCTCTTGGGCTTAAGTGATCCTCCTGCCTCAGCCTCCCAAATAGCTGGGACTACAGGTGCATGCCACCATGACTGGCTAATTTTTAATTTTTTTTAGAGACAGGGTCTCACTCTGTCACCCAGGCTGGAGTGCAGTGGCATGATCTGGGCTCACTATAGCCTCAACCTCCTGGGCTTAAGTGATCCTCCTGCCTGAGCCTCCCAAGTAGTTGGGACTACAGATGCATACCACCATGACTGGCTAATTGAAATAATATATATTTTTTTTAGAGAAGGGGTCTCCTTATGTTGCCCAGTCTGGTCTTTAACCCCTGGGCTCAAGCAATCCTCAAACCTCAGTCTCCCAAAGTGCTGGGATTATAAGCATGAGCCACCACACCTGGCCATATCTATTTTTAAATGGTGAAATATATCAGACATCCAAAAGGCATTGACAGTGTAATGGGCACTTGTGTGCCTGCCATCCAGTTTAAGAAATAACATGTTGGCCAGGCACGGTGGCTCACTCCTGCAACCCCAGCACTTTGGGAGGCTGAGGTCGGCAGATCACGAGGTCAGGAGTTTGAGACCAGCCTGACCAAATGCTGAAACCCTGTCTCTTTGTAAAAATACAAAATTAGCCGGGCGTGTTATGCACCTGTAATCCCAGCTACTCAGGAGGCTGAGGCAAGAGAATCACTTGAACCTGGGAGGCGGAGGTTGCAGTGAACTGAGATCGCACCATTGCACTCCAGCCTGGGTGACAAAGCAAGACTCCATCTCAAAAAAAAAGAAATACTATGTCACCAATGCACTGAAGCTCTGTGGGTCTTCTTCCATTCATATGCCCTTCCCTCCCTCCCAGAGGTCACCACCATGTTGAATTTGGTGCCCCATGCATGGCTTTTTGCTTTTATCCATAGGCATGTAACTATAAATAATATATAATGATGTTCTGTAGATTTTTATACATTATATATACTCTGTGGATCCTTCTGCATTTTTGGGGTTCAGAATTATGTCTTAGAGATTTATCCTCGTGCTGATATGCATAGTTCTGGTTCATTAATTTTCTAGCGCTATATAGTATTCCATTTACAATTTATTTCCCATTTACCTGTTGATGGGCATTTGGATTATTTACAGTCTTTCCTTATTACAGATTGTAGTGAAATACTTGTAGGATTTTTTGGCACATGTGTGGAAGTTTCTCTAGGACAGAGTTTCTCAAAGAATCATTTGGGGAGGGTTTTGAAAAACAACCACATGGGGCCTTGCTTAGACCGATGAAATCCTCTAACTGCTCCTCTGATCCTCCTATATCTTAGCTACAAGTGGAAATAATTGTACCCACCACGGTGTCTCATTTTGGGTAGTGTTAACAACTGAGCACTTATTGCATGCTAAGTAATCTGTAGGGTATTTGATTGAATTTTTGTAATAATGCCATGAAGATATTATTAAACCCTCTTTATAGAAGGCGACAATGAGGCTCAAAGAAATTAGGTAGTTAGCCTGAGGTCACACAGCAAGCAAGTGGCAGAGCCAGGGTTCACAACCAGTCCTCCTGACTCAAAACTTAGGGTTTTGACCATCATGAGACCCTAGGCTTTCTGAGATCTCAGGTTACATTTTAGCTCCTCAGCTTTAGAGGTGGAAAAACTAAGGACAGAGCCATAATACAAATCCAAGTCTCTAGATTCCCCATCCATTAACATGTCACCTTCTACTATAAAAATGCTTGACGGTAGGGAAGGAGCAAGGAGGAAAAATCTTAATAAAGTTATCTTCTCAATACAATTTCTGGCATCCACCCTAGGCTATTATCCATTGCTGTGTAACAGATCAGATATCCCCAGTGCTTAGTAGCTTAAAACAACAGCAAACATTTTTTACTTTACATTATTTTGTGCAGGTCAATCTGGTAGTAGTTTAGCTGGTTGGTTCTAGCAGGTAGACTTCCTTGAGATTGTGGTCAAGATGTTGTGTGTGGCTGCAATCATCTGAAGGCTTGACTGGTGCTGAAGTTTCCATTTCTAAGGTGGCTCACATGGCTGGTGGCTGGGGGCTTCAGTTCCTCTCCTGTGGGCTGTTCCATAGGACTGCTTCAGTGTCCTCTCAACATGGCGGCTGGCTTCCCCCAGCATGAATATCCGAGCGTGATGTCTTTTATGATGTAGCTTCAGAAGGTACACTTTAACTTTTGCTGTACTCTATTGGCCACAACACAGATCAACCTTGGTACAACTTATGAGGGGGCTACATAAGGCTCACCAGGAAATGAGGATCAGTGGGGCCCATCTTTGAGGCTCCCTGTGCTATCATGCACTGTCTCTTCCCTTCTCAGTCTCAATGATTCTGCCTGACAGCCCGACAGCATGGACTTCAGGCCTCCTGGGCCTCACGTGGTGGACTCTTTGGGAACCCCAACACAGGGTGCTTCTGCATTTGTGAGACTCCTCTGTGAGAACCATGGACTCCTAGTGGCTGACTGCCTTTCTCCCAGATGTTTGCTGAATGCTTTCTAGCTGTACTACTCTAATTGGCCTGAGAAGCTGCCTACTCCTACCTAAAAGTGTGGTCATGTTGACATGGAGACTGATTCAGGTGCTCAATACTCTGTTTTAGATCACAGCCTCTGAAAGATGTGACTAACACTTCTCTTCCTGCAGGGGGATGGTGACTCAGTTTGGGCCAGGGTGGAGTGAAGACCTAGTGGAGCCTGCATCCTCCCCCTTCTCTGATTTCTCTGTTTCAGCTGATTCAAGGCAGCCAGGGTCTGGGGGCTGCTGGGCAGAGGGGCTGTGGACCTCCCTGAGTCCAATTGCAGTCCATTTTGATGCCCCCCAAAAAGCTCTCAGTGTAAGCTCTCTGTTGCCATAGTAACGTGGAGATGTGGAAATTAACATGGGTGCCTGGCTAGCCAAGAAAGCCAAGCTCATAATACTCATTCCCTCTTTTAAATAGATAAGAATTCCCAGGAGGGCTTTGGACAGACATCAAAGGCCCTATTTCAGGTGTTGAGAAAATACTCTTTTAAAAATAATTGTGAAATGAATTCAGCCCTAATCAGAGAGATGGCAGTGATCTGGCATTCTCAGAGGAACTGGAGAAATAAGTTTAGAGCCAAGGCAACTGTTTTTTTTTTAATGACAGCTTTATTGAGATATAATTCACATACCACATAATTCTCCCATTTCAAGCGTACAATTCTGTGGTTTTTAATATAT
Organism: Callithrix jacchus; assembly: GCF_049354715.1. Lineage (NCBI taxonomy): Eukaryota > Metazoa > Chordata > Mammalia > Primates > Cebidae > Callithrix > Callithrix jacchus. The sequence goes on along the minus strand of NC_133510.1, from coordinate 111,392,195 downwards.
TCACAGGGTTGTACAACCATCACCCCAATTTTAGAACATTTTCAATATTCCCAAAGAAAGCAAAGACCCATTAGTAGCAATTTCCTGTTTCTCCCCAAGCACCCTCCCTCAGCTTCTGGCAATCTACTTTCTGTCTGTATAGATTTTTCTCTTCTGGATGTTTCTGGGGGTGCAGCTGCAAAATTACCCCCCAGGCTCGGGATGGATGAAAGGAAGCAGACTCCTCCGAGGCCACCAACCTGGCTTTCCTTGTTCCTTCTTGAGTCTTCCTAGCTGCTTGGCAACTGCGGTGGGAAAAGTGGCCCTTTGGGAGCATTGCTGGCCTGGCCAGGCTTCACACTGGCATAGAGTGGACATGCTTCCTGCGACTTCCTTTTTCAGGAGAGTTATAATCATGAGCAGCAGAAGATTCCAGGTGCCAAGCACCATGCTATGAGCATTCTATGAGTTAGGATGATCTCATTGTTACAGATCTTTCCCCCCTCTCTTTTTATGGGGATTCACTTAGTCACCTCTTTTACTTCATGCAAATGTTTCGCTGAGGCTATCACGTGCATCATTTTTAAATTTTTCAGCTGTAAATGATGCACGTAGAAATAATCTCACTCTTTGCCATTTGCTAGCCTAGATATTTTTCTTGTTTGTTTATTTATTTATTGGAGATGGGGTCTCACTTTGTCACCCAGGCTAGAGTGCAGTGGCGCGATCTCAACTCCCTGCAACCTCCGCCTCCTGGGCTCAAGAGATTCTCCTGCCTCAGCCTCCCAAGTAGCTGGGACTACAGGCATGTACCACCATGCCCAGCTAACTTTCTGTATTTCTGTTAGAGATGGGGTTTCACCATGTTGTCCAGGCTGGACTCAAACTCCTGGCCTCAAGCAATCCTCCTGCCTCAGCCTCCCAAAGCTTTGGGATTACAGGCATAAGCCACTACACCCAGTCTATTTTTAAAAATATAAACTGTCTCTGCAACCCCTTTGTCCTCAATAAGCTCCATGGGGGCAGGGATTTGTGTTTTGTTCAAAGCTACATCCCCAGTGCCTGATGTTGGCAGGCCACAGGAGTGCCATCAACATTGGTTGAACAAGTACATGATTTTGTTGAATCCTTTGATGCCCCTTTTATGCCCCACGAGATAGGTAGAATTATGAAACCCATTTTACAGATGAGAAAACCGAAACTCAGAGACATGAAGTGACTTGTCACAACCCATCAGCCTGTAAGTGGTTGGAGCTGGGATTTCATCTGATTAAGGAGGATCTGGAGCTGTTAACCACTTCATTATGTGCAAATGTGTGTTATGGGTTGAACTGTATCTCCCAAAAGATGTTGAAGTCCTAACCACCAAGACCTGTGAGTGAGACCTTATTGGGAAACAGAGTCTTTGCAGATGATCAAGTTTTTGTTTTTAAAAATTGATGAATAATAGATGTGCATAGTTTCAGGGTACATGTGATACTTTAACACATTCATGTAATTTGTTAAGATCAAATCAGTGTAGATCCATCACCTTAAATACTGTCATTTTTTTATGCTAGAAAAATTCAAATTCTTCTTTTCTAGCTATTTTGAAATATACAATAGATTACGGTGACCTATAGTCACCCCAATGGTCTATGAAACACTGGGTCTTATTTCTTCTATCAAACTGTGTATGTGTACCCATTAATCGACTTTTCTTCATTCTCCTGCCCTGCTGCCCCTTCTCAGCCTCTGTTAACCACGAGTTTACTCTCTAATTTCATGAGATCCACCTTTTAACTTCCCACATATGAGTGAGAACATGAGATCTTTGTCTTTCTGTGCCTGGCTTATTTCACTTAACAGAATGACCTCCAGATCTATTCATGTTGCTGCAAATGATAGGACCTCATTCTTTTTATGGCTGAATAATATTCCATTATGTGTATATACCACATTTTCTCCATTCATCCACTGATAGATACTTAGGTTGATTTTTTATTCTGGCTATAGTGAATAGTGCTGCAGTGAACATCAGAATGGAGATGTCTTTTTAATATATTGAATTTCTTTCTTTTAAATATAGCCACTGGGGAAATTGTCAGATCATATCGTCATATCTATTTTTCGTTTTTTGAGGAACTGCAACACTGTTCTCCATAGTGGCTGTAGCAATTTTTCTTTTCTTTTTCTTTTTCCTTTTGAGTTTAGGAGTGGAGGAGGAAAGACTGCCCAGAAAGTGATGCACTGGATTTTATAGTCAGGCCTGAGAAGGTGGTGTCTGATTTACATAGGGCTTACAGATTGGTTCGATCAGGTATGACATTTACATAGCTCGGAGGAAAGGCTGACTGCCCCACCCTAATCTTGTTATGCGAATGGGCTTTCCAGTTGACTGGGGCCATTTCTTCTGCTCTTTACTGTACATGTGACTGACAAAGAGAAGGGGTGATGGAGCTGCCATCTTGAGCATAATTGGCACAACTGCTGGCATCTATGTCTGCAGCTCGATGTTACAGGCTGCTCCTTGTTAGAAAGGAAAATGATTTACGGCTGCTTTTCATTAAAAGAAAAACCTTACTGAGGACTTCTGCACCCTCGCTATCTGCCTAAGTAATTTCTTCTTAACTCCTGTATCATTCCCCCTTCTGGAATTGTAACCCTAACTGCTGCTAGGGGGTGTTGGATGATGACCCATTCTGGCTACTTCTGCTGAAAAGTGGCATTGTGTGGGGATCAGCAGCTAGGGCTCCTCCTGGGGTTGATCTAAGGGTCCTTGAAAAAAGGCTTGTCCATGTGTGGTTCTGTCTGTAGCACCATTTTGAATTTGATTGCTGTCAGCCATTCTGATGGGTTGTAACACTGGTTTGCCTTCACCAGATGTTGTGTTTCAATGAATGCTGTACCTTGCTATCCTGGACAAGGTCCTCAGTATGAAGTGGCTATGTGGTCTAGGGTGTGTACCCGGGTTTGTCTTGCACCACGAAAATTTAGGACACTGACACACACAAGGAGTTTAGGAGCAGAGGTTGAATAGGCAGAAGAAGAGAAAGAAAAATGGCTCTCTCTCTATTGAGAGAGAGGGGAATTTCAGGAGGAAAGACCCCTAATTTTTTTCCTAATAGTCTTAAAATATATGTGAGTGGCTGTACTAATTTGCATTCCATGGTGGAATCTCTTGACCAGTGTTCCCATCAGCTCTCAGCTTCCAAAGAAGCAAGATCCTACCAGCTAGGGGCTTGATAACCATTACTGCATCCAAATAAGGGGGCAATGAGTTAGTGTTGGGAATGGAGGTTTGATTGTGAATCCCTAGCCATCTGCCCTGAGACCTGTTGAGCTGGTCATGGGGCTGCAACTGATGAAGAAACTTCTGCTAAAATGATTTCTGTCTTTTGTAAGCAACTTCCAACCCAAGTAATGCAACATAAATAGATGATTTTGCTACATGTACTGGGGTAACTTTTCGGATTTCCCTTTTCTTTTTTCCAACTTTTCCTGCGGCTTTTTCTTCTCTTTTTTGCAGCCAAGAAATGAAACTTTCATTTGTTCATTGATTAATTCAGCAAACATATGTTAATATCCTACTATGTGCAGGCAAAATATGACATGCAGGTCTCTGGCTGTATGGGCTTGGCAAGTAGTATTGTCTCTTTCCAGGGCAGATGGTAGCTTTTCCCTATTTTTAAAGTTACTCAGGTAATCTCAGGGAAAGAATTAGAAGGAAATGGAAACAGTTGCTTTAACAACAACAAGAAAAAATGCAGTTGTCAAACCAAACCAAAAAGCCCTACCTTTGGGAAACTGTCTCTTTTACCTCATCAGGTTGTCTAGAACCCATGTCAATGGAAATACAGGAAGGGCAGTGAAGTTTGTGTGTTATTTGAAATTCTGCTGGAACACCCTATAAAATGGGATGTAAACACTCTAGCACTCCCTTACCCCTCCTTAATTTTTTATTGTGGTGAAATGCACATAACATGAAATGTACCATCTTAACCATTTTTAAGTGTACAGTTCAGTAGCATTAAATACATTCATATTGTTTTGCAACCATCTCCACCATCCATCTCTAGAACTCTTTCATCTCATAAAACTGAGACTACATACTCATTAAACAACCACTTCCATCCATATTCCCTTAAGCCCCTGACCACCACCATTGTACTTTCTTTCTCTATGATCTTAAAACTACACTAAGTGAACCAGCCCAGTTGTCCCATAGAACTGATGTTTATGGTTTCTTTAAATAAACATAGAAATTGATTCTCCTGGTTTTAAAATGTGAAAAAGTTAAATTTGTCTTATCTGAGTTCCTTTCTATGGAAACCAACCATCAGGCTTCCCAGATAGGATCAAGGAGCTGAAACTCACCAGGCCACCATATCTGGACAATGAGATGCGACGATTGCCTAACTGACCACCTGCTTCCTATTGACCAACTCCTCTTCCTTATTCCTCCCTAATTCCTGTTTTCTTGCATGTCGTTACATTTTCTTCCTGCTGTATAAACTCCTGAGTTTAGTTGGTCAGGGAAATGGATTTGAGATTGGTCTCCTATCTCTTGGGCTGCAGCACCTGAATAAAGCCTTCTTTCCTGGCAATATTCATGGTCTCAGTGTTGGCTTTCTGTGTGGCAAGCAGTGGAATCTAGACTGAACTCCTGGAGTTTTGGTAACATAAGTACCTCATTTAAGTGTGGTCATACAGTATTTGTCCTTTTGTGACTGGCTTATTTCACTTAGCATAAAGTCCTCAAGATTCATCCATGTTGTAACAAGTGTCAGAATTTCCTTCCTTTTAAAGGCTGAATAATATTCCTAGTACTCATATCTTTTTTCTTTTGAGACAGCATCTTGCTCTGTTGCCTAGACTGGTGTGCAGTGATGTGATCTCAGCTTACTGCAGCCTCCATCTTCTGGGCTCCAGCAATCCTCCCACCTCAGCCTCCTGAGTAGCTGGGACCATAGGCATGCATCACCATGCCTAGCTAATTTTTGTATTTTTTTAAAATAAAGGCAATGTTTTACCACATTGCCCAGGCTGGTCTTGAACTCTTGAACTCAAGCAATCCACCTGCATTGGCCTCCCAATGTGCTGGGATTGCAAGTGTGAACCATTGTGTCTGGTCAGTGCTAAGTTTTAATGTGTTCTTGTGTTTTGCTGAGGTCACCCTAATATCATTTGCCTATTGGCTGGTGTCTGGAAGGTTAGTTGAAAAGGTTGGTTAGAATAGAGAAACAGAAACCTTACATGAATATTTTATCCTATCTTTTAACTTGCACATACTAGTATTCTGTATACCAATTTATACTGTGAATATTGTCTAATATTAATATTGGGTTAATGAATGATAAATAAATAATGGAGTGAAGTCTTACATTGTCTTTCCTGCATGAATCAGGCGATTTTCTCTTTTGGTTCATGTAATGTAATGAGAATTTAAATGTAATGAGAATATAATTTAAAATTTTTAATGTAATGAAAATTTAAAGACACTGGTTAAGCAGCATATAGAACCCTTCCAGATTTTTATAATTTTCCTCCCCTTCCCATCTTTATCTTACAACTAATTTTTCATCAATTTCTATTTAGAAGCTTGCTTTTCTCGTGGCTTTCCAAAAGACTTAACTTAGTTTTCACAGAAACAACTTTTCTTCCCCTCTCCCCTTTTTTTTTCAGATGGGGTCTCACTCCATTGTCCAGGCTGGAATGCAATGGTGAACTCACAGCTCACTGTAGCCCTGAACGCTGGGGCTCCAGCCATTCTCCTGAATACCTGGGACCACAGGCGGGAACTACTTCACTGGCTAATTTTTGCATTTTTTGTAGAGACAGGGTTTCACCATGTTGTCTAGGCTGGTCTCAAACTCCTGAGCTCAAGCGATCCTCCCACCTTGGCCTCCCAAAGTGCTGGAATTGCAAGCATGAACCACTGTGCCTGGCCTTTGCCTCCTGTTTTATCCTACTATATACTACTGAACTAGTTACGATAACAAGTGAAACTGGTGTAAGCAGGTTTGGCAGCATACAACTGATTTTGTAAGCATATAGCTCAACACGTGGCAGCTGATGGCTTACTGGTCTCTGAGGCTGGGTGTGCAGTGACTCAATCTAATTATGAGAAAACATCAGACAAATTCAAGTTGAACGAAATTCTAGAAACTAAAAGGCCAGTACTTTTCAAAAGTTATCAAGATCATAAAAGACAAAACTATTGCGTATTGGAGTACACTAAGGAAACATGACAACTAAGTAGGCTGATTCTGAATTGTGTTCTTTTACTAGAAATAAATTTACTAGGACAACTGGTGAAATGTAAATGGGGTTTGGGGAGAACATAATAGATCAGTGTTTACTGCTTGATTCTGATGGTTGTATTATGGTCCTGTAGGAGAATTACATGCAATGTGGAATCCTGGACTGGATGCTGAACCAGAAAATGGCCCAACAAATTAGTTTTTCCATTAAGTGTTCATTAATGCAAAAACTGATGACATTTGAATGTCCATAGATTAATCATATTGCACCAACGTTCATTTCTTGGTTTAGATAGTTGTACTGTTGTTGTGTGAGATATTAACATTAGGGAATGTTGGGTGAAGGACACAGAAAAACGCTATGTATTCAATTTTTACATCTAAATTTTTTGAAATAAAAAGGTTTTCATTTTTTTTTTTTTGAGACAGAGTCTCACTCTGTTGTCCAGGCTGGAGGGCAGTGGTGTGATCACAGCTCACTGCAATCTCCGTCTCCTGGGTGTCAGTAATTCTCATGCCTCAGCCTCCTGAGTAGCTAGGACTACAGGTGTGCACCACCATGCCTGGCTAATTTTTGTATTTTTAGTAGAGACAGGGTTTACACTATGTTGGTCAGGCTGGTCTCAAACTCCTGGCCTCAATCAATCCACCCATGTCAGCCTTCCAAGGTGCTGGGATTAGAAGCATTAGCTACTACACCTGGCCCCAAATAAAAAGTTTTTAAAGACGCGCATTCCTGGGCCTCAAACCCCAGACATTGAGATTTGGTAGCTCTGAGGCAGAGTCTGAGATTTTGTATTTCCAGTGAGCTCCCAGGTGAGGCCCATGAGGTTGCTGGTCCACAGACAACGCTTTGGGAAGCCCCCACATCTTGGTTGATTTTAATTATTGATTGATTGATTTTCTGGGCATGTGAAACATTTCTATAGCTCTAGTAGTCAGAGGTATACAAAAAGGTATGCTGAATGAGTCTCTCCCTCTACCTCACTAATACCCCAAGGAATCTGTGGCTTGGGAGCTCTTCAAGAAATGCTAACAAGAAGTTTGAGAAGTGCTAGTTCAGAGAGGCTTGAAGAATCGCCTGGGCTTTATTTGGGGGCAAAGCACAGCTGATGCCTCCCCAAATGTTCTTCAGATCCCAGAGCAAAGACCTCTGAGCCCACCACCCCACTCTGCCCTGCCACGGCTCACCACTGTGGTGGGCTCTGCCAGAGGAGGATAAGCAGGACCCTCAAGCTCTCTCTGCGTCTCAGCTCCAGGTCGGATAACCATTTTTGGGAGAGGGTTGAGATGCAGCAAGGGTGGCTTTGGAGGGAGCTCTGACACTTGGGGATTCTAACCATTTCTGGCACATCGGGGTCTAGGATTAGGTAAAACATGGGTTACTTCCTGGCTGAGAAGTTCAGAAAATGGGAGCATCTCTTTGGCCTGCAGTGTGAATGAAGATAGCTCAGTTGTCTTCCCTGTGGCTGGAAGAACAGGTGGCATTCTCTTTCCCATTGTTGTCCTTGGGGCTGTGTCCCCCTAAAATACAAGTAATAGCCCCCTTGGCAGCCCAGGCTCCCCGTCTTGGTAATTTGGCCTGACAACCCCTGAAAACCTCCTGTTCGTCCCTCCTTGTCCCCTCCAATTTTGGCTTCTTGCCTTGGTGCCTAGAAAACTTTGCCAAACTTTAACCAGCTGCATGCTTCGTCTGTGCCTTGGTGTTCCCTCAAGAGAGAGCATTTTGCAATGGCTCCGAGCACTGCAACACTTAACAAGCTTAACAAGCTTGTTAAACTTCCATTGGGACCAAAGGGGTGGTTGTTGAACTCACTTAACAAGCTTCCATTGGGACCATATCCTGGGCCCTGGGAAACCACAGTGAACAAAACAGACTCAATTCCTGCCCTCACACAGCTTATTTTCTAGTGGAGGAGAGAGATGCTAAACAAAATAAGTAAGTGATACAGTATATTAGAGGCCAACAGGCACTATGGAAAAAATAAAGTGGGAAAGAGGGTGATGAGTGGTTTGCGATTGAAGTGGTGAGTTATGTGGATGTCTGGAGGAGGGGAGAGTGTTCCAGTCAGGGGGACACTCTGGTTCCAGGCAGCACATGTGAAAGCCCTGATGTAGGAGCTCACGGTGTATTTATGGAATCGCAAGGAAGCCAAAAGGGGCTAGAGAGGGCAAGGGACGGGGCAAGGGACGGGGAGCAGGCGGGAGATGTTGTCAGAAAGATGGCCTGGAAGCATTAGATCTTGGGGCCTCAAATACCCATTGTAGGGATCTGGCCGTCATCAGAGTCAGTGAGGCAGTTGCCTCAGGAGTGACGTGGTCCACCGTAAGGGATGTAATCATTGAAAGTCCACAACCTCCTTACTCTGTGTGCTCGTACAAGAGTCACCATCGCTCTGTGCCTCGGTTGTTCCTTCTCTTAAATGGAGACAATAACAAGACCTGCTTTATCCTCCTATTACGAGGATTAATGATATAAGGGGCCGGGAGTGGTGGGTCATTCCTGTGATCCCAGCCCTTTGGGAGGTCAAAGTGGGAGGATTGCTTGAGGTGAGGAGTTCAACACCAGCCTGGACAACACAGCAAAACCTTGTGTCTCAAATAAACAAACAAACAAACAAACAAAAAAGCCCGGTATGGTGGTGCACACCTGTAGTCCCAGGTACCTGGGAGGCGGAGGTGGGAGGGAGGGCTGCTTGAGCCCAGAAGGTCAAGGCTGCAGCGAACTATGATTATGATTGCACCACTGCACTCCCACCTAGGTGAGAGTATGAGATCCTGTCTCAAGAGATAAGATCTAATGTAAGTGAAGTTCTTATCAGACACTAAGTAAATCTCAGCAGTTGTTATTATTACTATTGTTATCCAGAATCATATTTGCCCTCTGGTTTCATGTCCTCTTTCCCAAGACTCCTAGAGTTCCTCAAACTCTAGGAGGAGCAAAACATGGGTACCTGGAGTATCCAGTCTCCCTCAAGAAACAGCTTGTGAGCAGCTATGATGTGCTGCCGGATGGTGTCCCACAGCAATAAAACCCATGAAAGAGTCAGGGGGCCGCATGCACATCCAGGACCATCTTGCTTTCTCTTTTATTAGAGACAGGGTCTCACTCTATCACCCAGGTTGGAGTATAGTGGTGCGATCATAGCTCACTGCAGCCTTGAACTCCTGGGCTCAAGCAATCTTCCCACCTCAGCCTCCTGAGTAGCTAGAACTACAGGCGCACACCATCGTGCTCAGCTAATTTTTTAATTATTTTTTAGAGATGGGAGGTCTCACTATGTTGCCCAGGCTGGTCTTAAACTCTTGGACTCAAGTGATCTACCCACCCCAGCCTTCATGGTGCTGGGGTTATAGGCATGAGCCACCTGGCCAATCCATCCAGCTTTCTTTACAAAGAGCTGCTGCACAGAGAACTTTCACCTGGAATGTTCTTTCCCATTTTTCTGCTTCACATAGAAAAGTCTTGCTCATCTCAGAGGTCTTGGCTCCTTGCTTGGGGCTCACCAGACCCTGGGTGAGGGCATTGTCTTTGTGGTCAGAATGCTCTGCTCTTTCCCTGAGCGTACATCTCTCTTGTATCAAATTCTTGTACCGCATCTGCCTCCCCAGCACACCATGGTCTCAGAATGGCAGCCCTTGTTGGCAGCCCCCCGTGCAGAGCCTATACACTGCGCAAACCTCCCAGATATTTCCAGTATAATGGAACACTTGTTTAAGCATGAAAAGCTCACCTTGTCTGGGGGCTGATTAGTTTCTTATTGAACCTTACAGCTTCCATCTATAAAAGCCGTCCCTGTGGTAGCCCTCACTGTTCTTAGTATGCTTCTTGGGGTGTTCCCCAGAGTTCTTCCAACTGAGCCTGGGAAGTCAATCGAGAAAAAGAGAGAAACTCCCAGGCAAGGACAAGTCAAGGGTTTATGGCTGGATTCACGCATGCTCTTGCCACAGGACCTCAATGTGCGGCAAGAAGGTTAGCTGTTCGACATTTCCTCTTATATGGCTGGATTTAATTGCAGGCAATAGAGTATTAAATCTCAAGTACTGGCTCTTCTGACTTTCAATGGGAGGGAAGCTGAGAGGATCAGCTGGAACCTGAAGGGAGAGCAAATGACAGTTTCTGCTCTGATTCGAAGGGAAATGAAGCAACCTCAGAAGCTGCAGAGGGAGCCTCTTAGTAATGATACCTGATATGTGATGTGGCTCCTGGAGAGGTAGCTAGAAGCAGTAATACTGGTAATAATAGCCTTTGTACAGAGATGATTATTATTATTGAGTCAGGGTCTTGCTCTGTCACCCAGGCTGGAGTGCAGTGGCACGATCTCAGCTCACTGCAGCCTTCACCTCCTGGTTTCAAGCGATTCTTGTGCCTCAGCCTCCTGAGCAGCTGGGACTACAGGTGTGTGCCACCACACCTGGCTTAATTTTTGTATTTTTAGTAGAGAGGGGGTTTCACCATGTTGGCCAGGCTAGTCTCAAATTCCTGGCCTCAAGTGATCCACCACCTCAGCCTCCCAAAGTGCTGGGATTGCAGGCGTGAGCCACCACGTCTGGCTGCAGAGCGTTTTTATCTAACATAACTGTACTTAAAAATGTTTGTTCTGGCTGGGCGCGGTGGCTCAAGCCTGTAATCCCAGCACTTTGGGAGGCCGAGGCGGGTGGATCATGAGGTCAAGAGATTGAGACCATCCTGGTCAACATGGTGAAACCCCCGTCTCTACTAAAAATACAAAAAATTAGCCGGGCACGGTGGCACGTGCCTGTAATCCCAGCTACTCAGGAGGCTGAGGCAGGAGAATTGCCTGAACCCAGGAGGCAGAGGTTGCGGTGAGCCGAGATCGCGCCATTGCACTCCAGCCTGGGTAACAAGAGCGAAACTCCGTCTCAAAAACAAAAACAAAAACAAATGTTTGTTCCATGAGAAATGAAGCTTCCTGAGGACAGAGCTTTTTGTTTGCTGCTATATTCTCAGTATAGTGCCTGACACATAATAAGTGCTTAATAACTGTTTGCTGAATGAATGAATATCCTTAAATCATCCCCCACACTTTGGGTAACATTGACATAATGCACAGAAAGTGGTGTGTTTGGTTCCTGGCCCACGGTAAGAAGCATTTGATGTTTGCAGTTAGGACTATTAACTTGGGCAGTTGGAGGAATGTGGGGTCCTCTGACCAGAGGAGCCCCCTACTATAAGGCAGGAGCCATCTTCCCACTCCTTTGGTTCTGGGTGGGAGACTTGAACTCAGGAAGCCTGAGACATTTATTGGCTACTCTGGGCTCTCGGTCCAGGTGGCTGGACCTAGCTGGCTCCTGACAATTGGAGAAAAGCTGTAGAGCCTAGAGGGAGATGTTCACAGTACATGGAAGATCAGGGTACGCAATGGCCGGATCGGTCCTTAGCCGTTATTTATTATCGCCGCAGGCATTTCTGTGAAAGAGATGGCAGGCATTTTGGCACGTAGCTCCTTCCAGATGTCCGCCATAAACACTCTGCACTTGCTGAGTTCTCGGGAACATAAAACCCGCTGTCAATGGACTTGCCCAGAGCCTGTATTTGCTTCGTTTTTGTTCTTGTTTAGTTATTACATTAAGTCTCCTGTGATTACAGAGCTGACAGCTGGTAAGGATTTGCATATGGCATGAAATTAAGTTAGTTCATTTTAATGTCTAAACTGAGCAGGGTGTGAATTTGTCTGGTGAAAACTCTGTCTCCCTTATCTTTGTTTGCACATCTGCTTTTGGCTCCAGTCTCTGATGCCTTCAAGTTTGATTTCTCTCCACTTCATTCTTCCCAGTTCATCTGTTGGGGTTCTTTTGACATTTGGGGTGGGACAGTTTTTTATTGGGTGGGAAGAGAGGGAATTGGCTCCCCCTTCTAGAATTCCAGAAGAGACTTTGCACTTTGGAGCTTAGAATGTTCTCTTTTAGGTTTCAAGAGGAATTATGACTCCAGGACTGCTGTGAAGAGACCAGCATTCCAGCCCCAGCTTTGTGACTTGCTTGCTGTGTTGCCCTGGGCAAGTCACTCTCCCTCTCTGGACCTCAGTTCCTCCTCTGTTGAGTGAGGGTTTGGAAGCAGATGAGTGTTCATCTGTTGGGGCACTTCTGACATTCGAGGTGGACAGTTTTTTATTGTGTGGGACCGAGCGCGCCCAGTAGTGTATGATGTTGAGCATGCCTGGTCCTTGGGCATTGTATGTCAGCCATACCCCAAATTACCGAAAACCAAAAAGCACCACCACATGTTTCCAAATGCATCTGTAGCAAACCCAGCTACTGTGCTGCTCACATCCCTGCATCCCTTCACCGTTTTTATATGCATCATCCCCTAGTGTGCTCTCCCTCCTCAAATGCCAGCACCTGCATCTCTTCGTGCGGGGGCTGTCCTCAGATTGCCAGAACTTGCTTTGCTGGGAATCTATGTTCATTCTCCACCCCATGGGAAGCTCTTAACCAATGACTGAGAGGTGTGTGGGGTGGAGAATGAGTGTTTCAGCTCCCCCACCTTTGACCTGGTCAACTCTAAAATGAGGGATTGAGTCAAGATTGCCCTCAGTGGGGCTTTGCCTACTGGTTTGTCATGGGGATACACACTAATAAATGACTTTTACACAAATTATTATCATAGTCTGCTTCTAGAGCGCCCAGGCCAAGACAGCCTGCATGTGGCTGTATGAGCGCCTCTTGATGACCACTGAACTAGATAGATCTTCTCACTGGTTGATTTATTCATTCAGCAAATCTTTGTTGTCTACTATGTGCCAGTTCCAGGGCTGGCTGTGATGTTAGTTTCATGTGTCAACCTGATTGGGTTAAGGGATGCCCAGATAGCTAGTAAAACATGATTTCTGGGTGTATCCGTGAGAGTGTTTGTGGAGTTGATACACTGAGTAAAGCAGATGGGCCTCCCAAGTAGAGGTGGGCATCATCCAATCTGTGAGGCCCCAGATAGAGCAGAAAGGTGGGGGAAAGGCAAATTCTCTCTCCCCTTCTTGAGTTAGGACATTGGTCTTTTCCTGTGTTCAGACATTGGCACCCCTGGTTCTCGGGCCTTTAGACTCTGGGGCTTATACCAGTTCCACCCCTTACCTCTTCCTTCCTCTTCTTTAGCTCTCAGGCCTTTGGCCTTCGACTGGGAGTTTCACCATCAGCTCTCTTGGTTCTTAGGCCTTTGAACTTGGGCTGAATTACACCACTGATTTTCCTGGTTCTCAAGCTTCCAGCATGGCAGATCTTGGGACTTCTCAGTTTCCATCTTCATAGGAACCAAATCCCATGATAACTCTCCCCTGATTTATCTACATAAATCTATAGGCTCTGTTTCTCCGGGGAACTCTGACTGATACTCTGGATATAAAACTATGAACATGATATGGGTCTGCCTTGTGGACTTATAACCTAGTGAGGCCAGCGGGCAATAACAAGTAAACAAACCAGGGTGCTATGAGAGAAAATAAAAGGCACTGATGTGGTTTATATCGGATGATTATGGGTGGTGGTGGAGGGATTCTATGAAGAGGGCGCATTTATGCTGCACTTGCAGGAGAAAAATAAGCGAGTGAGCCAGGTTGAGAGCAGAGAAGACAGCTTTCCAGGCAGATGGAACAGCATGTGCAAAGACTTGGAGGAGAAAAAGGCTTGGCATGTGAGAGAACAAGCTGAAGGCCAGAGGAGCTGGAGAGCAGGCAGGGTGTTGGGGAGAGAGGTGTGAGATGGGCTGGAGAGCAGGCAGGGGCAGGTCTTGAGGGACCTGGTGTTGAGGAATTTGGATTTTATTCTAAGTGATGGGAAGCCGTTGAATGGTTGTAAGTAGGAATAGTATGATTCAGTTTATATCTTAGAAAGATTACTCTGGCTGTTGGGTAGAAGATGAATCAGAGGGAAGTGCATCAGTCAGGATCTGGTCCAGGTGTTTCAAACAGAGGGGACTTAATATGGGGAACTGGTTACACAAGTGTTAAAACAGCTGAGAAGTCAGATAGGGGACAAGGAGGTGACCCAGAAATGATTAATATCGGGAGACTTCTTTTTACTTATGGCCAAATGGACAAAGTAGGGAGGTGATGTTATCAGAACCCAGGAGCTGGAACAGTTTGGCAGGAAGAAGAACCATGGTTGGAGCTGCCTTCTGGAGCTGGGATCATGGAGGTGAAACCATTGAGGAGGTGTGGAGGTTGCCCAGGGATTCCCCTGAAACAGGTGGAGGGTCAGAGACATCCTGGTTTCTCTCTTCATCCCTCCCTCTAGTCTCCCACTGGTGCCTCCCAGTGGTTGCGTTTATCTGGAAGCCAGAGGAGCCTGGGAAATATGGTTCCTTGGGATGTAGAGCAAGACTGGAAAGGGTAGGGATTGGATTTGAGCACAAAAAGGAGAATGCTCAGCACAGGGGCCAATGAAAGCTCCTGCAAGAGTAGAGGTGAAAGATGATAGAGCCTCAAGACATAGTGGTGGAGATGGAGAAATGCACTACTTTGGAGCTAAAACCAACAGGGCATGGCTGTGGAGGTGAAGGAACAGAGATGACTCTGAGGTTGTTTTTTCCATTAGCACCTATTAGACAGGATGGTTTTCAAGTCAAATCAGCCTGTAGGGCTGGAGTGTCAGCACACCAGGGTTTTCTCAGAAGCTTTCCCTGCTCCTTAACCCAGCCAGTGAAATACTTGAGGGCCCCAGGGCCTCTTCTTTGATGAGAGTCTCACCATGGGGACTAAATTCTTGTTGACATAGTTCTCACTCTTAACATCCTCTAGGGTCATGAGTAGCTCTTCAAGATGATCAGAATTCTTATGTTTATTTTGCTCAGAGGAGATTCTGGGAGTTAGAGCATCCATTATGAATGAATACTTGTAATCCGAGTCACTTCTCCGCTTTCCTTATAGTAAATTGTGAAGAGTAGGTGCTCCAGAGTTGTGAAAATCCAGATTTAAATTTAATTTCAGCCATGTATTCTTGGAAATGTATACAAATTCCGTGAGCTTTAGTTTCTTCTTTCAGGGTATGGGATTGCGTTTGTTGATATATTTTCATTCAAGTGAGAGAAACCTAAGTTTATTAGAATAAACAATAACAATAATATAGGTAATTTATTAGAAAGTTCATACTATAAAGAAGAGTTGAAAAGTCAAGCTAGGGGAATGTCAAGGAAGTAGCTAGATCCTACCAACTGGAGACGGGACTAGAGATCTGTAGAGCATGTCTCCACTGCCTATCACTGCTTGGCATAGGTGTCATTCTTTTTTTCTCTGAGTCTAAACTTTCTCTGCTCTTCAGTGCACAGGATGGAAAACACAGCTATTTATGTGTTCAGTTTTTTATATGAAAGTAACATCAGCCATTCAGAGAGAGTCTGACTTGACATCATGCTACATTTAAAATTCTCAGGGAAAGGTGTCACTGGCCTGTTTGGGATCAGGTGATCATCTTTGAACCAATCAGCTGTGGCCAAGGGGTGGGATTACATTGTAACATGGCTGCTTCTGTTGTAGAGATAAGATTGGGCGAGAAGAATGGAGCACTGGGCAGGCAATCCCATGGAATGCTACTGTTGGAATAATAATGGTACTTGCTCCAAGTGTTGCGATGGTAAGTGTGATAATGCTTAGCATAGATCCTGATACATAATAAATGCTCAGTAAATATTAGCTGCTATAATAATTATTTTTGATGAAATCTGATCAAGGCCATTCTTCAAGGCAGTATAGTACTCGTAGAATTAATAGATACACTGCCAGGGAAATCCCTAAGATGGTATTACAGTATGAAGCCAGAAGATAAAGAGTTTCATGTGAGGTATCAGTCATTTCACTTGAGTCTTTAGGGAATCCACCATTATATTGTATTCATATTTTTCCTCTTTATTACAAGAAAGGAAAAAGATGATGAGTTTTATTTTCACAGATGAAAATGGAAAGGGGACTTCCTCTCAAGACTTGACCAAAGGGCTGAGCTGAATAAAGCAGGATTTCAGATCCAGCTCCATGTATATGTCTGTGAAGATAGAGAAAAACATTGTCTAGGTCTTTGAAGAGGTCCTGAAATCTTGTTCACCTTCTTGCCATTACCCCAATTCCCCAATCTATTTTTGTATAACTTATTTGTTGCAAATGACAAAAACTCAGCCAAACTAGCTAAAGCTCCTAAAGTGTTTTTATTGGTTTGTATATATATGAGGATAGACATATAAAGATATTGATAGGCACAACAGGAGCCATGGATCAAACAATGTACTTGGGACTTTTTCTCCATATCTTGGCTCTGTTTATTTTTGTGTATTGATTTTATTATTTAAGATTTCTCTTGAGTGGCAGAAACATGTGGCTGGCAGACCCAAATTCCAACATTATGACCCCAGAGGCAAAATGTAGTCTTCTCTATGGTTCCAGCAGAGGATTACTAGGGAAGAGCTCTCATTGGTACTGCTTGAGTCACATGCCTACTTTTGAACCAGCCTGCCCTGGAGGGTAGGGTTCTCTAATAGACTGTATCTGTTGCTATGGAAGCTGTGAGTGACAGCTCCACTAAAAGCACATAGAATAGGGAGGGCAAGTCCCAAGGAAAGAGCCTATTGGGAAGACCAAGGCTACAGTGTCCACTACAGTTTCTTCCAGGGGTATTAGCAAGCATAAGAGCATTAAGAAGGCTCAGATGGCTTTTATGCTTGTTTTAGGGTGACCAGAAGGGGAAAAACCTAAAAAAATATCTCATTCTGCAGTAGTCCAAGGAAATGAGAGAAACTTGGGTGGAAGAGGTGACGGTATCAAAGAAGCCCATTTGGAGAGAGGAAAAGAAGTGATACAGCTGCACAGCTAAAATCCTAATCACTTAAGACAGTGGAGCACCCTCGACCTCAATTCAAGAGAGAAAGGTTCTGCCCCTCTATGGAGAGGAGAAGCCACCATCAGGCATTGTATTTTTCAGCTGAGTAGATCCACAGCTCTTCCATGACAGGGGACCTTGTCCATAGGAGGTATCTTCGTCACTGACAAGCCATCAGAGAGATAAGGACCACTGTGAACTACTACATGGCCAGTCCCTGCATCAAAGTTAATCAACATGGAAGGCCAGGTTACTCTGGTTCATGACATGAAGTCATAATACTTATCCTAGTCACGACTGTGCAGAATAGTTCTAAGCAGGCTTCAGTTAATTGAGCCCTCCATGGGGTCTCAGATGCTGCAATGTGGGACTCCACTGGGAATCTGACTTGCACTTGCTACCTTGAAGCTGGAGGGAGCAATTGCCCCTTGGGTGGTCCTGACCAATAGGAGACAGGGGCTGATGGATAGTGTGTTTCCCCTGCTCCCCTTAGATGGACAGTTCTGAGATGCATTTCATAATCTCTTTGAAAGCTTCCATAGATGAAGCACCCAATTACAGGTGGTAGTGGCCAACTGGATATTTCATCCTTGTGTTGGCTTTTCCCTCTTCCCTCTTCATGCCCTTGTTCCTGCTCCCTGAGAACATGTTCCTAAATCAGTGACCCCCAGGAAACTGTTTTACTGCTTTCAGTTTTACTGGTTTCAGTGCAGTGACACAGTCTCTGTGACACTGAAACCTCTGCCTCCAAGGGTCAAGTGATTCTCGTGTCTCAGCCTCCTGAGTAGCTGGGATCACAAGTGCCCACCACCACGCCTGGCTAATTTTGCCCTTTTTAGTTGAGATGTGGTTTCACATCTTGTCCAGCCTGGTCTCAAACTCCTGACCTCAGATGATCCACCCACCTTGGCCTCCCAAAGTGCTGGGATTATAGGCATGAGCCATTGCACCTGGCATACCTAAAACTTTTTAGGTTGTAAAAATTATTCTAGAGAATAAATTCCCTGAAGTGTAATTGCTGGATTGAAGGGTTTGCCCATTTACTAGTTTGATAGTGATTGCCAAATTGCCCTACAAGGCTGTTGCAGGAATTTGCATTCCATGAGTTCCCCAATGTTGAATGTTATTAACCTTTAAAATTTTTGACACATGAATGAGGGAAAAAGCACTTCACAGTTTTAATTTGTAAATTTTTAATGACTAGTTTAGAGGCCATTTGTATACTTCTGAAATTGTCTATTAATGTCTTTCCCTTGACTTTTTTTCTGTATGATTTCTGCAATTTTTGTTATGAATTGTAAAAGCTCTTTTTAAAAATTAATTTCAACCTTTATTTTAGATTCAGGCAGCACATGTGCAGGTCTGTTATGTTGGTATATTGTGTGATGCTGAGGTTTGGGTATGACTGATCCTGTCACCCAGGTAGTGAGCATAGTACCCAACAGTTAGTTTTCAAGTCTTTGTCCCTCCTCCATCTGGTAGTCC
The DNA here is from genome assembly GCF_049354715.1 of Callithrix jacchus. Taxonomy (NCBI): domain Eukaryota; kingdom Metazoa; phylum Chordata; class Mammalia; order Primates; family Cebidae; genus Callithrix; species Callithrix jacchus. The sequence goes on along the minus strand of NC_133510.1, from coordinate 111,373,671 downwards.
CCAGTGTCTATTATTGCCATCTTTACGTCCACGTGTACCCAGTGTTTAACTCCCCTTATAAGTAAGAACATGCAAGATTTGCTTGTCTGTTCCTGCATTAGTTTGCTTAGGATAATGACCTCCAGCTACATCTATGTTGCTGCAAAGGGCATAATTTTGTTCTTTTTTATGGTTGTGTAGTATTCCATGGTTTTTCTTTTTTCTTTTTTCACATTTTCTTCTCTTCCCCCGTTTCCTTCCCTCCCTTGCTTCCTTCTCTTTCTTTTTCTTTCTTCTTTCTCTCAACATTGGGTCTTGCTCTGTCACAGAGGCTGGAGTACAGTGGCATGATCTTGGTTCACTGCAGCCTCCACCTCCCAGGGTCAGGTGATTCTCCCACCTTGTCCTCCCGAGTAGCTGGGGCTATAGGTATATGCACCACCATACCTAGCTAATTTTTGTATTTTTCATAGAAACAGGGTTTCACCGTGTCTCCCAGACTGGTCTTGAATTCTCGGGCTCAAATGATCCACCCATCTTGGCCTCCTAAAGTGCTGGGATTACAGGCATGATTTGCTGGGCCCAGCCTGAGCCTCTGTGCCTGGCCACATTTTCTTTACCCAGTCCGCCATAGATAAGCATCTAGGTTGGTTCCATGTCTTTGCTATTATGAATAGTGGTGTAATGAACATACAAGAGTGTGTGTCTTTTTGGCAGAATGATTTATTTTTCTTTGGTTATATATCCAGTAATGAGAATGGGTCAAATGGTAGTTCTGTTTTAACTTCTTTGAGAAATCTCCAAACTACTTTCCACAGTGGTTGAACTAACATTCCCACCAACAGTGTGCAAGCATTCCTTTCTCCCCACAGCCCCATCAACATCTGTTATTCTTTGCCTTTTTAGTAATAACCTCTCTGGTGCCAGATGGTTTTGATTTGCATTTTGCTGATGATTAGGGATGTTGAGCATTTTTTTTTTAATGTTTGTTGGCTGCCTGTATTTCTTCTTTTGAGAAGTGTCTGTTCATGTCCTTTGCCCACTTTTTAAGTGGAGTTATTTGATTTTACTTGTTGGTTTAAGTTCCTTATAGATTCTAGTATTAGATGTTTGTTAGATGCATAGTTTATGACTGTTTTCTTCCATTCTATAGGGTGTCTGTTTCCTCTGTTGAGAGTTTCTTTTGCTATACAGAAGCTCTTCAGTTTAACTAGGTCCCACTCGTCAAGTTTTGTTTTTGTTGTGATTGCTTTTGAGGTCTTAGCCACAAATTATTTGCCAAGGATGTTATCCAGAATGATATTTTCTAGGTTTTCTCCTAGGATTTTTTTTTTCTCTTAGTAACCAAATTTATTATAACCAATTATATTTTTTCAATAGCTTTTTTTAATTCATAATGTGTACATTTATTGGCATATCACAATAAATGTATTAAATAAGTACAGTCTGTACATCTACTCTGCTGTACATAAGTGTACACAATGCACATGTACAAAACATGTACATAATCTGTAAAATATGTGCCTATATGTTTCTTTTTTTTTTTAATTTTTTATTGGATTTTAGGATTTGGGGTACATGAGCAGAGCATGCAAGACAGTTGCGTAGGTACGCACATGTCAGTGTGCTTTGCTTTGCTTCTCCCCTTTCTCCTAGGATTTTTATAGTTTGCAGTTTTACATTTACATCCTTGATCCAGCTGGGCACAGTGGATTATACCTATAATCCCAGCACTTTGGGAGGCCAAGGTGGGTGGATCACTTGAGGCCAGGAGTTCAAGGCCAGCCTGGCCGACATGGTGTAATCCCATCTCTACTAAAAATACAAAAATCAGCCAGGTGTGGGGGTGCACACCTGTAATTCCAGCTACTCAGGAGGCTGAGGCACAAGAATCACTTGAACCTGGGAGGTGGAGGTTTCCATGACTGGAGATCATGTCACTGCACTCCAGCCTGGGTGACAGAATGAGTTTTGTTTTTTTTTTTCAACTCAAAAGAAAAAAAAATACTTTGATCCATTTTTAGTTAATTTTTGTATGTGATGAAAGGAAGGGATCCAGTTTTATTCTTCTGCATATGAATAGCCAGTTATCCCTGTAGCATTTATTGAATAGGGAGTCCTTTCCTTATTGCTTATTTTTGTTGACTTTGTCAAAGATCAGATGATTATGGGTGAGCAGTTTTATTTCTGGGTTCTTTATTCTGTTCCATTGGTTCACATGTCTATTTTTATACCAGTACCATGCTGTTTTGGTTACTGTAGCCTTATAGTATAGTTTGAAGTCAGCCAATGTGATGCTTCCAGCTTAAAAGCTCTATATTTATAGTTTGAGGTATTACATTAAATCTTTGATCCATCTTTTTTTTTTTTTTGTATATGGTGAAAGGCAGGGGTCCAGTTTTATTCTTCTGCATGTAATAGTCCGTTATCCCAGCAGCATTTATTGAATAGGGAGTCCTTTCTTCAATATGTTGACTGCTTATTTTATCTTTGGGTTATCTTTTAAAAAATATTTGCGTTGAGACATTTTCCCACACTGAACATATATACATTGTGTAACAATAATAATAAAAGCCAAAGAAGGCCAAAGGGCTTCACCCTCTTAGCCTCCCCTGTTGCCGTAAGGGTCTCCATTCCTGCTCCTCTACCAGATGTTCTAGGAGCTACACATCTGCTTCTTTTGGGTCCTCCCCAGAGTTGTGATCTTCTGTTAGGCTCTGGGTTCTGCTTGCCCCCCACTGTACCAGGACCTTGGGTAGAAAATCAGCCTTGTTGTAGGGCATGAGTCTTCAAAGGGACTTGGTTTGGGGTTGGTTTCTCAGAAGAAGACCCTGAGGCAAGGATTGAAGTGTTCCATGGAATACAGGTCTGGGAGTGGTGGAACCAGGGCAGGAAAGAGGAGGAAGAAAAGTAGGGTACAGTCTCAGACAAAATCCTATGAAAGGAGGCCTGAACCTGATTCCATGGGGGACACCTTAGAGTGTTAGTCACATCTCAGAGTTAGCCCATGCCTAGGGAGCTTGGTTTCTTACATGTGCACCCATCACCATCGCATCGGATAAGAGCTGCCTGGGAGAAATTCTCAGGCACATCTGGCCTTCTGTAGGTGCCAGTGGAGAGCCTCCAGTGGCCAAGGACAGTGCTCCAAAGAAGAATCTGGGAGCTGGTTGTTGGAGGTAAATGTACACTGGGGTGGATGGTAGGATATCCTGAAAATGTAACAGAGAATCTGAGTGGATCTGGGCGGAGTGCCAGTGTTGCCCACTGGAGACCTGGTTTAAGGTAGGAGATGCTGGGATGTCCTAGAAAGAGAACTCGCAAAGTCTGTGCTCTTAAAATCTGGATCTGACTTGGTATTCTCTTGTCACTGTGTGACCTTGGGCAAGTCTCTTGGCCCCTCTGTGCCCAAGTCTTCTCATCTGAAAAATGGAGGCAATACTCTGTTTCCCTGTCTCAGGGCTTTGTAAATTGTAAAATAATACACAAATGTGAAGTGTTTATCTTTCTCTGAGTTGGGGATTTGTGTATTTCATGTCTTTGCTTTATATTTTTAATTGGATGAGTTGGTGTATTAGTCTGGTCAGGTTGCTATAATGAAATACCAGAGACTGGGTGGTTTAAACAACAGAAATTATTTTCTCACAGTCTGGAGGCTGGAACATCCAGGATCAAGGTGCAGGCAGGATAGGTTTCTGGTGAGGCTTGCCTCCTTGGTTTTGCAGATGGCTGTCTTCTTGCCATGTCTCACATGGCCTTTCCTTTATGTGCACATGGGGAGGGGGAGCCATATCTGGTGTATTAGTCTGTTCTCAAGCTGCTGAAAAAGACATATCCAAGACTGGGTAATTTATAAAGGAAAAGAGATTGAATAGACTTACAGTTCCACGTGGCTAGGGAGGCCTCAAAATCGGTAGAAGGTGAAAGGCATGCTTTACATGGTAGCAGGCAAGACAGCATGAGAACCAAGTGAAAGAGGAAACCCCTTATAAAACCATCAGATGTCATGAGACTTATTCTCTACCATGAGAACAGTATGGGGGAAACAGCCCCCATGATTCAATTGTCTCCCACCAGGTCCCTCCCACAACACATGGGAATTACAGGAGCTACAATTCAAGATGAGATTTGGGTGGGGACACAGCCAAACCATATCATCTGGTATCTCTCTTTCTTCTTATAAGGACACTGGTTCTATTAGATTAGGGCTTCACTCCTACGATCTCCTTTAACCTTAATTACCTCCTTAAGGCCCCATCTCCAAATGTAGTCACATTGGGGATTATGGCTTCAACATATGCATTTTGCTGATAACACAATTCAGTTCAGAACACGTGTGTAAAATGTTTCCTAATGCATAATAGATACTCCACAAATGTTAATTTCTCCCCTCCCTTCCCATCCCTCAACTCTCCCTTTCTCCCTTCTTTGTTTCCTTCCTTCAAACCAATAGCATATGCCAGGCACTGTTCTAGGCTGGGAACTGAGTACTAAGCAAGACAGACACAGTTCCTGCCTTCATTTTCTCTCACCCATGGTGAAGCAATACACTCAGGATAGGGCCCGAGATCCCAAGTGTGGTGTTTAAAACCAGAGCTAGTATGCTCAGCCCTAAAAACTGGCTCTGCCTCATGGATATATCTTTTTGGACCTGGACTGGCTCTGTTGCCCAGGCTGGAGTGCAGTGGTGGGATCATGGCTCACGGCAACCTCCGTCTTTTGGACTAAAGCCATCCTCCCACCTCAGCCTCCCAAGTAGCTGAGACCGCAGGTGTGCACCACCAAGCTTGGCTAATTTTAGTAATTTTTTTTTTTTTTTTAGAGACAGAGTTTTGTCATGTTGCCCAGGCTGGTCTTAAATCCCTGTCCTCAAGCAATTTACCTGCCTTGGTCTCCCAAAGTGCTGGGATTATAGGAGTGAACTGTCGTGCCTGACTTGTGCTTATTTATTTATTTTGAATTAGTGGATAACTTTTAAATATGATTTTATTGAAAAAATGCCTATTTTCAGCCTCTCTTGAAATAATTAGATGAGCTGTCAGCCTGGGCCTGCATTCTTGTGAAGTGTCTCTTGGCCTGAGCTGTGTAGCTACCACCTCTGGGGAGAGAGGGGAAGTGTTTCTTGGTGCCCTCTGTTCCTTGCCTGGACTGATTCAGTAATTTATTACCTGCCTATTCCCTGTAGGTATTAAGATTTGCAACTGCTGGTTTAAATAAATATGACTCTAATTGAAGAGCCTGACTTTGAGTTCTCACTTTTCCCATATGGAGAACAGAGTCAGTAGAATCTTGTTTTCTATTCTTTTTGCATGGGATTTAGATAACCAAATGTGGAGTGGAGCTTGGGGTGAGTGTGGGGGTTGGTGGGAATTGGGTATCATTATTGTGGTAGGCTGGTTGTATTAATAGCTCTAGTTAATTTCTCCCTGTAGCTGTCTATGCCCTCTGTCTTATAACCCTTAATTCCCTAGCCCCTCATTCTGACTGTGCGCTTGAGCATGTGACTTGCTTTGGCCAATGGCATTTAGCAAACATAATGCAAGCAGAGGTTGGAGAAAGTGCTTGTCTATTTCCACTTGCTTGCTTGGATCTCTATAGCCACTATGAGAATGTGCCCACGCTAGCTGGAAAACATGCCCAGACCAGCTTTCTGGGGGAATAGGAAAGACACACATGGGAGAGAGAGACAGATGGGAGAGAGTCCGGTTGACCCAACTGAGACCATCAGCCAACAACCAGCTGACCTCCAGACATGTGGGTGAGCTCAGCTGGGGCTGGAAGCATTGCCAGGCAGCCTGCCCACTTGTGAGCAGCAATAAAAAGAATAGTTTGAAGTTGAGCCTTTGGGGGTAGTTTGTTATACAGTATCATTGTGTGGTAGACAACTGATATATTTGCATTCTGTATTCTACCCCCTATTTACTCCTCCTTCCTCCCCTCCTCCCCTCCTTCCTCTCTCCTCATCCCATATTTATTGAACATTTACTATATGTCAGGGATAACAGTGAGTGAAACTAGATATGATTCTTGCCCTTAAGCTGTTTATAATACTGGCCCCCAACCTTTTTGGCACCAGGGACTGGTTTTGTGGAAGACGATGTTTCCAGAGATGGTGGATGGGGTTGGGGGTTGGCATGGTTTCGGGATGAAAATGATTAGATTCTCATAAGGGTACGGAACCCAGATCCCTCGCATGCACAGTTTACACTAGGGTTCATGCTCCTATGAGATTCTAACGCCACTTGTGATCTTACAGGAGGTGGAGCTCAGGCAGTGATGCTCACTCATCCACCGTCCACCTCCTGCTGTGCAGCCCGGTTCCTAATTGGCCACAGACTGATACTGGTCCGGGTCCATGGCCTTGGGGTTACGTACGACCCCTGGTTTAAAATACTATCCTTGGTTTTATTGTAAAGTTTGAAAGGCTGAAGTTCAATAAGGAAGTGACTAATTTTCGTGGTTGGAAGAACATACTCTAGGCCCTTCTGGAATGAGTTTCTTTCCCATAGAGCAGGTTGTTTCTGTTTCCTATTTTAATTGTTCCCTAAACCACGCAAAGATTGCCACTGGTAGCAAGAGCTCTTCACTGTAATGGGAATCCTTTCAACATGATGTGCAAACCCAGAATGTTCTTAAGTAATTTATGTAAAGAGTGAGCAATTCTTTGTATGTTTTTATAAGGTAGGGAGAATTTTATGTACTGTAAAGTTGGATGTATTGTTATAAATTACACTTTAGGCCTACATTAAAAGAAGCACACTGTTTCTCTGAGTTCTAGGAAATACAATGTAAATAAAACTGGTGGTTTATTTCTTGGCTGGGCATTTTCTCTAATAACGTAAAGAGATGTCAACAACCGTATCTTCAGGGCAAAATATGAAGTCCTCTTCCCTTCTCACCACAGAGAAAGAGTGAACAGAGCCTGCCGTGGTCCGGAGCCTGTGTCCCGGTCAGATCCGAGATCCACGGGTTCTCAGCTGGCCCATCGGTCAGGTGACTTAGAGAAGTCAGCATCCTTTGACCCTGGACTCTTCCCACCTCCCTCTTCTCCTTGGGTGTCATTCCCAGTGACACATGCTATAAAAACACCATAAACTAGGTAGCTTCTAAACAACAGAAAGTTATTTCTCACAGTTCTGCAGGCTGAGAAGTTCACAATCAGGGCATGGGCAGATTTGTTTCCTTGTGAGGGTTCACAGATGATGGCACCTTCTAGCTGTGTCCTCACAAGGAAGAAGGAGCGAAGGATCTCCCTCAATGCTTGTTTATTTAGTGATTTGAGATGGAGTCTCCCTCTGCTGCACAGGTTGGAGTGCAGTGGCACAATCTCAGCTTACTGTAACCTCTGCCTCCTGGGTTCAAACAATTTCCTTGCCTCAACCTTCTGAGTAGCTGGGATTATAGGCACCCACCACCACGCCCAGCTAATTTTTGTATTTTTAGTAGAGATGGGGTTTCACCATGTTGGCCAGCCTGATCTCGAACTTCTGACCTCGAGTGATCTGTCAGCCTTGGCCTCCCAAAGTGCTGGGATTAGAGGAATAAGCCACTGCATCTGGCCTCAGTGCTCTTTTATAAGGGCACTAATCCCATTCATGAGGACTCCTCCTCCATGGCCTAATCACTTCTGAAATGGCCTACCTCCTAATTTCATCACCTTATGGGTGAGGATTTCAACATATGAATTTTGGGGAAACATAACCATTGAGACCGTAGCAGCATAGCAGCTTTGCTTTCAGACCACTGTAGACAGATCTCTCTGTCTGGAGAGAGACAGAGAGATGTGGGAAGACCAGTTATATTTCCTTTCCTAGCCTCAGTTTCCCCATCTGTAAAGTTACCCAATGGTAATTCATAACAACTCTTACTGTGTAATTCTATAAATAAGCTTGAACAGTGAATTCCCTCCCTGAGTTCCTGCATTTGTCAGGTGAATCTTGGAGGCAGCAGACAGTGAGGGATGGTCTCTAATGGTGACATTTCAGGTGGTGTGATGAGCAGTGGGGAAGTCATTTTGGTCTGGTATGTGTTTGGGGAATTCTGTTTTCTGTTAAGTCAGGTCATCTACCTGGATATGTTGTTGCCTGCATGTAAGGAAAAGAAATCTGACTTGGGTTATATGTCCTGGTATTGGCCCATGTATTGGGTATTCATGAGAAGGTCACTCTCTTGGCCTCCATTTCTTCCTCTGTACAATGAGGTGGCTCTGCCAGCTCTGGCATTCTGCAATTTATTGAAGCCAGTAATGTCCTTGTGTGTCTGAGCATAAAAGGAAAGTTTCCTCTAATTTCCCATTTTCTTTTTAGGGAAAGAATCCAGAGTGTGTGAATCAGAATTCTTTTGAGTGAAAGCCCTAGAAACTCAGCTCGAATTGGCTGAAGTAAGATAATTTTCTGGTTCAAGGGGCTGGAAAATCCAGGGTTCTGGCTTCAGGCATGGCTGAATCCAGGTGTCCATCACTGGCATTGTGATTCAGCCTCTTTGTCTCTGATCTCTGCTTTCTTCTAGACTGACCTGTGCACTCAAGGCAGCCTCTCCCCACATAATGGTGAAGAGGACCACCAGCTGCGTCAGACCTTTATCCTTCCAGTTAAGCAACACTGGCAGAAAGGGAGCGTTTCCTCTTCAGACGTTCTAGCAAAAGTCTCATGGCTGAATTTCATTGACTTAGCTTGAGTCACATGCTCACCCTTGAACCACTCTGATTGACTATGCCTGGGACATGTGCTCACGTTGGAGTTGAGAGCAGGGTTAACCCCAACCAAATATCACCAAGTAAGAGAGGCAGAGGCGCTACAAAGGAAATGGGGGCAGGGTTAACCCCATTCAAACATCACCAAGTAAGAGAAGTAGAGGCTCTGCAAAGAAAATGGGGCCCTAAAGCCAGAGGAATGGGGAACGGGTACAGAGCAGACATAAATAGCAAACGTCTGCCTCCAGGGCCACGCTGGGATCTTATGAAGTAGCTCAGGGGCTATCTGTAATTTTCATTCCCAGAGTCCTGGGATGTAAGGGGCAGACAAAAACTCAAATCTTATGCATCTTCTGCCCAACTCTGCATTTTACAGATGAGAAAATTGAAGCTTGAGAAGATGGGGGCCATTTCCCCAAGTCCCTGAGTATTAAACATCTGGGGAGGAGGGCACTGTTCCCTGGATGACTTCTGTATCAACGGCTCTTCTCTGAGTATCTCAAACCCAATGCTACACAAGAAGGACTCTTAACCCAACCATGACCCTACCAAGCCTGTAGTATCCTAGTATAAAAATTGTCCACCATTTATCACTCATATGTGATCTAGAGACCAGCAGCATCAGCATCACCTGGGAGCTGGCTAGAAATGCAGAACTTCAGGCCCTGCCTCAGACATACTGAATTGGAACCTTCATGTGAAAAAGATCCCGCACTGATTGTGTACATGTTGAAATTTGAGAAGTGCTTGTCTCTACCATGGACCAAGGGGTTCCAGGTGACTCTTCCATCTGGTCAGGATTACAGATATAATCCTAAAACGAGTTCTGTTCTCCTAAACCTTGCAGAAGAGGAGGATTTTGCAATCCATGAGCTTACCAGGTAGGACAATCAAGTGTCATAGAATGTTCATAGTCAGGAAGGTCTTTTTGGAACTTGGCCTCCCTCCTTCCTGCTGCAGTTTAGGCAGGATTGCCATGGTATTATGTATGTATGTATGTATGTATGTATGTATGTATGTATGTATGTATCTTTCTTGTTTTTTTGAGACACAGTCTTGCTTTGTCACTACCTGCTAGGCTGGAGCGCAGTGGTGCGATCTTGGCTCACTGTAACCTTCACCTTTTGGGTTCGGGCAATTCTCCTGCCTCAGCCTCTGGAGTAGCTGAGACCACAGGTGCGTGCCACCATGCACAGCTAATTTTTGTATTTTAGTAGAGATGGAGTTTCATTATGTTGGCCAGGATGGTCTCAATCTCTTGACCTTGTGATCCACCTGCCTCGGCCTCCCAAAGTGGTGGGATTACAGGTGTGAGTCACTGTGCCCTGTCCACCATGGTATTATCTTTCCCACTACCAACACTAATGGTGTGAGAGGAATCAGAGGTCCTAAGACCCTGGTTCAGGTCCTGAGGCTTTTATGACTTGGGAAAGGTCCCTTTCTTGGCTACTTCTGTGGCAGATGCTATTACACTTTTCCTCCTCCCTTTAATAGAATTAGCAGTTCTTGCTTTGTACTTCCCATAGACCCAACACAGGGGTCACGTGAGATCAAAGATGCAGGTATGGGATGAAAAGCTCAGCACTGTACAAATCCACTGCCACGTGACTTCACACTGTAATGTGTTTGAAGCCTGCTTCTGAGATTTCCTTTCTTTTCCTCCCTGGATTGGACTCATCAGCAGGTTGGCTGAGTGAATGTCATCATTACTGATATGGCCACCAAGAAAGAGCTCAGGCCAGTGGGAAGAGCTCTATCAAACATTACTTACAGTGCTCAAGTAACCTCAAGTGGGGGCTGGATGTCGCTTCTTCCTTGGGCCCAGGAACTATTTCTGGGAAACAGGAAGCCACATGGTTTTTTATCAAACATTTACGGCTATTGGTTTAGGGGGGTGCAGGCTCTGCAGGCTCTGCAGGCTGTGGACTGGGAAATTAAATTGCTTGGATTTTTACTCAGTTCAAATCATGCCACCAGCCATGGGATTTATGAGTCCGTAAAGTCTTGAGCACATCGTTTGCTGAAGACCTTGCTCGTGGCTGACCACGTGTGTCCTTGACAAGAAGCATTCTGCAGAAGTTCCGGGCTCTGCCGTCCATTTGTTCCATATACACAATCTAGGCACTTACTGTGTGCTGGGGGTAGAGTGGTGATCAGTGCAGATGTGGAATCTGCCCTCACATTATCTGCAACTTCCTAAGGATATAGGCATTGCCAAATAGTTTCACAAATAAATATAAAATTGCAAACTTGGGTTAGAGGTGTGATGGAAAGGTTTAAGATGCTATGAGAAGCCATAGGGGTTGAGTGGTGTTTCCCTCCGGGAAAAAAGATACATCCATGTCCTAAGCCCCAGGACTTGTGAAAATGACATTTTTTTTTTTTTTTTTTAGAAAAAAGGGCCTTTCTAGATGTAAATAAATTAGGATGTTGAAATGAGATCATCCTGGATTACTAAGGTGGGCCCTAAAAAATCAGTGCCCTTATAAGAGCCAAGAGAGAAAGCCACGTGAAGATGGAGACCGAGATTAGAGTGATGCAGCCACAAGTTGCAGAACTCAGAGCCACCAGAAGCTGAAAGAGGCACGGAGATTCCTGCCCTGAGCCTCCAGCATGATCAGAGACCTGCTCCAGAGGCACCTCTGGTCTAGCCGGGGAGGTGAGACTCAAGTGGCTTTGTTGTCTGGGGTAAATACCCAGGGTGTTCTTTGTTGTATGCCAAGAAAATTTAGGACATGGACACACACAAGTTTAGGAGCAGAGGTTTAATAGGTAAAAGAAAGAGAAAGAACAGCTCTCTCTAATGAGAGGGAGGGGCTTCTGAAAGGAAAGACCCACTGGTGGCAGAGTTTGCCAGATTTTATAGGTCGGCTTGAGGAGGCAGTGTCTGATTTAGGTAGGGCCCACAGATTGGCTGGATCAGGTGTGACATTTACATCGCGTCTGGGGAAGGCTGGCCACCCCACTCTAATCTTATTATGCAAATGAGCTTTCCCCTTGGCTGGTGCCATCTTGTCTGCTCCTTACTGTACATGTGGCTGACAAAGAGAAGGGACGATGGTGCCACCATCTTGAACATGATTGGCACAATTTCTGGCATCTATGTTTGCCACTTAATTTTACAGCCTGCTCCTTGTTAGAAAGGAAAATGATGTGGGGCAGCTTTTCATTAAAAGGAAAATCTTGCTGAGGACTTCTATACCCTCACTATCTGCCTAAGTAATTTCTTTTTAACTCCTGTATCAAGACTAATCTAGAATCTTATCTAGGGTTTATAGTTGAACTTTTAAGTAGTGTGCGGAGATTCAGAGGTGACCCAGATGATTGCAGGCTGAGGAAAGAAATCAAGTCAAGAAGGGCTTCCCAGAGGAGGTGGCCCCGAAGCAAGGGTGTTGGTTGGCTTGTGGAGAAACAAGATGCTAATGTCATAATCCAAAATAACTCCTGAATGCGAAAACTCTGCATGATGATGAATGCCTACCACATGCGAGGCACTTTGCCTTCACTCTCTCATCCAGTCCTCAGAGAACTTTATTTGTATCCTCATTTTACAGGTGGGGAAACTGAGGACCACTGAAGTTACACACAGATAGTAATGGGCCCAACTGGGATTGGCAATCACAGGGGTACCCCAGGCCTCTCAATGTGGCTTCCCATCCCTGTTCTTCTCTCCTTGTGACCAGAGCAGAGAGAAGTCCAGGTGTCTGGCTTCTGTTCAGGATGATTAGAAAAAAAATCCACCTTTTAAATCTCTCTCTTTCTGGCTAGAAAAATTGTCCATAAGGGCGTGAAATAGGTATTTGCCAGGCCAGAAAAAAATTCTCTTTTTTGTTTATGAGGCGACTACTACTAGTGTGAAATCTTCTTTCAAGAATGAAAACATCAGGCCTGATGTGGTGGCTCACACCTCTAATCCCAGCACTTTGGGAGGTTGAGGCAGGAGGATTGCTTGAGGCCAGGAGTTTGAGACCAGACTGGGAAACATGTCAAGACTTATCTCTGAAAAAATTAAAAGATTAACTGGGCATGGTGGTGTGTGCCTGTTGTCTCAGCTGCTTGGGAGGCAGAGGTGGGAGGATGGCTTGAGTTCAGGAGTTCAAGGCTGCAGTGAGCTGTGATTGTGCAACTGCACTCCAGCCTGAGCAACAGAGCCAGACCCTGTTGCTTAAAAAAGGATATCAGGGCCGCCTATCGAACAAATGCTGCCTTTTCATAATTCTAATAACTGTAAGGTAAAATATTAGATTAACCAGTGCTCAGGACTCACCATCTTGCCATTCCTGGTGTAGACTCCCTGTGAAAATGGACAGCGTGCCAAATTAGGGAAGGAGTGTGACCCTTTGCTTTTGTTTTTTCTGGACAGAGCTGCCTAACTGCAGTTGACAGAAATGGAAGTCCATTCCTCTGAGAGATTTTGCAGTCTCCTGATCTTTGTCACAGCCTGGCCCTGGAGGAGAAGAAGTCAAAGATGGGGCCACGCGAGGCTGCTGCATGCAGGGACTCTGGGGACTTGGGGGCAGCTCATTAGGCGTGCGGTGGGTAGGGGATGTTGATGGACTCCAGCATTTTGTTTTAGAAATCGGGACTCACTGCCATCCTCACACATGCTTTGGGGAACAGAGAGGCAGAGCGAACTACTAGGGCTCACTCTGCAGTAGATGCTACTTTATCCCCACAATGACTCTGTGTGACAAGTGTTTATGTGACTCTTTGTGGTTCTACACACCCAGGATTTCTATTATTTTGGTATCAACATCTCTGCTTTATCCTAGGAAACTTCTCCTCCCCATGATACAGGCGGTACTAGAGGGACTGAGTCTTAGCACGGGTCTCCCGCCACCTCTCTCCTAGGAAGCAGATCTTAAAACAAGGACTTGAGTGCAGGTTGTTTATTTGGGAGGAAATATCAGAGAGGATGGGGGAGAGAAGTGGAAGGGCAGGAAGCTGATAAAATGTGCATCATCAAGCGCATTACCACTCTGGACGAGTGTAGTTTAATCCCACTGGGATTAAACAGTGTAGAATGTGCCCCTCAGGGTTCTCCCATTTGAGATGGGGAGTGGGTTATTCATACACCACTTCCTGTCCTCTGAGTTATTGATTGAAGGCTGCTCCTGGGGATGCTGATTCCTTAAAATTCTTTCTGCTGAGAATGTGGGCTAGAGCACCCCCAGGCAAAGAAGCATAGATGGTGGAAGCTGGAAGTGGGGATTGCCCCCATGTGCAAGGGGCTGGTTCTGGGAGTCTGGGAGAACATCTGCCGCAAACCAGGGCATCAGCTCTGGGCTGGACCAGTCAGGGGCTATCTCCCAGGAATTTGGATGATGAGCACAAAGACCTAAAATGATTGGCATTCACTAATGCAAACATCACCAAGGCAAACATCCCATATGTATTCCATTGGTTCCTGCCACTTAATACACCTTTTGCTTTTCCTCTTCCTGGAATTGCCCTGTCCCTTCCATTCTGGAGCCTGGTCTCTCAGCTTTTCCTTCCATTCTGTTTTCTTTGTTGTTGTTTTGTTTGTTTTGAGATGGAGTCTTGCTCTGTCACCCAGGCTGGAGTGCAGTGATGTGAGCTCAGCTCACTGCAACCTCTGCCCCCTGGGTTCAAGAAATTATCCTGCCTCAGCCTCCCTAGTAGCTGGCATTACAGGTGTAAGCCAGCATGCCTGGCTAATTTTTGTATTTTTAGTAGAGATGGGTTTTCGCCATGTTGGCCAGGCTGGTTTTGAACTTCTGACCTAAAGTGATCTGCCCACCTCAGCCTCCCAAAGTGCTGGGATTACAGGCATGAACCACCACAGCAGGCCACCATTCTGTTTTTATTCATTCAGTAAGTACTTAGTGAGTATCTATTACATTTCCTGCCAATCCATTGCCTGCAACCAAAGGATGCCGATGGATATAGTGTGGCTGCCTTTACACCCAACACCTACCCACAACGGGAGAGCAACTCATCCGTACTCAGGAAATTAGTAGAAATCTGTCCCATGATGCTAGGGTGGACAAGACATCATTTCTTCATTTTTATAACTCAAGGGAAACCTGGCTCAGCCCTGCTCTGCCTGGCTGGTGAGATGTCGTTAGGGACCTTATCCTTCCCTGGGTTATTAAGAAGCTAGAGAGCTCATGAGTGTCCCCAAATAAGCTTTTTGTTCTGTAGAGTTGCTCCTTGGCTTGACCTGTGTGTTTTTTTCAGAGACTTGCCCATGTGGCGCCTGTTGGCAAAAACGATAACCTTATTATAATAAACAGAACTCAGTTGGGCGTGGTGGCCCATGCCTGTAAACCCAGCACTATGGGAGGCCGAGGTGGGTGGATCACCTGAGGTCAGGTGCTGGAGACCAGTCTGGCCAACATACTGAAACCCTGTCTCTACTAAAAATAATAATAAAAAATTAGCTAGGCGTCGTGGCAGGCATGTGTAACCCTAGCTACTTGGGAGGCTGAGGTGGGAGAATCATTTGAACCTGGGGGCAGAGGTTGCAGTGAGCCAAGATCATGCCATTGCACTCCAGCCTAGGCAACAAGAGCAAAACTCAGTCTCACAAAAACGAAAACTAAAAAGCAGAATTCACTGGAGAACCACTCAGAGAGAGTTCCGTATGGTGCTCTGACACCATGTGCACTCAGCATGTTTCACAGGGGGCTGTAATTGCCTGTTTAGTTATCCGGCTCTCTGGCCAGGCTGTGAGCTTGGAAAGCAGGGGCCAGGTAGGCCTTGCTCATTTCTGTCTTCCCAGCTGTGCTTGGCGTGTAGTAGGTCCTTCGTAAATATTTATTGGATGGATGAAAGAACACTTGGATTTGGAGCAGCAGCTCTGTGTTTTTCCCTGCTCTGTGACTGCATAAATCCCACTCCTCTCTGGGCCTCAGTTTCCTTGCTTCAAAGCAGGTTGAATTTGATGATCCCTTAGATCCCCTCCAGTGTAACATTCTCCCTGAATTGAGGGGATGGGAGAGGGTTTCACTTCCAGCCTTCTTATTATAAGGCAGGGTCATGTGACTAGTTCTGTCCAATGAGTTGCAAGTGGAAATGAGAGATGTCACCTCCAGGCTGGAGCACTGCATTGCTGATGCAGGATGCTCTAGAACACTTTCCCTCTGTCATGGGCCATGGCGACTGCCAGTGTTGCAGGTAGTGGCTGATTCTTGCAAGTGGGGACTTGGAGCAGATGTCTCAGCTGAATGGAGCATAAGCAAGAAGTAAACCCTGGTTGTGATAAGTCACTGACTTTTGGGGATTATTTGTTATTGCAGCATAGCATGGCCATCCTGCCTCATGCAGTTACTCTGGGTCATGTGTGAAAGGTGGTGTTAAGGGCAAGAAGGGAATGGAAGCAAGGAGAGCTTGGAGGAGGTTATTTCATTACTGTGGATGAGAGACTGAGAGTAACTGTCAGATGCCGTTACATCGGGTGCTTGGGCAAGGGTAGCAGTGGTGGAGGTGGTGAGAAAGAAATGGATTCTGTTACATTTTGGCACTAAGGAGGCCATGACTTGAAAATGAATATGAGGAATAAGAGGATGAAAAACCTATGCTAAGGGTCCCTGTCACTCACCGCTTGAAGAGGTTTCAGATCATTAGTTGGGCTGAAAGCCCCTCATACCGTCTGATATTAGAGAATAGATTCCACTTCTCATTGCTTGGGAAATGGGTCTCTGCTTTCATTTTTCAGGGCTGAAGAAGTTCCTCCAAGAGAAGAGAGGGGCCTGGGCCTGCCTCTCCCATTGCCAAAATGCCTTTTGCTGGCAATGTCATCCATTATGACTGACCATGGCAAATGTCGGTCAGCTGGCCTCACAGCAGGTGTTAGGAAAATAGTCTTTGGCTTGATTATATTATCTGGCTTTCCCCAAGGAGGTAAGAAAATAGACGTACGTCCCTCTGGCTTTGTGCTTCAGGCTGTCTCCCCTGCCTGTGTATGTCATGACACAGTCAGAAGACGGCTTTTTAGAATAGCTGCTGTAAAAATGGGTTCAGGGAAAATCTTACTAGAAGCAGAATTGGGTCAGGAGAGAAGAAAGAGAAATGCAATTTAGCATTGTATATTCTCATTAAAAGAACGACCTCTTTGAAAGGGAATGACATTTAGATGGGACAAAGGGGTTGGTAAACCCTGACATCATCCTGGGGGCTGGGGCAAAGGTCATATGGCAAAGGTCAGGTCACCTTTGGGTTTGCTGCTTGCTGCTTTCACTGGCTCCTTTCTCCTTGGAGCTGAGAAGCTGGGTGAACGTGTGCATGCCAGTGAACTGTGTCTTAGCATTTTGTCCCCAGGGTACTGACCTGTGCTGTCGAATGTGATAGCCACTAGCCACATGGGGCCACATGAGGCCATTTACATTTAAATTAATTACAATTAAATAAAATGAAAAATTCAGTCTCTCAGTTGCACCAACTGTATTTTAAGTCCTCAATAGCCCCATGTGCTAGTGGCTGCCACGTTGAACAGCATAGATATAGAATATTTCCATCATCGCAGTAAGTTCTATAGGACAAGCTGGTGTATACTATAGGGTGGGGGGCTTAAAATGGAAGACATCCAAACAGGAAAAGTGGGGAGAATCATTATTAGCTGTAGTTTAAGGGGCCCATATGCTTCTCACCTCTGTCTCTTGCTAACTGGCATAGCTGGGCCTTAGAACCCAGGTCTTAATCCTAGAGCCAGCCACTCCCCCCTTAATCTCTCTGCAGTTTGGAATCTCAGAGGCTACTATAGAGTGGCTTGTTTGGCTAAATATATATTTACCCAGCAACTTCTACAGTCATTGCTGGAGGGATGCTTCCCCAGCCACATAGGCAGCACTAATTCTAGGCGACAGGGCAACCAGATGAGGTAAGTGTGGAGGAATGGGGAGAACACTAAGGGGACCTGCTGCAGTGGCAAGAGAGTGAGGCCAAGAGACCTGGGGTGGGGAAAACTGGCTCTGCTACTTAGCAGCTCATTGGCCCCCACATTGCCTCTTCTTGCCCTGATAATCCCTCTCTGAAGTTAGGGAGTTCCTTTAAAACATGAATCAGGGCCAGGCATGGTGGCTCACACCTGTAATCTCAGCACTTTGGGAAGCCGAGGTGGGCAAATCACTTGAGGTCAGGAGTTTGAGACCAGCCTGGCCAACATGGTGAAACTTCGTTCCTACTAAAAGTACAAAAATTAGCTGGGCATGGTGGTGCGACTCTAACAATCCCAGCTACTCAGTGGCTGAGGAAGGAGAATCGCTTGAACCCAGGAGGTGGAGGTTGCTGTGAGCTGAGATTGCACCATTGCACTCCAGCCTGGGCCACAGAGCAAGACTTCATCTCAACACAAACAAACCCCCCCAAACCCGAATCAGATCATGTCATTTCCATGCACAAATCATGACCATGATTTCCCACTGATTTAGAATAAAATCCAAATTCTACTAAGATCTATAAAGGCTCACAGACTGGGTTCATCCCCTGCTCCCCAATGTTATCTTTCTCCACAACCTTGTGTTTGTATCTTCATGGCTCTCATCCCTACCAGGAACAATTTCCTTGTTTGTTTTCCTGGTTCTTGCCCACAGCTCATCCTGGATTTAAACTTTGAGCTTATTTTATTCCACACTAGGAGAAGGACATGCTTATTTTATTCCTCACTACATGCCCAGTGTCTGGCACAGTCCCTAGAGACACAGTCCACACTCATAGAATAAAAGAAGTGATGACCTTTTGCATGATGCTTGACCTCTTGGAACCTCAGTTTTCTCATCTATGAAATGGGAATATATTAGGATGATTTTGTAAGGTTATTGTAAGGTAGAAACAGAGTTACAAAAAGTGCATTGTGTATGGTAGACATTCAAATTAGCAGTTACTATTATCATTATTAAAAAGTTGCAAGTTCAATACAGATCACCTTTTTTTCCCCCTTTGGAGCCATTTCAAAGTAAGTTGTCAAATCGATGCCCTGTCACCCCTGAATCAAGTAGAGTCTGTTTCCTTAAAATAAGGACATGCTCTTTGTGATCACGGTAAAACTATTAGGGTCAGGACATTAACCCTGCAACATTCCTCCCGTCTAATCCTCAGACCCCATTCACGGGCTCCCATTTGTGCCAATAACGTCCTTTGCAGTGAAAGGACCCAGTTCGGCATCTCCTGTTGTGTTTAGCTGTCCTGTCTCTTGGATCTCCTCCAGTCTGAAGCATTCCTCTGTCTCTCTTTGACTCTCATGATGCTTTTGAAGAGGACAGCCAGCATTTTGTGGACTGTCACTCAGTGTAGGTGTGTCTGATGCTCCCTGGTGAATAGATTCAGGTCATGCATCTGGGTCAGGAATAGCATGTGAGAGATGTGGTGTCCTCATTGAGCCCTGTTGAATGGCTTGTGATTATTGGTGGCATTCACTTTAGTCACTTCAGTAGGGGACCTACCCATAGGGGACTTCTCTCCACTATAAAATTATTCTGTCTTTGCAGTATTTTTTTGTGGGGAGGGTCACTGAAATTATGTAAATATCCAATTCACTGTCGAACATTTACTTTATTCATTCATTTATTTCTATCAGTATGAATTCATTCTATGCTATTTTATCGAGTGGGCTATAATTCATTACTATCCTCATTTATTTTGATGCTCAAATGCCCTCATTTTTGGCTGGCAAGAGCCACTTTAATTTGGCTTCAGTGTCCCTTGATGTGACCTCTATGATACTTTGAATGTTTTCTTGCTTTCTGGCCCAAGATGTTCCAGGCTTATCTTGTTTTTACCCCAGCCAGCTCTGGAATCAGCTGTTTCTCCAAAGTGCCTTGATTCAATTTAGTGGAGAATATCTAGCAACAAAGATGTTGGTGTAGACATGTTTATAGCATTTAGGGTAGCACTGCTTCCAGATCTTCTTAGTGGGCAAATCTAGGGAGTATGTGTGTATGCACACACGTGTGTGTATGTGGACATACACATATGCAAACATGTTTACATCTATATTTCTAGAATTTTTTCTCCATATTGGAAACTGTAAAGTCACGTTGATACACCTCTGACTCCAGTCCATCACCATAGAGCTCATCTAGTTTCCTTCCTTTCCATATTAGTGACTTCCCTCTCTGACAGTGAGAAATCCATTTATCCTCAATGGTCAATGTAATGATTCTCCTATTTCAGCTGCCACCCCTGCCATGCATGGACACCCTGTCACCCTACCTGTGCACTCTCATCCTGTCTTGGCTGCACCCAGCATGGGCTCTGATGACTGTTATTATTGTTATTGTTATCGTTATTTTAATCCTTCGTGGTTGGTGGGCAGTGGAGTGGACGGAGTGCTTATGTCATTTAGGTCACCTGCCCTTATTTAGTCAAAGGGACCAGTCCTTGAGGCTCACAGGTGCATGTTTTTAAAAAAATATTCATAGAATGCTTCTACTCAGTCCCTCTAAGAGGTCAAAGCAATTTGAAAAATCCTTGATAATTACCCAACATTCCAAAATTGATGGCTGATTCCAAGTGCTATATGTTTTATTCTCTTTCACCTCCTCTGCAGAAATCAAAGGGAGGAAAAGTAAGTAGCAGCTGAAATGATCCCCCACTCACTTTCTATAAAGAGGAAAATTAGCTGCTCTAATAATCATGAATATTAATGTATAGCCAATTTTGGTCAATTAAAATGATGATCTATAATTTTGCCTCAGAGCTTTATGGAGGCCATTTCAATGACTACTGAGTAGAAGTTGGATGGTTTTTAAAGTTCATGGATTTGGCTCAACTCTCCCATCCCCATCACTGGCTTCCATGTAGGATGGTCCCCAATTCCTTCCTTAACAAAGTTTCTCAGCCCTTAGAGAATGCACTCTTTCTATTTTTAGCACCCAGGATCTATCATTGTCATGGTGCGTTTATGAGAGCTTGCACAGCTCACTTTCATTCCCTTCTTCTTAAACACTTCTCCTCCCACCTTTCTGATTCACGGGTCTCTGGGATGTGTACCCACTGGCCACGTGTCTGGTGAGGTTCTACTTTCCCTATTCACAGCAAATCAGCTAAGGGGGAAGCATACCCCCCACATAGAGTCTATTCTGGGAATTTGGGATTGAGACTAAGAAGAATGCCAAAGGGACCCTTCCCTCCCCTCCCCTCCCTTCTCCTCCCTCCTCTCCCCCTTTTTTGGGACAGAGTCTCCCTCTGTTGCTCAGGCTGGAGCATAGTGGCTTGATCTCGGCTTACTGCAACCTCCGTCTCCCAGGTTCAAGGAATGCTTATGCCTCAGCCTCCTGAGTAGCTGGAATTATAGGCACATGCCACCATGCCTGGCTAATTTTTTGTATTTTTAGTAGATACAGGGTTTCACCATGTTGGCCAGGCTGGTCTCAAGCTCTTGATCTCAAGTGATCTACCTGCTTTGGCCTCCTAACGTGCTGGGATTACAGGTGTGAGCCACCATGCCTGGCCCAGAGAGATGCTTTTGAACAGAAATGTTAAACAAAAAATGTTCAACTCAGGAACCATAGGCAGCTATCTTTATCTTCTGTTGCATAAACTAAGCAGCTCATACTCAGAGAGAAATGGGCTGAGGGGACAGATGCAGAGAGGGAGCAGTGGTTCCCAGCTCCTTCCCTTTAAGCCCTGGTGTGAAATCCACTCTGGCTTCCTTGAAACACTTCATATCCTTATAATGAAGTCCCTTTTCATTTCGAATGTTAGTTTTGGAAAGTATCTGTTACCTGCATCCAGAGAGTCTTAACAAATATACTTGTCAAAAGGCAGGCCTCTGTTTATATTGCTGAGACCCAACGGGGGCCTTCCTGCCAATCTTCCCCATTCACAGAAGCCATTTTACTAGGAGGAAGGCCGAGACTGGGCCAGGAAATGGAGCTTCACTCAGAGCCTTCACCCCCCAGGTTTTATTTCTACCTGTCCACATACAGTTCTGTGAAAAAAGAAAACATGAGACAAATCCAGTGGAGAAAATCACTCAGATGTTTTGGTTTTGATGCCAAATGGTGGGGTTTCTGGCATGTTGTTTTTCAGCCTGTAGTCTGGGCTTCCTGTAGACACAATGGCTGGGTGTCAGTGGTTCTCTTTGCTGTTTTCTGACATGTCACTATCACTCTCTGTCTCTTTACCCTGCTGTCTTCTTCTTAGCACTCATCACTACCTAATATATAATATGTATTTGTGAGTTTATTGTTCATCGAGTGTCTCCTCCAAGGAAGCACCCTGGTCTTGTTCACTAGGGTATCCCAGTATCTAGAACACGGGCCTGGCACATACTAGGGGGTCAAAAAATACTTATAGAATGAGGGAATAAATGAAAGAATGAATGAATTTAACCTCTCTTACATAAGCCCCAAGGAGAGACTCTGGCCAGTGACCAAAAATATTATACTGAGTGTCCTTTTGTTTAAACTTCTTCCCAATGCACAGAGGCCATTCACATGGAAACATGCCTTTACCTGGGTGCATTTAGAAAATGGGGCTTGGGGCCGGGTGCGGTGGCTCACACCTGTAATCCTAGCACTTTAGGAGGCCAAGGTGGGCAGATCACCTGAGGTCAGGAGGTTGAGAACAGCCTGGCCAACATGTCGAAAACCCATCTCTACTAAAAATACAAAGATTAGCCAGGTGTGGTGGTGGGTGCCTGTAATCCCAGCTACTCAGGAGACTGAGGCAGGGATAATTGCTTGAACCTGGGAGGTTCAACCTCATAGAGATTGCAGTGAGCTGAGATGATGCTATTGCACTCCAGCCTGGGTGACAAAGCCAGACTCTGTTAAAAAAAAAAAAAAAAAAAAAAAAAGAAAGAAAAGAAAAGAAAAACGAAATGGGGCTTGGAGCCCAGCCACTGGATTCAGCACACCTGGGTGTGAATCTCATCTGTGCCATAGTAGCTTTGTGCTCTTTGTGTAAATCACTAAACTTCTCTGTACAGTTTATTTTTGGGTTGGGGTAATAAGAGTTTTTATCTCATACTTGCTCAATGCATACACATTTTAAATTATCACTCCATTAAGAGACATCACCATTTGTTATTGAGCAACACTGGTTCATTCATTCATTTGCTCATAAACTGATTAGTGAATCCAGCCAGTGTGAATTGAGTATTTGTGTGTGTTAGGTTCCAGGGATGTGAATTTGGTGGTAAGACAATTTTTCTGTCCCAGGATAATTTGCCTTATAGAAAATAACTCACAACAGTGACCTAAGGCATGATGATCTTATGAGCTCCCTGTGGCCACCAGGACAGATCCTTAGAACAGAGTTCTGAGGTAGAACCTAGAGCAGCACTGGGTGGTTTAGAGAAGTCTTAGGGTTGGGTGCTTTGGGCCTTGTTTCCAACTTATTGTTGGAACTTGGCAAATATACTTCATCTCTATTAACACATTTTCCCACCTGAAAAATGTGTTTGCAGCACTAGATCAGTGGGCCTCAAGCCTTAGTGTACATTAGAGTCATTTGGGGGAGGAATGTGTTAAGATGCAATCCAGGGCTCTGCCTTGCAGAGTAATTCAGTAGACCGTCAGGAATGACGCTCCAGGCGATTCTAAAGCTGGCCCTTGGAACACACATGGAACTGCGAACCAAATCATGACGAAAATTTCCTCCTTTCGGTGCTGGAATTCTTAAACTCGGCACAGCCCCCACCTTTTATACTTTGTTTTATGTAGAAGTTGAGGATATGGTGTAGTTACTGACTGCATTTTTCCTCCTCCTGGCTCACCCTTTAACTTTTCAGGGAGCTCTCCATGGTCCTGAAGTCAGTTCTAGTGCTCTGCAAAATTTTGTCCTTATTGAAATCTTCTGGGTGGTTCCTTAACAAAGGGAGATCACGTAGAGTGCAAGGTCTCTACCTCCTGCCCTAAAGTTCTCCAAGCCTTTCCTCTTCTTGGTGGAAAAAGAATACCCATTTCTTGTTTCCATGCCAAGTTGCTAGTGCGCCAGTTTCCATGACAACAGAGAAGAGGGAGTTAAAGGCCAGCCTCTCATTTATAGCAGAATTAAAAACTACTCTCTTGGAGAGTGAATAATGATTTCAGGAGGGTCCTGGATATTGAAAATAATTTTTTTTATTTATCCATCTACATAGTATAAGGCTCTGGGAGAGAAAATATGGGGATGGCTGGGTTGGTTCTGTAAGGGCTTTTCATGGGGAGAAGGGTGGGCAATACTGATGTTGTCAATAACAATGGCAACACCTCAAAGGGTCTCCACACTTTAAAATCTGTGGCAGCCACTGTAGAGCCTAAATACAACCTGTGGATTTGACACTGGAAGAAAATGGGACTTCAAGTGAATAAGTGGTATGTGTGCCACTTTCATGCTGTCTTTTTGGTACCCAGAGCTTCTCATTGCCCGACTGGGACTTCCCCAGCAGTACCAAGGCAGTGACTCTCCTTCTCATCGAAAGATACTGGTGCCCTGTCCCATTCCTTCCCATCCCTGATAACAATGGCACCCCTGAGAAGCTGGTCTTAGCTAGGGAGCAATAGTGAATGGAAGGGTTATTCTCTCAGGCCAAGTTTACTGGTGACTCCAATGACTAAAGAGCTTACACTTTGTCAGGTTAGAGTTTGGTTACAGGTGCTTTTTCCCATTGTGCTTAAGTGAAGGGCTGCTTTTTTTCTTTTTCTTTTTTTGAGATAGAGTCTTGCTCTGTCACACAGGATGGAGTGCAGTGATGCAATCTCAGCTCACTACAACCTCCGCCTCCCAGGTTCAAACAATTCTCTTGCCTCAGCCTCCTGAGTAGCTGGGACTACAGACATGTGCCACCACACCTGGCTAATTTTTTGTATTTTTAGTAAAGACAGGGTTTCACCGTGTTAGCCAGGATAGTCTCGATCTCCTAACCTCATGATCTGTCCACCTCGGCCTCCCAAAATTCTGGGATTACAGGAGTGAGCCACTATGCCCAGCCAGGCTGCTTTTTTTTTCATTGACTTTGATGCACTTGTTTTATCCTCTGCAGACCCTCAGGACAATCCTAGGAGGCAGGTACTATTATTATCCACATTTTACAGTTGAAGATATGACTCAGAGGGGTCATGTAGCTTGTCAAAGTTCACATTGCTATAGAAACGCCAGAGCTGGGATTGGAACCCAAGTCATCTGACACTTCAGTGGACATGAGTATCAAGTCCAACAAGAGCCAGAATAAGTTTCCCAAGGCACTCAGCTTGCTTGAAGCCCATGGACACTTCTGGGACTTGGTTAGGGTTAATTTCAAAGTTTCCTTAATTGGGAGGATTTGGATTACAGAAAGGCTCATGGGGAGAAGGGTTTTGGGTTGGGTTCATTTGGGAACAGTTGCCCAGCACAGGGTGAAATGCAGCTGGCTGAGTGATAAATATAGAAGCTTCACAGTCACAGAAAAAAATTCCTCAGTTTCATGGTTTGCCATTCTGGGAGGGTGTGGTAGCATCTTTAGACTTACCTCCTCATGTATCAGAGGGCTGGGTGGCAATGTTAGATTGCAATTTTACGTTTGTGGAGAATATAGAGGTGTGATCTGGGTAAATAATTAGGGTCATGCCATCATAAGAGGTTAGGACTATCAAGCCTCAGAGCTAAATAGGACCTTAGAAATAGTCAAGTCCAATGTAACCCAAAATTTTATTCTGTGTACCACCAGGGATACATAAGATGCTTTAGATGTGTTAGTTAGGATAAGCTTATGAATGTGGTAACAAGCAAACTCAGAAGTCTCTGTGACTTTATATAACCAAGCTTTATTTCTTCTACATGAATTCTGATGAGGGTCAATCAACCCTCTAGGGTGGTGGTCCCCCATGCAATTACTCAGGGACTCAGGCTACTTTGATTTTTGTGATGCTGCCACCTCACATGTAGCTTCTGGGTCATGAAGGCACAGAAGAGGGAGCTGGTGGCCTCACATGTTACCCAAAACATGACCACAGATGCAGAGGTTAAAAATCTTTGCTCCATGATTGGCTTGTTTAGCTTTCATTACTGATTGGATTGTAAAACATAAGCATTTGTGAGATTTAGAAGATTAAGATTATTTTGATAATATTATTTACAGACACTTTAAATATGTGGCTAGCACAGATCTATGCAGGGAGATAAGTACTACATGAAATAACTAGCTTAGAGTAAATATTTTGCATTAGTAAAAAAAAAATCTTTGCTCTAAATAAGAACTGACTTGGCTGGGTGCAGTGGGTGGTGGCAGATGCCTGTAATCCCAGAACTTTGGGAGGCTGAGGCTGGTAGAACACTTGAGGTCAGGAGTTTGAGACCAGCCTGGCCAGCAATGGTGAAATCCTGTCTCCACTAAAAGTACAAAAATTAGCCAGGCATGGTGGTGCGTGCCTGTAATCCCAGCTACTCAGGAGACTGAGGTAGGAGAATCATTTGAACCAAGGACGCAGAGGTTGCAGTGAGTTGAGATTGCACCACTGCACTCCAGACTGGGCAACAGAGCAAGATTCCATCTCAAAAAAAAAAAAAAAAAAAAAAAAAGAATTGACTTGCAAGAAGGAAGGAGGAGGGAATTTACCAGCTAGGATCTTGCAACCATATACCTCATTTGGTAGCATATCATAATTACAGACTTTTACTTACCGCTGAGTAGAATCGAAGACCACCTCCAAGATTTGCTTTGTTGTCAGCAGGGGAGAAGGTGCCTCGACATTCAGAGTCAGGGAGGATGAGGCATCACTGTGTAGGCGGAGGGAAGTGGATCTTGTAGTAAATTCCCAAGAGGCAATTTGAAAGGGAAACTGATCTCATCCATTGGAAAGCTGTAGTCAAAGGCAGAAGCACAAACACATGCATATACAAAGACACATAGATACACCAAGGCAGACACACAAAGATATTCCAGTGTGCACACACCAGACACACATCTACGCACGCATAGGCTCACCCACAAAGATACAGCAACACTTGCTTCCTCTGCACGTGTGATTCATCTCCCCAAGGCTAGGAGGAGATGCTGAAAGGACCTGGGGGTCCTGTGGGGTCAGCAGCAGAATGGGCTCAACCACCCCCATTTCTTTCTCTCTGGTACCCTATAAATATCTCCCGGTTCTTGCCCCACCTCCCAGCAGCAATACCTACTGCCATCTCTCCCAGCTTGTTAAGATTTAGGTGCTGGAGTGATTTTTTTCTTTTCCACAAATCAGCAGAAGCTGCCTGATAGGGGCAAATTCACCATTCAGGGAGTCTGCGGAATCAATAGTGCTTTCTTCTTCACTAACAGGGAAAGTGGGATTTTTAGGGAATCAGCTTGGTTGGTTTGACTTGATCCCTTTGGCCTTGCAGAGCAAGAGAAAGGGATTTCTGACACAGGATAGGATTTACCTACTCTCCAGTTCAGTGTGGACTGTGGAGCCTCTGCTGTGGCTGCCCTTGCACCCAGGACTTTGGGTCCTGGGGTCAAGAGAATTAAGGCAGAAACCAGTTGGTAGATTTCTTGGAGACTTCACTCATTCTTTGGCATCCCTGGTGCCAGGAGGTCTCCAGTGTCATGGTCAAAAGCATCAACTCTGCACTCAGCCTGTCTGGGTCTAAATCTCAGCTCAGCTGGTAAGAGGCTCTATGAGCCTTTGAGCTTGTTATAGAATTTCTCTGAGCCTCAGTTTTCCCATCTTTAAAAGGAGTATGACAACAGTAGTTCCCTCATGGGGCTGTCATGGATACATGGCATGTAAAACATCTTAGTACACGGTCACACCCTGGGAGACAGAGTTCTAGAACTTGTGGCTGCAAGAGTCAGGGAAGAGATACAAACCTGACTCATAGAGAAGCATTCATGAAGATGTCACAGCTGCAGAGAAAATGACTGCTGAGTCCCCACTCTCCTTGTTAGAGGCCCTGGCTGTTCTGAATATGCCATGGCCAGACTCGGTGGGGGCCCACACTGAGCTACAAACAACACCGGCTATGGCGGTGTTGATGAAGGGGTGAGACTGGCTTCAGGGCCTGCTGACTCTTCCTTGGGTGTCTGGGGCATGGGCATGGATATTACTGCCTTCAGGTGCACACACCGGTCTTCCTTCTTCCACACCACCCCATCCTTCCTGCCTTTCTCCTCAGAGGTTCATTGAGCACCTACTGTATTCCATGTGCTTCAACAAAGTAAACCTGGCCTCTGCTCTGGTGTTGTGTACCTCATAGTCTGGGAAGATAGACAATCAACAAAGAAGCAGAAAGGTGAGCAAGATGATTCCTGATGGTGGTAAGGCCTCTCCAAAGAGGCGACATCTGAGTTGAGATGGAAAGAGGAGCTGGCTGTGCAGATACCAAGAGGCTGAGAATTCCAGGGAGTGGGAACAGCAGTTACAAAGGCCATGGAAAGCAGAAGAGAGCTGGGAGTTTTGGTGTTTTTGCTGTTATTGCTGTTTTGGGACAGGGTCTCACTCTCACCTAAACTGGAGTGCAGTGGCACAGTCAGCTCACTGGAACCTGAACTCCTGAGCTCAAGTGATCCTCCTGCCTCAGCCTCCTGAGTAGCAGGGCCACAGATGCATGCCACCACACTTGGCTCATTAAAAAATTTTTTTTAGAGATAGGGTCTTATTATGTTGCCCAGGCCGCTCTTGAACTCCTGGCCTCAAGCGGTTCTCCTGCCATGGCCTCCCAAAGTGCTGGGATTACAGCGGTGTCCAGCTCAGAGTCTTACATTTCACAGGGACAGAAAGAGGAACGGGTGATGGAGAGGGGTTGTTGCAGGAGATGAGGTTGGAAGTGTGAAGAGATCATGTCCTGCCTCATCGACCATGGTGAGAAACGGAGGTTTTATTTTAAGTGCAGCCAGAAGTCATTTGCTAGAGGCTCCAAGCTGGGGAGAGAGACACGAGTCACTTTATATTTTAAGAGGAAGGCTCCAGCTGCTACATGCAAAGACCTGTGGAGAGCAAGATGGGGGCTGGGAAGGCAGAGAGGAGGTAGCTGCAGAAACCCTAGTGCCTTGAACAGAGGTGACTGGAGTAGAAAGGAAAAACTGAATTCCCAATAGAGTTTGAAGGAACAGCCAACAGGACTTGCTGACAGATTGAATTGGACTGGGTTAAGGGTGACAGATTTGAACTTGTCTGTCTCAATTTAGGCCTGATTCTATTTTCATATTAACCTTCCTGTGATGATTAATAGGATCGCTCCTTGGGATTCTAAAGGGCAGGTGGAATGAACTGCAATGGAGACTCACTCCTTCCTCAACTCACAATAAAGGGATGTCAGAGAGCTGGGTTGTAGCCCCTTCTCTGCTACCAACTTGATGAGTGGTGTCAGCTAAATCACAATGCCCCACCTCCCAACCTGGCTCCAGTGTCCTCACTGTGAAATGTGCATGGTCAGTGTCTTCACAGAGGGAGGATCTGAGGATAGCTGGAGTTAATGTACCATAAATGTTCAGAGAATAGAAAGCAGTGCATGTGGTAGGGTTGTATTGAATTATTATTCCCCTCCCCTCCCTTCCCCTTCCCTTCCCTCTATTTCCCTTCCCTTTCCTTCCCTTCCCCTCCTCTCTCCTCTCCTCCTCTTACTTCCCCTCTTCTGGTCTCCCCCACCTTTCTTCCCCCACCTTGGTTCTGGGGACCCTTCTCTCCTTCACCAGATGGCACTGACACAGAGCCAAGGATGAAAGCACACAGATGCATTCTGCCCACTCCCAATCCCTGGTCTCTGAGAAGTGCTGAGACTGGGGCTGGGGAAAAAGGAGGGTGATCTGGAAGACCATTCTGAGCAGGGAAGGATGGTGTGGAGGTCATTGGGAAGTGGGAGGGGGCTGGGAAGGGCTTCTATCATAAGCACAGAGGAGAAAGGTCAGGGACTGAATAGTGAGCTGCCCTGGAGGGCACCTGCCTTCCGACCCATCATTTGTAAACAAACAACCATCTAACTATCCTGCCAACTCTCCAGCCCCATGAAGAGAAGGTGAGGGGTTTGGATACCTTGTGGGGAGAAGGGGAGAAGGAGTAATAGTAATCTTGTTCCCTAACCAGTAGACAACTGACTGGGAATTTTCCTGTGAGCTGGGGCAGCAAAGGGACCCTCTATCACTGTTAGATGTCTCTTCCACCTGGGGAGTCTTTTCTTTAGACATCTATGAAAGTACAATGACATTTAAGGATGTTTAATGAGTCTCCCCAAATAGAACGTTAGGAGACATTCTAACTGTCTATCAGTCTGAGACTCACTGAATAAATGACATTACAGCCATACTGTGGAATATCACACAGCTATAAAAAAGGACAAGCTCAATCTGTGTATCACCCTGAAGGGAGATTCCTAATGCACAATGAAGTGAAAAAGATGAGTTGTAGAATCATCTGTATAGTACTATATATATATATTTTTTGTAAGTAAAAACAGACATGGAGGGCCAGGTGTGGTGGCTCATGCCTGTAATCCCAGCACTTTGGGATGCTGAGATTGGTGGATCACTTGAGCCCGGAAGCTCGAGACCAGCTTGGGCAATGTGATGAAACCCTGTCTCTACAAAAAAATACAAAGATTAGCCAGTCTCATAATCCAGCGTATAAATAGGTAAGTAAGTAAATAAATAAATAGATAGATAAACATTTTTTTTAAAGGCATAGAAAAGGGAACTCTACAACAGTCTATTAACATTGCTAACTTCAAGGGGTTGGAGTTGTAATGGAGTGGGGGACATTATGGATTTTTTACTTTGTTGTTTAGCATTTTGCAATGCATGTATTACTTCCATAATTAAGAAAATCTAATGCACGCTTTTATAAAAGTTCAAGGTGTCCTCAGATATGTTCAGGCAAAAAATGATCTTATACCTGGACCCCAGTCCCTGGCCCCTGGTAAGTATCTGTAAAAAATGTTGGATGAATGATGAAAAGAGGAAGAATGAAATGTTTAGCTCAACATCTCATTTCTTGGACGGTTTGTAATGCTTTTAATAAAACAGGAGCCTGAGGCAGTTGGTCATTAATGAATAACTCATCATCAGAGATCTGGATTGAATATAAAATAGTCCCAGCAGTCAACCGTGCCCCTTGTTAAACATGGTTTCTGCTGCAGCCAGTCTAGACCCAAGCTCATATTCTAGCCGACAGCTTGGAGAGGAGTGATTGTCACATTTCCTTGTGTAACCATCACCTTTAGGGTTGACAGTTCTGCTGCTGCAATGACAGGGAGGTGGGTGGGTGAGTCCTTTGGGTGTTGCTGGGATGTTCCATCCTGGGACTGTGACCAGGAAGAGGGATGTCACCCTTGATGAATTTCTGAAGACCCAGGCAGAGTGGCTCACTGTCATAAAAACCCCTTATAAGTAGGCTTTTCTTTCTTTTTAGTAAACAGCTTGCTCATTACTCTTTGACAGCTCTGACCTTGGCTGTGGAGTGGGTGCCGGGTAATGGGATGGGGTAGGTGGAGGGGCATGCATGGGGGTCCTTCTTATCCCACGTCTTATCTGATTTTTCTTCAATCTCCTCCTCCTCACTTTCAGAGCAGAGTCCTCATGCGCCACTGGGACTCCCCATCCCCTTCCTTGTCTGTTGGTGTCTTGCTGAGCCAGGCAGACTCTTTGCTCTCCAAAGTGACAGTTCACTTTCTGATTTCCTGTTCATGTTTCCATTTTGCAGGTGACAGAGACCAGTGTGTTAGTCCTCTTAAGTAGTGTAGCAGGAGCCTCCGTGAATAAAATGTTTACCAAATGACTGACTCTAATGGAGAATTTTCAGGTATTTTGGTAGACCAAGGGATAGAATAATATAGGGCCAGGTTGACGTTCTCATTGCTAAATAACATTCTCCACTGTTCCCTCCCACCCCAATATTTTTTGGAGACAGAGTCTCCCTCTGTTACCCAGGCTGGAGTGCAGTGGTGTGATCATGGCTCACTATAGGTTTGACCTGGGTTCAGGTCGTCCTCCCACTCCATCCTCCCAAGTAGCTGGGACCACAGATGTGTACCACCCCACTCAGCTATTTTTTCTTTTTCTTTGTATTTTTTTTAGAGACAGGGTCTCACCATGTTGCCGAGGCTGGTCTTGAACTCCTGGGCTCAAGCGATCTCCCTACTTTGGCCTCCCAGAGTGCTGGGATTACAGGTGTGAGCCACCGTGCCTGACACATTTTCTCCCTTTTTATAAAAGGGATATGTGTTCGATGCATACCACTTGCAAAATGCAGAAAGACACCAAGAAAATCGAACAACACATTCCGCCACAGTCCCCGTAGTCAAAATGACTCATCCCAACACATACACACACAGTATAAATATATATTTACAAAAAGTATACTTTGCATATTCTTCTGTAGCCAGTTTTTTTCATGGAGCAATATATTGTGAGTATAGTCTCATAACTATAAATATTCATCTATACCATGAGTTTTTTTTCCAGTTGGAAAAATTTCAAACTACACGAAGTATAAAAAATAATAAAGATCTCTATTATTGCAATCCTCAGGGGTAACTATTATCACTTTAAAAATGTTCTCTAGGCTTTTTTTTTCTATGCATCAGCACACTAGAATGTAATCCCTATACAGGTGCTCCCCTATTTGCAATAAGAATGTGACCCCATCATGAGTCAAGGAATGTACTGAATACCTATTGCTTTCTCACCAGCATAAAATGAAAAAATCACACCATCATAAGTTGGGGACTGTCTGTAGTGTCTTGACTTGCTTTACCCACCCCTGTGTCCTCAGCACCTAGAAGAAGGTCTGACGTGTAGCAAATGCTCAGTAAATATTGTTGAATAAATGCAAAATTATAATACATATTTAGTAGGTTTCCTGGAGTAGAATCTGCTTCTACATTTTTTCCCCCAAAGCTTGGAAAATCCTCATTTAAAATGTTACATGTATTTTCTGCTTTGGAGAAGATGTTCCATGTATTTTTCTGCATGGAGTTTACCTTTGAGCAGGACCATCCCTTGATTCTGGATGTGAGCACTTGGTGAGCAGAAAATAAGCAAAATAACTATCCACAGCTCTTGGGGATATCCTGAAAGCTCAAATACTGAAGCTGCAGATGGAGCAGTTAAGTATTCTAAAGAGAACCTAAAGCAAACTGTGTGAGTTAGTAGAATGTGCCCCTGCAGGGTTGGAGAAAAATCTGTTTCTAAACTTAGAGTTTGGCTGCCCCAGGTCTGAACACACTTGTTTGCTCTTGGGAGACAGGGTGTGCATTCTCATCCAAGCATTTGCTTGCTGGGGTTGAGGATGGAGGACCAGATGGTGGCAGAGGGATATGCAGGCTTGCCCTTGGTCTCACCTGAGGCTGGAGGAGAAGGGCCATGTCTGGTAAGGAGTACCCTGACCTCCAAGGTTGGTCTCCCTCTCGGTAGTAATGTACAGGATCCAATGAGCAGACTTGGACTTGCCTTTCTGGCCTATGTGGTTGTCTTGTTTGGGCTATGGGGTGATGTTGGGAGGTCCTCTGGAGGAGAGAGATTCCCATGTTTCTCCAGGAAGTATTGTTGGTCTGCTGGGCAGGAAGCCTTATTTCTCACATCTATTGGTTCAGAGGAGCTGGGGGCGGTGGCGGGGGGGACGTGGAGGTGTGCCAATATTCCCAGAACATCCTCCGTGCAGGGTGAGTGTTTAGGCAGGAAATTCTAAGTAAAGCACTTGGATGTTGAGTGTTAGCAACTACTCTTGGCAATAATTTTAAATTAATCTTCATGGTACTATATCTCTCCTCTTATTCTGTTGTCTGTAGTAGCACCCGACAGGCTGAGGATCTATCAACATTTTAAATGCAAATACCCTTTGGCCCAGAATTACCACTTCTAGGAATCTCATCTAAAGAAATACTAGTGTGATGGACAAAGAAGCATGTAGCAATGTAGCAATGTTCTTTGCAATATTGTGTGCAATAACATAAAACTGGAAATAAGTACTGGACAAGTGGGGACTGTTAGATAAACCTTAGTATATCTGAACTAGAGTGAGCCTGATCTATGCACATTGACATGGAAGCTCCTCTGACACATATGGCTGAGAATAGAGAACAATCCCATTCATACAAGAAAAAAATCAATGCCAAAATATATGTATGTAAATGCACAGAAAACTTTTGCAAGTGTGCCCACTTAATAAATGGAACTACCTCTAGGGAGGGCAGTGGAATTATATGTGTGGAGTATATATGAATAATAATGATGATAATTAATATGAGAGGTGACATTTGTTGAGTGCCCACTCCGGGCCAGGCACTGTTGAGGGGCTTTACATGAATTCACTTGCTCAATGCTGATGGTGACACTATGTGTTGTGATTATAATCCCCATGTTACAGGTGAGGAAATAAAGGCATGACTCCAGGGGTGCTCTCTACAAGGAATACAACTGGAATGAACATGCCTGACTTAAATAGAAGATGGAGTCAGACCTTGAATCATTGTGCTTGATTGTCTCCATTTCCCCTCCTTTAAAGCCGGCATTTACAGTGGGATTGCTTTTATGTATTATATGTGTGAAACAAATAACTACATCCTGGTCTCACTTGGATATTTGTAAGGGCCTGTATCTCCACCTGGGTGAATGTGAGCCATTCTGCCTCCTGGGTTGTGGGTGGGAGCTGCCCTTACAGACCACAGCAATGGCACAGAAGGATGCCAACACCAGAAGGACCCGTGGGCACATACCTGAGCTCAGGTGCATGCGTTCCTGCGGAACCCTCAGAAATAATTGGGGCTAATTCCAAGCCATTAGGCTGCTTGTGGGTTTATACCTTAGTAATTTAGAAGTCACAAGAACTTCTTAAAGGAGTAAAAGACTATTATATAATTGCACCCATCTCTATATAATCTCTATATGAAACAAAAATAGGATTATACTATGCATTGTGCATGTGAGCTGATTTTCCATTCAATATGTCATGAAACGCTTGGCAGCCTTTGAAAAAAGCTAAGGTAGCTACTAGCTGTCTCCTATGTGATTGCTGGCCATTGTGCAGGAAGACTATAATTTGCTTCTCTAATCCCCTAGGGGGCATCAACGTTACTTTCTAAATCTAAACGATGTTGCAGGGACATCCTTGCCTGCTGTAGCTTGAGTGTGTCTGACTTCCCTAAGGAGCTTGTAAAGGAGCCCTTCCCTAAGGGCTCACCCTGTGTAATACTACTGCTCCATAACAAACTACCCCCAAACCTAGCAGCTTGAAACAATGACTATTCATTTGCCTCACAGAGATTTTGAGAGTCAGAAACTAGGGAGTGTCCTAGCTGGTTGGTTCTGGCTTGGGGTCTCTCAGGAGTCAAGATGTGGTTCAGACTCAACTGAGGCTGGAGAATCCGTTTCCAAGGTGGCTCTCTCACGATGTTTGTGCTGGCTGTTGGCAGAACCCAGCTCCTGAACCTACGGAATTCTCTATAAGGCTGCTTGAGTGTCCTCATGACATGGCGGCTGGCTTTCCCCCACAAAGAGTGACCCAAGAGAAAGCAAGACAAGGCCTCAGTGTCTTTTATAACTTAACCTCGGAGGGCACTCTGTCACTACTGCAATATGCCACTGCATTAGTTATAGAGGGCAGCCCTGTTCGAGGTGGGAGGAGTCTGTAACAAGGTGAGTGTAAATACCAGGGACACAGGGGGAGGCAGGAAACACTGGGAGTCATCTTAGGAGATTCTGATTTCACAGGTGTGAGTGGAATGCAGGGATCCTGCCCCCCACTCCCCCTCTTTTTTTTTAAACTTTTTCTTTTTTTTAGAGATGACGTCTTGTTCTGTTGCACAGGCTGGAGTACAATGGTGTGACCATAGCTCACTGCAGCCTTGAACTGAGACTGGATACCATAGCTTAGGAGATTCTGATTTCGTAGGTGTGAGTGGAATGCAAAGATCCTGCCCCACTCCTACCCCTTGCCCAGCTAATGCCCCCTCAGCAACTTTTTTTTTTTTTTTCTTGAGATGGAGTCTCACTCCATTGCCCAGGCTGGAGTGCAGTGGCACTACCTTGGCTCACTGCAACCTCTGCCTCCTGGGTTCAGGTGATCCTCCTGCCTCAACCTCCTCAGTAGCTGGGATTACAGATGTGTGCCACCATACCCAGCTAATTTTTGTATTTTTAGTAGAGATGGGGTTTTACCATGTTGGCCAGGCTGGTCTCAAACTCCTGATCTCAGGTGATCTGTCTGCCTTGGCCTCCAAAAATACTGGGATTGCAGGGGTGAGCCACAGCCTAATGCTCCTTTTTAACAAGTGCCCAGGGTAATCTGTTGCAGGCACTCTGAGCATATATTTCAGAAGACACCTGTACATCCATGATTGCTCACATCTCTGATTATTTTTTTTTAGGATAAATGCCCTGAAGTGGATTTCCTAGGTGAAGGGGACATCCAAGCATAATGCTGTTGGTGTCTTCTATCCCGCCATTCTCTAGAGAGGGGGCCAGGCTGCACTCTGGATGTGGAGCCTTCAAAGACCTTCAACCACACTGAGTTGACTATGCCAATCCTGCTTGCTTATTTTTAGTGTGGGATTGGACAGGAAGAGATGACTAGAGTGACAGGGCAGAATATATTTTGCGTTTCTTGCCTGACATCAGCAAAGCACTGAGGTTGGTGGCAGCGGTGAAGTTGTCAACCAGAAAAATGCATTAGCTCAGCACAGATTTACTAACTCCGTCTTCAGTTCCTCTTCAAGGGAGGCTCAGATGGGCTCCTGGAATTTGCTTGCCCTGGGATGTGGGAGTGAGGGGACAGGAATGCCATTTGGTATCTTCGTTTTGTGTATACAGTAGAAGACTTTGATCAGCTCTGAAAATGACTCACTGGCCTGTAAATGGACATTTTAAGAAAAGACACTGGGCAGACTTCACTTTGGGGTCACATAGACTGAGGGTTTAGGTCCCAGCTCTTCCTTATTTGATTAGGAGACCTTGGGTGTTACTTGGTTCTTCTGAGCCTTGGTTTCTTAGTCTGTATAATGGGGGTAGTTATTATAATGTGTGTGTATAACTTAGAGATTTAAAAAACAAGTAAAAAACCCAAATGATCATGTTGGGGTCATTTTGAAAATCAGATGATCAGTTGTGTGTGGCTCTTCTCCTGGTAACATCTATCTGATGTACTGAGCTAGCTTTCCCAGCCCGAGTTAATGTGGTTTAAATTAGTCCCATTCCTGGCTTCCTGGGTAGGCAATTTTGTTACAGGAAAGGGGTACTGATTGAGACCCAAGAGAGGATTCTTGGATGGCGCATAAGAAAGAATTCAGGGTAAGTCCATAAAGTGAAAACAAGTTTACTAGGGAAGTAAACTAGGAACAAAAGAATGGCTACCTCATAGACAGAGCTGCCCCCGAGGGCCAGGGCCACTGGTTGCCCATTTTTATGGTTATTTCTTGAAGATATGCTAAACAAAGGGTGGATTATTTATGCCTCCCCTTTTTAGACCATATAGGGTGACTTCCTGAGGTTGCCATGGCATTTGTAAACTGTCACAGTGCTGGTGGGCGGGTAGCAGTGAGGACGACCAGAGGTCACTCTCTTCACCATCTTGGTTTTGGTGAGTTTTACCGGCTTCTCTACTGCAACCTGTTTTATCAGCCAGGACTCTATGACCTGTATCTTGTGCTGACCTCCTGTCTCATCCTGTGACTAAGAATGCCTTAACCATCTGGGAATGCAGCCCAGTAGATTTCAGCCTCATTTTACCCAGGTCCTATTTAAGATGGAGTTGCTCTGGTTCACATGCCTCTGACGATTTTAGCTTTGGCCAGCCGGAGGACTTACTGCATCCCAAGCCACAGCAAGGTTCGGGAAAGGCACATGACCCCTGCGGATCCAATCAGAGTGAATTCTAGGACCTGTGAGAGATATCCTGAAAAAGATGCATTCTTCTTTTGCTGAGGGTCTGAGCTGGTGGGATGTAAGCCAGGAGCTGTTGTCAGTTGTTTTGTTGTGCTGGGGGAAGCATCTACCTGAGAGTGATGCCAACACAGAGACAAAAAGTAGAGAAGAACCAAATCTTGATTCTATCTTTTGAGCACCTGGATCAAGCTACACCAGAACTTTCAAGTTATACCAGCCAGTGAATCCCCCTTTAGGCTTAAGTCAGTTTGATTTAAGTTTCTGAAATGTTCAGTTTTACATAGTAACAACTGAGGTAAAAATCATGTGGATAAAAATCATGTGAAAGCCCCAAAGAGCAGCAAATTATTTGTGTTAAATTTCCATGCATTTGATACCTTTGCTGGGGAAGAGGCAAGGTTATATTTTCCTGGGTCACTGTCTCATCCCCTTGGGAAAAGGAATTGTTGTGCTCATTTTGAAAAGCCAGACATCTGGCCACTCCTAGCGAACTAACATAATCTCTGTTTCTCAAAGCATGAGCGTGGCTTTAGAGTGGAACATCTTCTCTGCTTACTGTATACCAGACACTCTTCTCTAAAGAAATTAGCTTGTTTCTTTGTAATTCATGGAATAAAAACCTCAACAAAACCCTGAATGAATAGAATTTATAGCTTTGGCTTTTTCTTCCACCCTTTTCTCATTAGATCACTGGCTCTTGCTACTAGCTTATGTTAGAATTTAATATGATAGTTGATTTAGCACAAAATTTTATGAGGCAGGATAATTCATTGCAACACCATTAATTTGTGTTCTGTTTTGTTACAAGAAAAGACTCAGAAGGGATGGAAGTTCTTTGTAAATTCTCCTCTACTGCACAGGGGAGAAGGGGAAGGAGGTGTGCTGGGTCGGTGGTGGCCGTGCAGTACCTGCTACAAGTGG
The DNA here is from genome assembly GCF_049354715.1 of Callithrix jacchus. Taxonomy (NCBI): domain Eukaryota; kingdom Metazoa; phylum Chordata; class Mammalia; order Primates; family Cebidae; genus Callithrix; species Callithrix jacchus. Next base: position 111,335,365 of record NC_133510.1, on the reverse strand, counting down.
TACTTCATAAATGTTTCTTTCACTCTTTCCTTTTCTGTCTTGTTAGAACATCACAACACACGAGAAGAGTAGTTGTCTGCAGGCAGAAGAATTCTCCCAGGGTCCATCAAAATCTGTTCCATAGCCAATGACCTAAATATGAAGCCTGTGGATTCACACCAGACAGAGGACTGGTAGATGAGAGCTTTCGGGGCTGCTGCAGGAGTGCATAGGCTATGACTCCGTTACCCATCACAGAATGTTACCATTCAAAGATGTACATCCTAGATAATGCTGGCAGCCAGGATCTGCAGAGCCCAGTTCCAAGAAGGGACTCCATAATCTCAGGGAACTTGAACCATTCTGTTTGCCGTTCAGCTTGCTGCCCTTGGCTTATGGCTCAAAAGATAGGGAGATGAGTGACTTTGAGGAGTTGGGAAGAGGCAGAAACAATGAGCAAGGAGGGAGATCCCTCAACACCAGAGGGGTGGGAGCTCTGCAGATGCCTCAATCTACTCTCTTATGGGATCCTGGGGAAGTGGCTGGACCCCCACTGGTGGTCAGGACAGGGAAGTGTGGAATGGTGGGGGTACTCTGAAAGAGGCTGGACCCTTGGTACTGGGCCCCCAGCCTCCACAAAGTTTCCTGTGACCACACTCAATGGATTCTGCAGAGTTGGAGGATAAATCCACCAGTGGGGTCATGGGGAACTGAAAACCAAGAGTTTATCCTTAATGTCTTGGCCCCAAGTTAAACCTCTCAGATTCTAACGTGATCTTAGGGAGGGGGAAGGACCACCTCAAAACAGGGAGATTGATTTCTTGCCAACTCCATAGGCTGGGGGCTCAGAGTTGATTAAAAAATGAGCATGGCATTTATTACACATTTCATGTTGCAGGTGGTGTCTTGTAAACATAGCTATTATTTATTAAATGTTTACTAGTGCCACATTGCTAAATATTTTAACTTGCAGTATTGACTTTATTCTTCAAAGCAACCCCATGATATTAGATATTATTTGCTACAATAATTTACGTTTTGTAGATGAGGAAACTTGAGTCTTAAAGAGATTAGGTTGCATGCTGTAGCATATGTTGTCGATGCCCCTTCAGCCTCCACCCCTACCCCCTTGAGTTTTATCATTTTGGAGTCCATGGGCAGGACTTCCATCTCCTAGCATTGACAGCTCTTTGCCCAAGGGCTCTCTTTGGCCAACAGATCCCCCATACATAGTAGGCCAGAAGTGCCATGGGGTTAATGCCTCTGGCAGCATCCCTCAAATAACATATAGGTGTTGGAGGATTAATACCCCAGCTCCCTTGCTGCTTGGGTGAGTCACCATTGAGGCAGTGTTTAACATTGGTTCTCCAGCAGAATTCAGCTCCAGTGATAGCTCCTTGATACACATCCTTTATTGGTTCCTCCTCTTCCTCACTCCCCTGTGGTGCTTCCTGAGGTCACTTTTTTTCTTTCTTTTTTTTGAGACAGAGTTTCACTCTTGTTACCCAGGCTGGAGTGCAATGGCGCGATCTTGGCTCACCGCAACCTCCACCTCCTGGGTTCAGGCAATTCTCCTGCCTCAGCCTCCTGAGTAGCTGGGATTACAGGCGTGTGCCACCATGCCCAGCTAATTTTTTGTATTTTTAGTAGAGATGGGGTTTCACCATGTTGACCAGGATGGTCTCGATCTCTTGACCTCGTGATCCACCTGCCTCGGCCTCCCAAAGTGCTGGGATTACAGGCTTGAGCCACCGCGCCCAGCTGCTGAGGTCACTTTCTAAATCAATGATGTGCACTTGAACCCTTGTCTTAAAGTAAGTTTCTGGGGGATCCTGAACTAAGACACTTGCCCATGGTAAGTTGTGGAGCTGGGATCTATATCATTCTGTCTGTCTCTAATGCCTATGCACTTAAGTCACTGCACTAGAGATTTCTTTTAAGCATGGTATACCGGCATTTTGAGTGTCTGTTAAGGACTCCATGATGTACAAGTTCTCTGCCACTTGGCAAGCTTGAAAGCTGTGGTCTCGGATGGGCTCATGTGAAGTGGGTGGAAACTACACAGACCCCTGATCTTATTTACTATGGAAGTGTCAGGAAGAGCAGCTTCCATAGGCTAATGCCAGGGCACAATTATTCTGCTTTTTGGTGGGAAAGAGGAGGGAGGAGTGTGCTGCTCTGAGGAGGGGTCTGTGTGCTGATGCTGAGTCTAGTTAGCATGCTGCTTGAGTACATCTCCTCCAAGCTGGCCATCTCTCAGCTGGGCTATAAAGTAATTTAACTAGGACTGTCTTCTAGGCTAGAGCTCCTGGAGATTGCTCCCCATTTATCATGGAGGAAAAATCGGGATCCGCAGCCCCTGGCTTGCCAGCATCATCTAGGCTGCACGTCATTGATCTTTGAATGGTGAAGTTCCGTGATGGGTAATGGAGACAGAGCTCGTACGCTCCAGCAGCCGTGAAAACTCTTCTCAAACCAGTCCCTCTGCCTGATGTGAATTCCACAGCCTGTGTGTTTACTCATTGGCAATGGGATAGGAGTTGATGGACCCTGGTGGGATTCTTCTGCCGACAGATGCCTGCTCTGCTGGTTTGTCGTGATGTCACTCAACAGAGAAGGATGGAGGAGGGAAAGAAATGTGTTTTGAATATGATTGCAGTGAAAATTGTATGTTTGCCTACATGCAGGGATCTGCAACCTTGTTTCTGTAAAGGCCCCGATAGTAAATATTTTTGGCTTTGCAAGCCAAATGGTTTCTGTTGCAACTATTTAATCCTGTCGTTGTACCACAAAAGCAGCTATAGACAATATATAGATGAATGACTGTGGCTGTGTTCCAATAAAACTTTATTTATAATAGAAGGCTGGGGTTGGCAGACCAGCACCCACCCTCTTTCCTTATAGCACCTGATTTTCATATCATCCCTCTCTTTATCCCTTGTGCTCCTAAGAGATTGACTCCATCCTCAGTCATTGGGGTGGATTGTGATTGGTTTAAGTCAATTAAGCATTCCATTTCTCTGCCCCCAGCCTCTCCTCCCCTGGACAGAGTGATTGATTCAGAGGTAGACAGGTGACTGACGTCAGCCAGTCTGAGTGAATGTCAAGACTCTTCCTTGTGAGTAGGCAGAAAGGCAATTCGTGTTCATAGATTCCATGGATTTCAAACATGAGACCTGGAGCTACTGCAGCTATTTCTTTCTCATGAGGAAAGCCTGCTTGTGGATGAAGTCAGCCACAATGAGAAAGTAAGGATTATGAGAATTAGAAATGAAGAGTGAGCCCTGAGACTTTCCAATTGTAAATTACTTTTTTAAAAAATGCCTATTTGTGGCCGGGTGCAGTTGACTCAGGCCTGTAATCCCAGCACTTTGGGAAGTTGATGTGGGTGGATCACTGAAGGTCAGAAGTTCAAGATCTGCCTGGGCAACATGGTGAAACACTGTCTCTACTAAAAATATAGCAGGCCAGGTGCGGTGGCTTATGCCTGTAATCCCAGCACTTTGGGAGACAGAGGCGGACAGATCACTTGAGGTTGGGAGTTCGAGACCAGCCTGACCAACATAGAGAAACCTTGTCTCTGCTAAAAATACAAAATTAGCTGGGCGTGGTGGCAGATGCCTGTAATTCCATCTACTCGGGAGGCTGAGGTAGGAGAATCACTTGAACCTGGGACACAGAGGTTGTGGTGAGCCGAGATTGCACCATCACACTCCAGCTTGGGCAACAAGAGCGAAACTCCATCTCAAAAAAAAAAAAAAATTAGCTGGGTGTGGTGGCAGGCACCTGTAGTTCCAGCTACTCTGGAGGCTGAGGCAGGAGAATGGCTTGAACCTGGGAGGCAGAGGTTGCAGTGTGTTGAGATTGCGTCACTGCATTCCAGCCTGGGTGACAGAGGGAGCTGCTTCTCAAAAAATAATAAATAAATAAATAAATAAATTAAATGCCATTTTGAGATGAGTTTTAAGTACTTAAGAATCTTAATAAGTTTTTATGTAGCTAGACATTGTGCTTCACAGATATCATCTAAGTTAATAGTCATAACAACTCTATGCACAGGCTTTCTAATCTCTATTTAGCCGACGTTGAGACTAAGACATAAAAAGATTAAGTGTCATGGTTTGAAGTCACACAGTGGAGACAATCATGAGTGACCACCTAGAACCCCTCCTGCACCTAATATTTTAGCATTACATCCTGCCCCCTGACCGCAGTGATTGATGGCTCTCGGAAGAGGCATATGACGCAAGCCGAGCCCATCAGAATCCTCTGGGATTTTTCTTTCTGGAGCTGGAGGAAAAGGGTTCTTTTTTTCTGTCTGTGCATCCCCCTTTCTAGAAATTTTTTTTTTCCAGCCAAATCTGCAAGAGTGTAGAGGGAGCAGCCATTATTATAGTATAACCCTGCCTCTGGTCACAGTTGATTGGTTTAAAGGGAAAAACTTGACCCAAGAAAGACTAGTCCTGTGCTGGTTTAAAAATGTATCTGTCAAGAGGCGTTTGAATCAGAGTGACTCCATTTGGAGTGAGGGCTGGGAAAATGAGGCTGGGACTGGCTGGGCTGCAATCTCAGAAAGAGGCACTCCTGGCCTCTAGATGTTTACTGTTAAGGGAACAAATGAATAATGTTTACTAAGTCTGGACAGACCCAGACTTGGGAGTGTCCAGATATCCCGATATCTGGAGAACAAAGGCATTCCTAATTTTGCTTTAAAGATAATATAAATTCTTGCAAAATACAGTCATTAAGAAAATTATTCCTTTATCACACACCCTTATCAAATAGCACATCTCCCCATACATACAAGCATTGTACCCAGTGTGGATGTATTCCTCTTTCTTTTGGGAACGTCCTACTTTGTCTGTGGAGTAGCTGTTCTTTTACTACTTTACTTACTTACCTTCTTTTTTTCTTTTTTGAGATGGAGTCTCACTCTGTCACTCAGGCTGGAGTGCAGTGGCACAATCCCGGCTCACTACAACCTCTGCCTCCTGGGTTCAAGCGATTCTCCTGCCTCAGCCTCCTGAGTAGCTGGGATTACAGGCGTACACCAACCACACACAGGTAATTTTGCATATTTAGTAGAAATGGGGTTTCACCATGTTAGCCAGGCTGATCTTGAACTTCCGACCTCAGGTGATCTGTTTGCCTTGGTCTCCCAAAGTGCTGGGATTACAGGCATGAGCCACTGTGCCTGGCCCCGCTTAATTTTCTTAATAAACATGCTTTTACTTTGTACCGCAGACTCTCCCTGAATTCTTTTTTGTGCGAGATTCAAGAACCCTTTCTTGGGGTCTGTGTTGGGACCACTTTCCTGTAAGCTATTTCTGGTGTCCACAGAAGTGACTATAGTGGCGAAACCACTGACTGTGGGTAAGTGGTGGGGTCCTGTAACATATTCACAGGTGCTTTGACACTCCCTCCTTCCAAAGGCGAAGCTCTTCCTTTCATTAAATGTGGGCTGAACTTAGGGACTTGCTTTAAATTAATAAAATGGTATGTGATGTCTGAGGCTGATCATAAAAAGCATGGTTTCTGCCAGATGTTTTCTACCTTTTTAAAAACAAAAATTATCAAAAGTGAATGTTCCAAGGTTCCCTTCTTGTTTAAGAATAATAATAATTATAAATGTTAGAAATAAAATTTGTTTTAAAGACTAACTTTCTTCAAAGCCTTCTTGCTTTTTGCTAATAACTCTTTGTGAAGCCCTATCCTATGTAGCTGTTAGACATAAGGGAATAAGTACATTCTCTGTCCTTGTACTTTAACCACGATATCTGTGCTGGCTATACTCAAAGGCATGTCCCAGCTCACAGCCTATGCCCCTTCCTTATTTGAACTTCCTCTTTTCATTTGTTCTCCATTGCCTTTACCTATTTAGAAAAGTTTTAAGTTGTTAGCCAATTGGGTTTTAGTTTAGATTGTGAGGTCTGGCACCAAACAATGGACACTGGACACAGCAGTAAGGACCCAATGCATAAGGAATAAATATACCTGCCTTTCCTTTGTTCATTGTACTTTCATGGCAAGATGGCTAATGGGAGCACCCTTTCTGCAGAAAGTAAAATCGCCTTGCTGAGATAACTTTTTGTCTGATGCTCATTTTTCCTTGTGGTATCTGGAAACAAGCATTTTGTCTCTAACAATATTTAAATATTTATTTATTTATTCTTTTCAACCCAAATCTGTTTCAGGCAATGTTCTCTCTCTTAGCTCACTCGCTTCAGGTAAAGCCACTTGCCATGTTGTGCAGAGGCTCCAGCCTCCCGTGGAGAGGCCCACATGGAGAGAATCTGCCGTTGCCAGCCTGAGCTTTCCAGCCATGTGAGTGACTTCTTTTTGAAATGGATTCTCCAGCCCCAGTTAACAGCTTTCAGATTGTTAACCAAAAAGTGACTGAGGCCATTAGAGGTTTATTTAGCCAAGGTTGAGGATGCACCCAGGAAAAACGCAAATTGCAGGAGCATCTGTGATCTCTGCTTTTCTCCAAATGGGGCTTTGTTCACTGCTATTTAAAGGAGAAAAGGCAAGCGGTGAAAGGGGGTGGGAGGAAGGGGGATATGCAGTAAGGTAGATGGTTACATTCTTGTGAGGCTCTGATTAGCCTCAATACACCTAAATTTTAGGTGGGGCACAGTGGCTCACACCTGTAATCCCAGCACTTTGGGAGGCTGAGGCAGGTGGATCACTTGAGGCTGGGAGTTTGAGATCAGCCTGGCTGACACGGTCTCTACTAAACCCCATCTCTACTAAAAATGGGGTTATCTGGGTATGGTGGCGTGTGCCTGTAATCCCACCTACTCAGGAGGCTGAGGCAGGAGAATCGCTTGAACCTTGGAGGCAGAGGTTGCAGTGAGCTAAGATTGCGCCACTGTACTCAAGCCTGGGCAACGAAGTGAGATTCTGTCTCAAAAAAATCAATCTACATTTTCCATGTGAATAGAGAGAGTAGAGGAAAAAGTCTATTATGTATTATCTCCCTCTGAGTGAATCTATATTTTATATAAAATAAACATGAAAAGAGGGAGTAGAGGAAATGAGGTCACAATTTGGGTTGTGAAATTACAGTTGACTGTTTGGTAACCAAAGGAAGACAGTATTGATGGCTCAGTTCCTGAGCTTAACTTTCCCTTTGGTGTAGTGAGTTTGGGGTCGTGTAATTCTATTTTTTTCACAAGGTGATTTCTGGCATGGGAGACACTGAGCCATAACTGCCCAGCTAAGCTGCCGCTAGATTCCTGACCTGCAAGACACACAGTGAGATAATAAGTGCTGTTGTTTTAAGCCTTTCTTTTTCTGGATAATTCATGGTGCAGCAGTAGATGATTGATACAAGGTCCTTCACTGAGTCTTTTGGGCTTGATTGAGAGAGTTGGGCTAATTTGGGATTTGGGAACTCTTGGCAGCCATTATTTCCTATCATAAAGATGAGAGTGCCAGAAGAAGCCAGTTTCTGAGCAAGAGAGAGGCAAAATGAGAGAGGGAGAGTGGGAGAGAAAAAGAGAGAAGAGAATAAAGAGAGAAGACTGGGGTGTGTGTGTTATTTCTCCTTTTCTTGGTGATAAAACCCAGATTTCCCTTTGCAGGGATGACTCTTTTCCCACTCTGAGTTCATGTAGAGTCGATAGATCTGGCTGGACGCCCTCGCTTCCTGGGTAATTACCTAATTTACAAAGTTTTAGCACCTATATGAAGTAGTTTCTGAAGCTAGCCTCTGGGGTTTACAGTTATTTGAGCCAATAAGTATTTCCTCCCCACATTTTTTTTTGCTAAAGTTGGTTTGACTTGAGTCTCACAAGTGAAAAGGACTTTATTGAAACAGGAGCAGAGAGAAGCAGCAGATAGAGATTAATAAATTTCTTGAGAATATACAAATTCCTGGATCCAGCTATTCCCAAAACCCAGCCAAATCCTACCTTCAATAACAACGGCTGGGCAGCAGCAAGAGCAAACATTTATTGAATGCTTATAATGAATTCTACCTTTTGCTAATTCAGTCTCTCTCACATGCAATCTAGAAAGTCTTAAAGACTACAATATCCATTGCAAAAATATCCGGAAGGGAAGAGAATGTGCCGAGGGAAACAAAATAAAGTTTACAAAGAGACAAAAGTGAAAGATCGTGCAAGACCATAACTATGTCATGTGTAACTTTTGCCTAGACCTTCTCTGTATTTACGGTACCCTGTGACAGGGATCTCAGCCCCATGGGAAGGCCTTAATGGGTTGGATGCTAAGCTGATGCAGGCTTGGGGAGTTGCCAGAGAAGCCTACAAGGCATAAATCTAAAATCTTTCTGAATAGTTAAAATCAGGACCTAAATCTATCCTATTACTATGAATGACAGGGTTGGGCTGGGTGTGTGGCTCACACCTATAATCCCAGCAGTTTGGGAAGCCAAGGTGGGTGAATCATTTGAGGTCAGGAGTTCAAGACCAGCCTTGTCAACATGGTAAAAACCCGTCTCTACTAAAAATACAAAAACTAGTCAGGCATGGTGGCACACACCTGTAATCCCAGCTACTTGAGAGGCTGAGGCAGGAGAATCACTTGAATCTGGGAGGCAGAGGTTGCAGTAAGCCAAGATTATGCTATTACAATCAAGCCTGAGTGACAGAACCAGACTCCATCTCAAAAGAAAAAAAAAAAAAAAGAATGACAGGGATGGGAGATGGTGTTGGAAGAGGAAGGTTTTTAAATTGAGAAACCATATTCCTCAAATATTATTTTTTGTTTTTTCTTGTTTGATTTTTTCCTTTTTTGCATAGAATATGAAGTTCAAGTTCTACTTCTTCGCTTTCCAGAGGTGCCCACTTTTTAATAGTTTGGAGTATATCCTTGTAGGTTTTTTTCTATGCATTTGCACACATATACATATGCCTGTATGCAGTTTTGCATTTCCTTTCTTTTTTTGTTTTTAACGTAACAAAGGTGTTTATTTGGGGTATAAACTACCTTTCATTGAACTGTGAGATGTTCATAAAGATCCAAAAGAAGTGGGCACACTCGGAGTGGTTTATAAGCAGAATAGCTCATAGCCCTGGTGTGGAAAAGGTTATTTCTTGAACTCACATAACAATGTCTTTAAAATTTTATTCCTGAAAGAATATAAGCTGTTCTGGATAAGAAAGTGGGAGACCTTGTGATAACCATTGTTTCTCTGGGATATTTTCCATTTTATGTGTCCAGTGTCATTTCTAAATACTCAATAAACCATCATTGAAATGCAGTACATTATTCAGAACTGAAGGTACATACATTTACTATAAATATTTATCTTGCATATACTGTACACAGATGTGGTTTTCAGTAGCTTCAAATATGCTGGAAATTTTTGACTGGTCTCTTTGGTGGACACCAGGTTATGGGCTGCATATGTGGTAACACAATTCCAGGCACTGTTCTTTAGGTCCAGCTCTGGCAGAGATCTTCTCACTGTCAGAGGCGTGTGAACTAGAACAACTCCATCTTGAATGGGAGCTGGGTAAAATGAGGCTGAAAACGATTGGGCTGCATTCCCAGATGGTTAGGCATTCTTAGTCACAGGATGAGATAGGAGGTCAGCATAAGATACAGGTCATAAAGACCTTGCTGATAAAACAGCTTGCGGTAAGGTCGGCTAAAACCCACCAAAACCAAGATGGCAACGAGAGTGACCTCTGGTTGTCCTCACTGCTACACGCCCATCAGTGCCATGACAGTTTACAAATGCCATGGCAACATCAGGAAGTTACCTTATGTGGTCTAAAAAGGGGATACATGAATAATCCACCCTGTGTTTAGTGTATTATCAAGAAATAACCATAAAAATGGGCAACCAGCAGCCCTCGGGTTAGTCATTCTTTTGTTCCTTTACTTTCCTGGTAAACTTGCTTTCACTTTAATCTATGGAAGCATCCTGAATTCTTTCTTATGCAAGATCCAAGAATCCTCTCTTGGGGTCTCAATCGGTATCCCTTTCCTGTAACAAAGTTGTCTACCCAGGGAGCCAGGAACCCTCTCTTGGGGTCTGGGTCAGGACCCCTTTCTTGTAACATCACCAAGGTTGTTGATATATGAAGGAATTATGGCTAATACGTTTTCCTTTTGCATCTGGGTGCTGCTGTAGCATAAATTCCTGGCAAGTAAATAAGGCCTAGTTTAAAGGTGGTTAAGGAAATGAACTAGGTGTTAAGGACATGAACTCATTTTCATCTTTGGCCGGTATTGAGTGACATCAGCATTTCCCATAGTCTTTGCTCTCCGGATACCTGAGGTATAGGAAACAACCACATTAGAACCACAGTTGGAAGCCTGGGCCACCTGAAGCGTATTAAAAGTCTAAGGTTCACGTTCAGGATTTATGATTCTGATTTTTTTTTTCCAAGACCATTTTCTTTCTTTTTAAGAATACTTATCGTATTATAAATGGGTCTTGTGCACACAAGGAAATCCTCATTTTTAAAAAGAGATATTTAATATTCCAACAGAATATTATCCATTCCCTTGTTGATGGGCATTTAATTGTTTCCATCTTTTTTGTGTTTGTTTCAAGCACCCTCTTCTCCATGTGTATTTGTGCACATGTGTGTCTGTAGGAAAGATGGGTCCCAGGAACAGAGTTGATAGGGTATAAGTTTATGCAGGTTTTCAAGTTTGATGGAATCTGCCATTGTCCTTGGAAAAAGCTGTGCCTTGTTATTATTGTGTTTAAGCTCAGTTATTCTCTGCCTTGTTAAGACAGGGCAATGGCCAGTGTTTTGCTTTTGCTAATCTGATTGGTAAAAAGATACTCTTTTGTTGTTTCATTGAGAATGAATTACCTTGTTTTCAAATTTCAAACAACTTCCTTTTTCTTGAATCCACCCACCATCCCACTTCCTGCCACTCTTAGATTCCACGTTTCCTTTCTTTTCCAAGTGAACACAGCTGCCAGAATTCCTTCCAAGCTGTGAGGCATCAGGGCTGGGCTCTTCAAGGGTGTAATTAGCATAACCGAAACCCTGGCTTTAAGCCACTCACTGCTTTCCTTTCAACACTGCGTTTAAGGAAATTAGGAAGATGGCTTTGATCATTTTTAGGAGGTGGTGGTGTTCTGGGCCTTTCACATCTGAGATTTCGCTGGGGGACTAGCTACCAGTGGGTTTGGCAGAAAGAATGGGGTAAGGGTGTCAAGGGCAATGAAGGGCTTCTTGGGACCCCAGGAACATCTTGAATTGATGGTGATTGCAATTAAAGCCGAAGAGAGATGTGCAAGTTAGGATTAGTCAGGATGTGCAACTCCTGCTGTCTTTTTCCCTCTTAAACATTGCAAATGCTGCCTCCTACCTCAAGATAATGTTGGACTAGCCCTGTACAGCCTAAAGATGCATCTGGACATATGTTACTTCATTTCACATAGACCACCTGTGAGGTTGTGACTGGGAAACCAAACTCTGTGAAATATGTAAGGTGTATGTGTATGTGACTGGGGAGATGGTGGAATCAATAATTAAAATACAAAATACACAGGCGCTAGGTACAGCGTGAAGATCTGAAATGTATGACTTTATGTATTCCCCGCAACAACCCTGTGAAGTTGGTTCTAGTGTTACCCCCTTTTATAAATGTGGAAACCAAGGTTCAGAGAGTTGAATTGCTTTAATTAAGACCACATAGCTGATTAGGAATCCAACTCCTGCCATCTTGCTCCCTCTTAAACATTGCAAATACTGCCTCCCAACTCAAGGTAATGTTGGACTAGCCCTGTACAGCCTAAAGATGCATCCTGACGTACATTACTTCATTTCACATAGACCACCTGCGAGGTTGTTACTGGGAAGACCAAACCCTGTGAAATATGTAAAGAGGTTTATTCTGAGCCAATATGAGTGACCACAGTCCAGGGAACAGTTTCAAGTGGTCCTGAGAATGTGTGCCCAAGGAGGTTGGGTTGTAGTTTGGTTTTATACATTTTAGGGAGGCAGGAGCTGTAGGCAAAGACATAAATCAATACATGGAAGGATACATTGGTTCGGCCTGAAAGGTGGGATGAAATGGGGGCTTACAGGTCATAGATAGATTCTGAGATTTTCTTTTTTCTTTCTTTTTCTTTTTGGGGTGGATTTTCACTCTTGTCATCCAGGTTGAAGTGCAATGGTGCGATTTCTACTCACTGCAACCTCCACCTCCCGAGTTCAAGCAATTCTCTTCCCTCAGCTTCCCGAGTAGCTAGGATTACAAGCAACTGCCACCATGCCCAGATAATTTTTGCATTTTTTTAAGTAGAGACAGTGTTTCACCATGTTGGCCAGACTGGTCTTGAACTTCTGACCTCAGGGATCCACCCGTCTTCCCAAAGTGCTGGGAACAGGCGTGAGCCACTACCCACAGCCGATTCTGAGATTTTCTGATTGGCAATTGGTTGAAAGAGTTAAGCCTTGTCTAAAGATTTGATGCCACTAGAAAGAGACACTTAAGATAAGGGGGACTGTGGAAGCCAAGGTTCTTGCTACGCAGATGAAGCCTCAAGGTAGCAGCCTTGAGGTAGGTGGTGGTCAATGTCTCTTCTTGGACTTTAAAGGTGTCAGACTCTTAGTTAATCTCTGGTAGATCCAGGAAAGGCTGGAAAAAGGAATCTGTAGATTCTCTACAGATGCAGATTTCGCCCACAAGATATGGGTTTGCAGGGCCATTTCAAAATATGTCAAAGAAACGGGCTGGGTGTGATGGCTCACACCTGTTATCCCAGCACTTTGGGAGGCCTAGGCAGGCGGATCCCTTGAGATCAGGGGTTCAAGACTAGCCTGGCCAACATGGCAAAACCCTGTCTGTACTAAAAAAATACAAAAGTTAGCTGGGCGTGGTGGTGCAGACCTATAATCCCAGATACTCAGGAGGCTGAGGCACAAGAATCACTTGAGCCTGGGAGGCAGAGGTTGCAGTGAGCCCAGACAGTGCCACTGCACTCCAGCCTGGGCGACAGAGCGAGACTCCGTCTAAAAACAAAACAAAACAACATATCAAAGACATGTATTTTGGGGTAAAATGTTTTGATTTTCTTCAAGGTTGGCTGTCTTGTGATATTATACCACATTCAGGTTGGAATTTGGTATCCTATTGCCACAAAGAGTCTGTTTTGTCAGTTTTGTTGTTGCTGGAAAGGGGCCCTGATGCAGATCCCAAGAGAGGGTTCTGGGATCTGGCACAAGAAAGAATTGGGCACAAGTCCATAAAGTGAAAGCAAGTTTATTAAGAAAAAAATAAAGGAATGGCTACACCATAGGCAGAGCAGCCCTGAGGGCTACTGGTTGTCTATTTTTATGGTTATTTCTTGATCATATGCTAAAAACGGGGTGGGTTATTCATGCCTCCCCTTTTTAGATGCCATAGGGTAACTTCTTGAGGTTGCCATGACATTTGTAAACTATCATGGTTCTGGTAGGAGTGTAGCAGTAGGGACGAGCGGAGGACATGCTCATCGCCATCTTGATTTTGGTGGGTTTATAGCTGGCTTCGTTATGGCAACCCGTTTTATTAGCAAGGGCTTTAGGATCTGTATCTTGTGGCAACTCCCGTCTCATCCTGTGACTTCTAATGCCTAACCGTCTGCGAATGCAGCCCAGTAGGTCTCAGCCTTCTTTTGCCCAGTCCCTATTCAAAATGGAGTAGCTCTGGTTCAAATGTCTCTGGTATTATCATCTCTATTGGTGCTGGTCAGTGGTGCCTAAACTCTGAAAGGGAGGGGGTGTAACAAATGAGGTGTGTCTGATTTTTCTTCCTATCATGGCCAGGCATTCTGTGTTTCCGGTTTCTCTGGGGTCTGTTCAGTCAGTTGCGGGGCTTAATGTTTTATTTTTGGTTTATAAGGTAAATTTATTATCCTCATCCTTACTGCAGAGGAAACTGAGACTTAGGAAAGGTAAGTGGTGGAACTGGGACTTGAATGTAGGCTTTCAATATGCAGCGCCATCTTTTTGACCCCCTCACAATCGAATAAACTGAAGACCGTAAAGGCCAATATTTTTCTTGTTGAATGTATGTCTTCGTCTTGTAGACAAGCACAGACCACTAACCAGTCCGCATTGTCACACACTGGCAGACAAATTAAGACAAAAACTTGTTAAAGAAACAAAGTGACTTATTTTGATGATTAAAGAAGTAACCCATGCCCATTATTCATTACTGGAAAGTTAGAAAATAGAGGCAACCAAAAGGATATTAAAATGATCCATGTCGTGATTGATTTTGTGTGTCCATATGACTGAGTCACCGGGTGCCCAGATATACGGTAAAGGATTATTCTGGGTGTGTCTGTGAGAGTGTTTCTGTACAAGATTAATCTTTGAATCTGTAGACTGAGTAAAGCTGATTTTCTTCCCTGATGTGAGTGAGCCTGGCCCAGTAAGTTGGGCGCCTAAACAGAACACAGCTACTGAGTAAGAGGAAACTTCTCCTTCTGCACTACTCGTCCTGGGACATCTGTCTTCTCTTGCCCTCAGACTGGAACCTACACTATCAGTTTTCTTGGTTCTCAAGCCTTTGGACTCAGACTGGAACTACACCCTCAGCTCTCCTGGGTCTCCAGCTTTCCAGTTGCAGGTCTGGGACTTCACAGCTTTCATGATTGCATAAGCCAATTCTTGATTCCCTTTCTCTCTCTCTCTACCTCTCTCTCTGTATGTCTGTGTGTATGCATGAATATAATTTCTCTGGTGAACACTGACTAATACAACCCATAATCCTAGATAAGATTGCTTTTTCCATCCTTTTGCTGTATAGTATTTCAGCCTCGCTCTTCCCTCCCTCCCTCCCTCCCTCCTTTCCTTTCCCTTTCTCTTCCTTCCTTCCTTCCTTCCTTCCTTCCTTCCTTCCTTCCTTCCTTCCTTCCTTCCTTCCTTCCTTCCTTCTCTCTCTCTCTCTCTCTCTCTCTCTTTCTTTCTTTCTTTCTTTCTTTCTTTCTTTCTTTCTTTCTTTCTTTCTTTCTTTCTCTTTCTTGCTTTCTTTCTTTCTTTCTTCTTTTTCTGAGATGGAGTCTCACTTTGTTGCCAGGCTGGAGTGCAATGGCACGATCTTGGCTTACTGTAACCTCCATCTTGGTTCAAGTGATTCTTCTGCCTCAGCCTCTCAAGTAGCTGGGACTATGGGTGTGTGCCACCACCCCTGGCTAATTTGTTTGTATTTTTAGTAGAGACAGGGTTTCACCATATTGGCCAGGCTGATCTTGAACTCCTGACCTTGCGATCCACCCACCTCGGGCTCCCAGGGTGCTGGGATTACAGGTGTGAGCCACTGTGCTGGGCTTCCCAGCCTTCTTCTATGCATCCACTTACACTGCTTTTTCATTTCCCTGTGGGGTCAGGGAAAGGTTTTTCAAGGAGGATACAGTGAGGCAGACACCCAAAGGATAAGTAGGACTCAGTAAGTCAAAGGGTGGGAGGAAGAGCATTCCAGGCAGAGAGAACAGCACATGCAAAGGCTCAGAGGGAGGAAGGAGCTGTCTGAGAACCAGAAAGAAGACTGCTGTGGCTGCTGAGCAGTGAGCCAGCAGGGATAGAGGGAGAGGGCATGCTATAAAGGCTCTTTCTGTAGAGACAGGGTCTCACTATGTTGGCCAGGCTGGGAGATTTCTAAAGCTGATTTTCCTTCTGTAACCAGAACGCAAATAAGGGGGTGGGGGTGGGGAAACAAACCCACATGACATCATGGAAACTCAACAAAAATTTTCTTCAGCCCTTGTAGCCATGGCGGAGAATTGTCGGGCAACCAAAATATGTAGGGGGTACAGAAAGGAAGGGGTTCTGTACTTTATCGCCATCCTTCTAAGACTCTAGAAGAACGCCGTTTAGTTTAATACGATGCCATCGAATTCCCGTTTACTGAGTCCCTGTTACATGGCAGGCCTAATGGTGAGCGTTGGAATTCTGTCTCTCAATGCCTCCCTGGAAAAGACTTAGAAACCATCATTAGGTGATCTGCTGTAGAGAGAGCTTATGTTTGAATAGAGGTAAAGACAAGAAAAAATTAATCAGGACAAGTAATCAAAGCGAAATTAAATCTGCATGTTAAGTAGGAGTTCCACCATCTTTGCCGAGTGATTCGGATTAAATAGAAATATCTGTTTTCTTTTTCCTCCCTTCAACCTTTTTTCCAGTGTTGTTTTTTTCCCTCTAAAAGTAAAGAGAAGTCTTAACAAGCGCCTCAGTGAATGATGTGAAGTTCTCTTGGAGTTTTCAATTTGGCCGTATTGATTTATAAAGTCTTTTCAATTACCGAATTCTTCTTGGTGGCAGCGTGCAGGGCCCCCATACGTGAGAATCATGCTCTATTGATCCCAGGTACTTAGAAAGGGGCATTTGTGTGTCTGCAGTAGATTGATGAAGTTGGAAATAATGAAGCTTCCCACGCAACATTTATTAAATGAAAATCTAGAATTCATTAACACAAGAACTTGTCTTGTATTAGAAACAAAGAAGGGGCTTGAGAAAAAATAGGAACTGTAGTAGTTATCATGAACATAATATATGAAGCAATTTGAATTCAAGGGAAGGCAATTTGGAATCTTATTAAATTTTCTTCTCTCCTTTTATTGTGTGAGCATGGTTGGGTGGCTTCTGGGGAGCCATCGATCAAAACCCAGGTGCATGGGGAGCTGGGGCCTGGCAAAAGAGACCAGTTCTCAAATTCTTGCTGTAGTTAAAATGGGATTACCACCCAATGTTTAGTATCTGGCCCAAAGCAGGAACTTAATAAATATAAATGAGAAATTCTGAGTGAATGAATGAATGAGTGAATTACGGTAACGAATGATTACGAGAGATCACTGAACATTAGCTGCGGTTGCTGAGAGAGACTGGCACAGATATTTAGCTGAGCCCAGTTAGACTCCATTCCCAATTCACTCTCAGTCACTCAGTCACTCACTCAGTCACTCACTCACTCACTCACTCACTCACTCACTCACTCACTCACCAAACATTTGTTGAGAATGGACCACATACAAGATACTGTGCTAAGCACTGTGTTAGTTTTCTAGGGCAGTCCTAACAAATCACTACAAACTAGGTGCTTTTTTTTAAGACGGAGTTTCGCTCTTGTTACCCAGGCTGGAGTGCAATGGCGCGATCTCGGATCACTGCAACCTCTGCCTCCTGGGTTCAGGCAATTCTGCCTCAGCCTCCTGAGTAGCTGGGATTACAGGCACGCGCCACCATGCCCAGCTAATTTTTTGTATTTTTAGTAGAGACGGGGTTTCACCATGTTGACCAGGATGGTCTTGATCTCTTGACCTCGTGATCCACCTGCCTCGGCCTCCCAAAGTGCTGGGACTACAGGCTTGAACCACTGTGCCCGGCCCCAAACTAGGTGCTTTAAAGCAGCAGGGATTTTTTTCTCTCACAGCTCTGGAGACTTGAAGAACAAACCTAGAGAAGGATCCTTCCTTGTGTCTTCCAACTTCTGGTGCCCAAGTCATTCCTTGGCCTGCAGCAGTGTAACTGTAATTTTTGTCTCTGTCTTCACATGGCCATTTCCCTGTATGTCTGTGTCTCTGAATATCCCTCTTCTTATAGGGACACCAACCACTGGATTTAGGGGCTACTCTAATCTAGTGTGACCTCATCTTAACTTGGTAACATTGGCAAACACCCTGTTTCCAAATAAGGTCACATTCATAGGTTCTCAGTGGACATTAATTTACCAGGGACACTATTCAACCCAGCACAAGCACTATGGGGGGCACACAGCTTAGTGCCCACCTGCTGTGAGCTAACATTTAAGTAGGGGAGATAATTAAAACACAGGCCAGACAATTGCAGTTGCAAACATATGGAACTAACCTAAGTTCCCATCAAATGAGTGGATAAAGAAACTATGGTATGTGTACCCCATGGAATACTACTCAGCCATAAAAAGGAACAAGCTAATGTCTTTTGTAGCAACTTGGAGGAAGCTGGAGGCCATTATTCTAAGTGAAGTAACTCAGGAATGGAAAACAAATATTGTATGTTCTCACTTATAAGTGGGAGCTCAGCTATGAGGATGCAAAGGCATAAGAATGATATAATGGACTTTGGGGCTTCTAGGAGGAAGATTGGGAGTGGAATGAGGAGAAAAAGTCACAGACTGGGTACAGTGTACACCGCTCAGGTGATGGGTGCACTAACATCTCAGAAATCACCGTTAAGGACTTATCCATGTAACCAAAAACTACCTGGACCCCCAAAGCTATTAAAATAAAAATTAAACACACAGGCTGGGAGTTGTGGCCCACACCTGTAATCCCAGCACTTTGGAAGGCTGAGGCAGGCAGATTGCTTGAGCCCAGGAGTCTGATGCTATAGTGAGCTATGATTGCTCCACTGCACTCCAGCCTGGGCAACAGTGAGATCCCATTTTTTTTTTTAAATGAAAAAGGAAAACTGCAGCTGGACACAGTGGCTCATGCCTGAAATTCCAGCACTTTGGGAGGCCAAGGCAGGGGGATCACTTGAGATCAGGAGTTTGAAACCAGTCTGGCTAACTTTGTGAAACTTCATCTCTACTAAAAATACAGAAGTTATCCTGGTGGTAGTGGCATGCACCTGTAATCCCAACTACTTGGGAGGCTGAGGCAGGAGAATCACTTGAGCCTGGGAGGTGGAGGTTATGGTGAGCTGAGATCTTGCCACTGCCCTCCAGTCTAGGTGACAAAGTACAAGCCTGTCTTTAAAAAAAAAAAAAAAAAAAAGAAAAACCACATAGATTCCTCTGATACCTGCCAATGTACAGTGCATCAAGAGGTGACCTGCTTTATCCTCTTGAGTTCTTAGTGAAACCTGATGAAATAGAGAGGATGATGCTTATTTTTAGAGATGAGGAAATGGAGGTTCAGAAAAGTGAAGTCACACAGCTAGTAATTGACAAGGCCAGACTTTACTGATTCTTTCTGCATGTTTATGGCGGGGAAGTTAGAAAACACAGAGAAGCATAAAAAAGATTAAAATCTAACCACACACAGTAATCATTTACATCTTGGTAAGTAATCCTTCTAGTACATTTTATCTACCGAGCACTCCCCTCCCCGCCTCAGGAACTGGTCATGTTTCCATCTGTGCCTCCCTGGCAGGCTCCTGGGAGCCATGCATGGGTACCACCACCCAATCCTGGCTAAGGTTGATTAAGTCAGGAACAGGCTCCAGGCCCACACTGATTCAACAGTCCTTTAACTAGGGACTTGAGATAGAGACCAAGAGCTTCCAGCCTCAGTCTTGCTGATGGCTGAAATGAAGCAGGCAGGAGCATGGAATGGGCCACACTGCATTATAGTATAATCTTAGGAGCTGAGATGAGTGGTCTGCAGTGAGGGAGTAGAAGGAGGGCAATGAGAGAGAATTTTGGAGATGACTCCTACAACCCAGTCACATCTTACCCTTAGTTCTTGAAGTATCCTATGGCAAACCTCCCTTTTCCAAATCAACTAGATGGAAAGGGTTTCTTTTACATGCTGCCAAGGGTCTTGAAAAAAAAAAAACAATGACCATAAGGACATTTATTTTTTACCACGATGCTTGGTGAAAAGTCATTCTGGAAGGTAGTTCTAGGATGGTTTGGTGTCACCAAAGCCACGGTATTTAACTATCTGTTTGTCCTGCCTTCCCTGGTGTGTGGGCAATGATTCCCCTCATGGACAAGATGGCTGCTGCAACTCTGAGAATCATGTCCACACAAGACAGTAACCAAATCCAGGAAGGAAAGGCAGCCAAAGCCGGAAAGGCACTTTCTCTGCATGTACCAATCTTTCGTTGAAAAGAATGTGAAGATTATTTTCTGAAAACCTCCCGCAGTTTTCTCTTATGTCTAATCAGTCAGATCTGGGTAGACCAGTCACTGGAAGACGGGAATTGGTGTGCCATGACTGGTTTAGACAGATTGTAATTCATCCTCCAGAGTTGAACATATTTTTAACAGTCAAATCACAGGAGGCCGAATGGTACTGGGAGGGTAACCAATGAACTACTCCAGGAGCGCTAACTAGTAAACTGTCTGTACCGTTTTTCAGTCTGTGATATTCACGTACAATATTGTGACCATCTTTCCATTTTGATAAATACCCAAAGTACATGTTTCTATCCATTTGTGATGGTTAATATTTAGTGTTAACTTGATTGGATTGAACTGGGTGTGTCTGTGAGGGTGTTGCCGAAGGAGAGTAACAGTTGAGTCAGTGTGCTGGGGAAGGCAGGCCCACCCTTAATCTGGGTGGGCACTGTCTCATCAGCTGCCAGCATGGCCAGGTTATAAAGCAGGCAGAAAAATGTGAAGAGGCTCGACCGGCTTAGCCTCCCAGCCTACGTCTTTCTCCTGTGCTGGATGCTTCCTGCCCCAAGTTCTTCAGCTTTGGGACTCAGACTGGCTCTCTTTGCTCACAAGCTTACAGATGGCCTATTGTGGGACCTTGTGATCATGTGAATTAATGCTACTTAATAAACTCCCCTTCATATATATATGAAGGAGATATATATATCTCCTATTAGTTCTGTTCCTCTAGAGAACCCCAACTAATACACCATTATATTCTAGAGCAGCAATTCTCAACACAGGTGATATAGGCAGTGATTTCCGCTGTCTTATACCCCTACTTCTTCTGCTGTTGCCCTGGCAACCATGCATTCTCCAACCCAGTTGTCAAGGACAATTGTGTCTTTGTCTTTCTTCCCCACTTCTTTGTTAGAGACTATTTATTTTTCTCCCTCAGGTAAGACTTCGGTTTCCAGAGAGGAGTATCAGCTTCCTCCCATCTTACAGAGCTTCTGCCTGCCCATTCCTGAGGTCCCTGTAGGATGGAGACTCAATACCAAAGGCTTGGCTGGGGGAATCAGGGACCCAGGGAAGGGCAGGTGCAGCAGAGCTTTAGAGTGGGAGCTGGGCTCTCTTTCTGGTGATGCTGGGTACTGATCACCTCAAAGTGACCTGAGTAAGTAC
The DNA here is from genome assembly GCF_049354715.1 of Callithrix jacchus. Taxonomy (NCBI): domain Eukaryota; kingdom Metazoa; phylum Chordata; class Mammalia; order Primates; family Cebidae; genus Callithrix; species Callithrix jacchus. The sequence continues at coordinate 111,314,467 of NC_133510.1, read as the reverse complement.
CCTGAGCAAGATGATCACAGCCATGATCACTTCCTGTTCCGGTTGGCCTCATGGTTCAGCACACAGACTTTGGACTTGGGCTGACCTAGGTTTGAATCCTGATCCTGCTATAAGGAAGAAAGTTACTTAAATCCCATGACTGTCAGTTTCCTCATTTGTTAAATGGGGATAAGAATATATGTTCTGTGGGTTATAGTGTGGATTGGAGATAATGTACCACAAATGAGGAGTAGAGGGCCTGGCCTGTAGCAGATGCCCGAAAACTGATAGGTGCTGCTGGTGTTGTGATAATATTTTCTTGGTTTCTGATTCCTCTCCTTGCTTCCAATTCTGTACATGGGGGAAGGATGAAGAACAATCGTGCTCCTCAAATTTCTCATCCGTAAGGGGAAAAATCATTAGATGACATATTAAATGCAAAACACCTAGCACATGGTAGATACATATGCAATATAATTAGTGGTACCACTACTTCTACTAGTTGGATGTTTATTTATGCATGTAACAATTATTTGTCTGGTGCCTCCTGGGAGCCAAGCCCTGTGCTTGGTTCTGGGGATTTAGCAGTGGCCTGGGCCAGCACAGGGATGTGCCATCCCCCCCAGGGGGCTGAGATAGTCACCTGTGACTTGGGAGTAGATATCTGTGTACTAGGCCCTTTAAACAGAGCACTCTCTTCTGCACTCCTTGGAATCATGGAGCAGGAAGGAAGCAAGGACTGAGATGGTAGAATGAATGAGTAGGAATAATAATACTATCAGGAAGAAGGGAGAACCACCACATGAAAAGGGATGCTGAGGTCCTGCTCTTGTGGCTGCAAGGGGTGGAAGCTCTTTTGGGCAAGCCTTCTGAAGACTCAAGACATTTTTAGTGGGCAAACTAAGCCCAGGTCTGTGTGTCTGGGATTCCATCTCCTTTGGATCAGGAAACATGAGCTGTATTCAGAGACTTTTGGGAACAAGGACCCACCAGAGTCTTTTTGTGTGCTGACTTGATCAAAATAGGCAGGCCAGGATGGAAGGATGCTGAAAAATTCCAGAAAAGGGAACGTTGGCTTCTGTGTATGGTTGACTTCACCTTGCAGTGTCCAAAAGCATGGGCTCTGGAGCCAGGATGCCTGGGTTTGACTCCCCACTCCTCCTGTTTCCAGCTATTTAACCTTCATAAAACCACTCTACCTTTCTTAGGCTCAGTTTTCTTTTTCTTTTTTTTTTTTTTGTTGAGATGGAGTCTTGCTCTGTCGCCAGGCTGGAGTGCAGTGGCACGATCTCGGCTCACTGCAACCTCCGTGTCCTGGGTTCAAGTGATTCTCCTGCCTTAGCTTCCCAAGTAGCTGGGACTACAGGCATGTGTCACTATGCCCAGCTAATTTTTGTATTTTTAGTAGGGATGGTCACCATGTTGGCCAGGATGGTCTCGATCTCTTGACCTCATGAACTGCCTGCCTTGGCCTCCCAAAGTTCTGGGATTACTGGTGTAAGCCATTGTGCCCGGCCCTCAGTTTTCTTACCTATAAAATGGGGATGAAAGTTGTATCTACTCTATGGGGTTGCCAGAAGGATTAAATGTATAATGCATGTGGAATGCTAGTTATCCTATTAGATCTGTGCAACAAGCCTGAAAGCAATGCAGAATCTCTGTGCCCATTTCACAGATAGGAGAACTGAGCTTTGAGAACTCCTCAAGATCAGATGCTGGGTCAGAGTTATCTTGATTTGTCTTCTCTTAATTAAGTCTTCAATAAGCAGTGGTGTCACATATTATTCTAGATATGTGACAATTGATTGCATTTACTCAATAAGTGGAGTTGAATGAATGAATAAATCATTTTATATTGGATTGTGGTTGAGACCACACTTGACTAGATCCTGGTCCCAAATTTCATGCTCTATGTGGGTGATTTGCTGGAGTGGGTGTGCCAGGTGGAGTAGATATGCTAGTCCATTTAGTGGTGGTGATGCAGGTAGGAATAGTTGTATTTTTTTAACTTTTAACTTTTTATTTATTATTAGAGACAGTCTTGCTTTGTTGTCCAGGCTGAAGTGCAATGGTGCGGTCATGGCTCACTGCAGCCTCAGCCTCCAGGGCTCAAAAGATCCTCCCACCTCAGCCTCCTGAGTAACTGGGACTACAGATGTACATCATCACATGTGGCTAATTTTTAATTTTTTTTTTGAGATGGAGTCTCGCTCTATCGCTCAGGCTGGAGTGCAGTGGAAAGAGCTCACTGCAACCACCACCTCCGGGGTTCAAATGATTCTCTTGCCTCAGCCTTCTGAGTAGCTGGGATTACAGGTGTGTGCAACCACACCCGGCTAATGTTTGTATTTTCAGTAGAGACAGGGATTCACCATGTTGGCCAGGCTGGTCTTGAAGTCCTGGGCTCAGACGATACTCCTGCCTCAGCCTCCAAAAGTGCCGAGATTACAGATGTGAGACGCTTCACCTGACTAAGCACAGCTGTATTGATGGGGCGCTTCTTACATGCTGGGCACTGTACCAAACATATTGCATGCCTTCTCATAGACGCTCAAAGTCACCCTATGAATAAGGGCTATTATTTGTGTCCATTTCATGGATGAATAACCTGAGCCTTTTCAAAGTTAAAGAACTTACCCAAGGTCATCCATCTGGTGGTGTTCAAGCTTGGATTCCCACCTGTATTTGTCTGACACCAGTCTGTGCATTTGGTCTCTACGTTGCCAGAGAAGGCAAATGACTTGCCCAAGGTCACATGACGAGCAGTGGTGCAGGCGAGGTTGGCTCAGGATGCCAGCTCCCTCCCTTCCTTCAGTTCTGCCTTCTCTGACCTTCAGCCTTCCCTCCAGTGTGAAGCCTCTCAAGCCTGAAGCCCTCCTCACTGTGCTGGGACCCCTTCAAATCCCAGGGAAGGACAGTCAGCAGGAATCGGGGTGGGAGTTTCAGCTGTTCCCTTCAGATCCCCACTGTGGTCTAGTGACTTTCCAGATTGGATCCAATTTCCAAATGGAGCTGACATGTGTTGGGCGTTTGGCAGCAACAAGCCAAGCCTGGCTGTTTGTGGTGGGGATGGAGGAGGCTAATGATTTGCCAGCGGCGTCCCATTACCAGCAAGTTGTCAGAACACGCTAGCTTGGGAAGACCATGTCAATGATGGCGCCACATCTGAGACAGAGAGCCTGAGAGGAGCAGAGCGGGGGCGTTCCTCTGGAGCTCCTGTGGTCGCCGCAAGCAGGGTCTGGCATACTTTCCATCTCAGACACCACAGGCAGAAAAAGGGGAAAAAAATCACAATGCCTTTTGGTGTCTCGGTGGGCTCATGGTCTGTGGCATCCTGGAACAGAATCATCATGTGTGCATGGAAGGCAGGACTAAGTTGTGATTAGGAGCAGGGCTTTGGAGGCAGAACTGGGTTGACCTAGCTGTGTGACCTTGAGTCTTATTTATTTGTAAAATAATTTATTTGTTTCTTTATAAAATAAGAATAATGTGACCAGGTGCAGTGTCTCACTCCTGTTATTCCAGCATGTTGGGAGGCCAATGCAGGGGACACCCTGGGCAACCTAGTGCAATCCTGTCTTTACAAACATTTACAAAATTAGCCAGTGTGGTGGTGTGCACCAGTGGTCCCAGCTACTCAGGAGGCTGAGGTGGGAGGATCACTTGAGCTTGGGAGTTTGAGGCTGTAGTGAGCGATGATCGTGCCACTGCACTCCAGCCTGGGCGACAGAGCAAAACCCTGTCTCAAAATTAAAAGAAAAGAATATGCTACCTTTCCTGTAGACTTGTCAGGTGATTTAAATGAGTGAGTACTGAGAAATGTTTTAACAAGGCACCCAGCACCTAGCCAATGCTGTTTCCTCAAAGAGGCTAATAAAACTTACCTCCAAGGGTTGTTGTAAAGTTTAAAGTCTAAGCTGATTTAACTGTGTGTGCATGTGCATATATACCTACATGTGTTTGTACACATACACATACATCAACATATGCATGGATATATGTGTCTTGGTACATGTGCACAGCACACAGTAGTTTCTGTCTAATGTTGGCTATGATTATTACGCCAAGTTGAAATCCATGTCCCTGTACTTCTCATCCACTGATTTAACCTTGGGAACCCAAACAGTAAACCCTTGGGAACATCTACTGTTGTTAGATGTTCTGCGGTCAACATCTAACAATAGTTTCTGAGTGTCTACTATGTGCTAGACATGGTGCTGGGTTCTTGGTGGCCCCAGAGGTGTGCTGCTGAGATCCCCCTTGGGGGAAGTCAACTGACTGCCTCTTGCTGCTGCATCTGTGTCTCCACCATAATGTTCAGGTCAAGCTGTGCTTCTCTCAGATGCTCTTGGCCAAAGACTGAGCACTTTGGGATAATAGAGCTTGGCCAGTCCTGCCCAACATGAGACCCCTCTATATTAGTTTTCTGTGGCTGCTGTAACAAATGGCCACAAACTGGTGGCTTAACACACACACACACACACACACACACACACACACACACACGCACATGTATTCCCTGACAATTTTGGAAGCCAGCAGTTCAAAATCAAGGTGTTGGCTGCACTCCAAGGCTCCGGGGGAGAAGCCTTCCTTGCTTCTTTTCACCTCTGATGGCTGTCAGCCTTCCTGGTGGCTGCGTAACTCCAGTCTGTGCCTCTGTTTTCACATTGCTTCTCCTCTTCTCTTGGTGTCTTCTCTTCTGTCTGTGTTGAATCCCTCTCTATCTTTCTCTTATAAGAACACTCGGAATGGATTTAGGGGGCACCCAGATAATCCAGGATAATCTCCCCATCTCAAGGTCCTTAATCCCATCTTCCAAGACCCCTTTTCCAGATAAGGTGACATTCAAGGTTCCAGGAATTTGACGTGGATATTTTTGGGGAGCCTTTCTCAACCCACCATACCCTTCAGTGGGCAACCTTTGCTTGGGAACTTCCCATTTTTCTCTGGCTGAGATTGTCTCAGAACTCTCTGAGTCCAATTCTCTACCAGTCCAATCCTTGCTCCCTTCTCTGCTTTCACAGATGTTAGACCCAGAGTTTGGTTTGGTTCGAAGACTCTCCTGTCTATACCTGACTCCTCTCCCTTTTTTCTTGATGTCTTGATGGATGTTTCCTTCAATCACTCTACATCAAATCCTTTCTTGGCATGTGCTTATCAGAAGACCCACACTGACCTAGTGCTGAAGAATGGCGCTTCAGGCAAACGTCTAGCATTGAGCAAGCTTGTCTTAGAGCCTTCCAGTGCCTATATTCTGAGTGCTTTCTCTTTCACCTTTCACAAGGTCCTGGGACCCTCTACTCAGTGAGATTTCACTAGAGCAGACAGTTCAGTGGTTCTGTGACCAGGTGGGACACAGCCCTATCTGGGTATGTTAGCTTTATATGGTTCTTTGCATATGGTGTCTGGACCCCTTACAGTGGGCATTTATTTATTTTTGTCCCACAAGTCCTTTTCTTTTTTTCCAGAATCTTTTGGGGGCTTCTGTTTCTCCTCTTTCTCCCTGACTCCAGCAACTGATATGGAGTTGACAAGAGGGCAGCCATATTCTTCCATCCTCATCAGTGATTGGCTGGGAGTGGGCATGTGACTCAAGCTAGCTGATCGGAGCTCTTCCCTTGCAGTTAGGGGGTCTAGGGAGGCCTAGAAGAGTCTAGCCTCTATGATCACAGAGTTCAGGGGCTGTGCACTCAGGAGCTGCTGGTGTCCATGCTGTGAGCCTCATGGAGAAAACTAGTCTGAAAGAATGCAGCCAATGTGCAGAGAGAGTCAAAGATGAAAGGTGGAGACAGAGAGGAGTAGCAGCTAACCAATGCTCAGTTGCTACTCCCTAGTGCTGGACATCTCAGAGGCCAGCTCCACCCCTGCCCTTGCTACAATAGGTTCACTTGAGCCAGTCAATTCCTCTTTGACTTATGCTGATTTTGTTATTTGCAACCACTGGCCATGACCAGGAAGACAGGGGCCCAGCTAAGAGCACTGAACTCAGAGCCAAGGGGCCTGCATTAAAGCACTGGCTCTGCCTTTTCCCAGCTGTGTAACTGGAGGTCAATTACATATTCTGAGCCTCAGTTTCCCTCCCTGTATGTACAGTAGTGGTACCTGCTCTAGCCCTTTTACAACTTTTTTTTCCCCCAAGTCTCGAGGCAGTCCTTGCACAAAGTGCTCTTTCTTTCTTTAAACCCCCTTTCCAGCTTTATTGAGACATAATTGACATACATTTTATTGCTCACATTTAAAGTGTATGATTCATGAATTTTGACACATGTGTATATCTATGAAGCCACTCCCACACTCAGGATAGTGAGCCCATCCATCCCTGAAGAGGGGTCCTTGAGCCTTCTGTCATCCCTCCTGCACCCGCCTGTCCCATCTCCTCCCAAGGAACCACGGATTGGCTTTTTGCCACTGTTGACTAGTTTTCATTTTACAGAATTCTATGTAAATGGAATTATACAGTATGTGCCTTTTTGGTTTGCCTTCTTTTACCAATCATAATTATTTTGAGATTTATCCAAGTTGCGTGTCATAATAATGTCTATTCTAACTCCATGAATTTTATTTTTATGAAGCTCAATACACTTTCTTTTTTTTTTAAAGATTGGGTCTTGGTATATTGCACATGTTGATCTCAAATCCCTAGGTTGACGCTATCCTCCTACCTCAGCCTCCTGAGTAGCTGGGATTACAGGCACTTGCCACTGTGCCTGATTTTGAAAAATAATGTTTAAATAATAAAAGGCTGCATAATCTTATAGGGGATGATCCTTCTGCTTAAAATATCTATCCCCACTCCCTGCTTCTTTGCCTGGGACACCCTTTTCATTACCTCCCCTGAGATACCCATCTTCACCTGCTGTGTTGGTGGCTGATGGCTCAGAGATACCCCTGCTCCATTGTATTGTCTTTGTTGCATGAGAACTGTCTCTCCCCAGGAGGTTACCCTCTCTCATAGAGGCAGCCTGCTTATGGGGAAGAAAATGCTGGTCCCCTTGCCTCAAGGTGGGACCAAAGCTGTAGTGCCACTCATGCTCCAGGGCTCCATGTGGGATCAGGCAGAGGCTGGACTCCAGCTGAGACCACATCTGTGTTTAGCTGCCCCACCTGCCAGTGCCCTCTGCTGCCTCCCTGACTCCCTTTCTCCCATGAGCATGCTCTCCACAAATCCCTTGGGGAAATGCCTGGCTCAGGTTCTACTTCTAAGAGCCCTGGTACTTTTGGAGGCCAAGGCAGGACAATTGCTTGAGCCCAGGAGTTTAAGACCAGCCTGGGAAACATAATGGAATCTCATCTCTACAGAAATTTAAAAAATGAGGTGGGAGGATCACCTGAGCCCAGGAAGTCAAGCCTGCAATGAGCCATGATTGCAGCACTGCACCCTGTCTGAGTGACAGAGCAAGACCCTGTCTCAAAACAAGCAAACAACAAAACAAAAACCAAACCAAAACAAAACCCAGATCCTAAACATGGGATTGTGGAGTTAGAGCACCTACTGGCTTAAAGGCAATGAAGAACACATCACCGGTGGTGGGTGGAATATGGATGGGCCCTGCCATGGTGTCTCAGGACAATTGCATGTTCACCTGTAATGAATTTTCACTTGTAATGAACTGATCTGGACTCTGGTGGAAGAGAAGGCAATAACTTGTTCAGAGTCTCTGGGTTTTAAAAGACATGGGGAAATAACAACTATGAGATTAGAAAATTGAATGGCTGTTGATAAGTTCCCATGAATCACTGAATCTGCTGGACAGGGAAAACAATAGCTCACATCTGTTCATTATAATTTAAAGTCAAATGTGAGAGTCAGGGAACCTCCTCAGGAACATTTTTAAAGAGACCTTCATCTTCTGTAGCTGGAAGGCAAACCGAGTGGAAGACCATGTACACGACTCTGTTGTAAGAGTTATTGACTTCAAAGAAAGCAGAATTGGTGCCCTGATAGGGAGGGAGTGAGAGCTTGAGAACTGGGATGAGGGTATTTGGGTAGATGAGCTTGAGGACCTCAAATCTCTGGATTTTCCTGAACCCTTTGAGCCCGTAGAAGCGACCCACTCCCCTTTGTTTAGAAGACAGTGGCCTTCCTTTGCTTGAAAATATGCAGAAACCTCAAAGTAGTCTACAAGACAATACTTTCTCTCCTTATAATATTCCCTCCCCTCCCCACCTGGACATCAGAACAGTAAGAAGGGTTAAGCACATTGAGTGAAGCAGGGATGGCAAACTGAAGGAAGGGATCAAAGGCTCAGAGTAGTGGGAATGATTGAGTGGATCTCAGCACTCTGGGAGGCCGAGATGGGTGGATCACCTAAGGTCAGGAGTTTGAGACCAGCCTGGTTAACATGGCGAACTCATCTCTATTAGAAATACAAAAATTAGCTGGGTGTGGTGGCACACCTGTAATCCCAGCTACTCTGGAGGCCAAGGTAGAAGTGCTTGAACCTAGAAGGTATAGGTTGCAGTAAGCCGAGGTTATGCCACTGCACTCCAGCCTGGGCGAGAGAGCAAGACTCTGTCTCAAAAGAGAGAGATACAGAGAAAAAAAGTAAGTCACCTGCTGACTATACTCCTTGGAAAGGCCTCGTAGGCACTCCTTTTACCAAGGCTGTAAGGAATATGCCCATGAGGGAGGCATCATTGGGAAGCTCTGTAGTGGCTGTGCTCTGAGGGTAGGGCTGGTAGAGATGCCGCAACAGAACTGATGTCCTATTAGCCATGAGAATGATGGGATCTTGGAATAGCAGAAGGCAGGTGGCAACGCTTACCCATCAGAGGCAAGTAGCACACTGTTCCTGTCATGGGCAGCAAGTCAGAATGGGAGTCAGGGCAGCCTGACCTGCTGGGATCCATGGAGATGGCTAATGGAGCAAGGAGTTCCTGGGAAGGATAGATAAGCTGCTAACTGGCTGTTACTTAATATGTATAGTCAAAGAAGATCAGAAATGGATAAGCAGAAGGATGAAGTCAGCTATCCCCAAGGAAAGCTATGATCCCTTACCCAATTTCCGTAATTGGACCAGTTCTCAAACTTAGACACCATTGATCAAGGGAGAGGACAGAGTCTCCATGAGAAAGAACCTTGCAACACCATGGCAGTGTGTACTCTTAATGGACTCTCGATTGTTGATTCTTTGACCTGTGGCATAAGCAATTGTAGTAGGAAAGTCCTAGTGGAAGTGTGTACAGTGGTTATTCATCTAGTTCTTCCCAAAAGATTTATGACCACTTATTTAGGGACCTGTATACTGGCATGTGGGAGGCAGAATAATGGACTGACAAAGATGTCCCTGCCCTGATCCTTGGATCCTGTATGCTATGGTTCGAATGGCCCTGCCAAAACTCATGTTGAATTTTAATTGCCAATGTAATAGTATTGGGAAGTGGAGATTTTAAGAGGTGATTAAGTCATGAGAACTCTGCCTTCATGAATGGATTAATGCCATTATTGAGGAGTTAGGTTAATTACTGTGACAGTGGGCTCCTGATAAAGGGATAAATTGGGCCCCTATATATTTGCTGTCTCATGCTTGGGCTTCTCCCTTCCTCCTCTCCACCATGAGAGGACTCTTGCCAGATGCTGGTGCCATGCTCTTGGACTTCCCATCCTCTAGAACTATGAGCCAAAGAAACTTCTTTTCTTTAAAAATTACCCAGTCTTTAATAGTCTGTTATAGCAACATGAAATAAACTATGGCACTCTGAATATATTACATATAGAAAAAGAGACATGGCAGATTTAATTAAGATTTTAAGATAGAAAGATGATCCTGGATAATTCAAGTGGGTCTGAACTAATCAGATGAACCTTCAAAAATAAAGTACTTTCTCCAGCTGGAGGCAGGAGAGAAGGCAGAAAGGACATCAGAGAGATTCAAAGCATGAGAGGGACTCAAACTGCCATTGCTAGAGTGAGCTACTTCAAGGCATGAGAAAAAAATGATGTGATCAGCTTCTACGATTGAAGGCTAATGTCCAGCAAGGTAATGGGACCTCAGTCCTACAACTACAAGGAACTGAATTCAGTCATCAACCTGAATAAGCTTATTGGTGAATTCACCACCAGAGTCTTCAGAAAGGAATCCAGGCCAACACCTTGATTTCAGCCTTGTGAGACTCTAAGCAGAGGACCCATTGAGTCATGCTATAACCAGACTTCTGATCTACAGAACTGTGAGATAATAAGTGGGTACCATTCTAAACCATTGAGTTTGTGGTAATTTGTTTTGGCAGTAATAGAAAATTAATACCCGGATGTTGAGGGCTGTTGGACATACGGTATGGGTTGATGCTAATATTCAAAGACCCAAAGCACCTTGTGGCTCCTGTTAGAGTGGTGGCACATGAAGGCCGACTAATGTTATACATGGAGCCCTACGCTAGGTTCATCTCCTGCAGATTGTATGGGAAATTGACCCATGTGATATTCTATAGACTGGCTCTTGGTCATTCTCGTTTCCAAATGTGCAGTTGGAATAGACATACTTAATTGTTGGCATCACTTTTAATTGTTGGTTCTTTGACCTACAAAGTAAGAGCTATTGTAGTAGGAACGGCTCAGTGGAAGTACTTGAGACGACTCCCTTCCAGCCTCAACAAAGATAGTAAATAAAAAGCCATATTACATCTGGGGGAAAGATGGAGGTGAGCTTCACCCTCAAGGATTTCTATGATACACAGGTTTGGTTCCATTATTTCTTTTTAAATTAATCGGTGTAACCCCTGCAAAAACCAGGCAGATCATGGCAGATGACAATGGACTATCTCAAATGCAATCAGGTAGCAGCCCTGATCTCACTGCTGCGCTGGTAGTAGTATCTTTTCCAGAGCAGAGTGCACAGCCTCTGATGTGAATTGTACAGCTACTGATCTAGTGAATGTGTCCTTTTCAATACCTGTCAAGAATGAGGATCAGAAGCAGTCACCAATTACATGGGATAAATAACAGATAAATTCATGGTCTTTCCCTAGGGCTATGTTAATTTTCCAGTTCTCTGTCTCAATATAGTCTGAAGGGACCTGAATCCCCTAGAAAGTCTGCAGGACATCGCATTGGTCCACTATGTTAGTGACATCATGTTAATCAGACCTGATGAGCAAAAAGTGTTGAGTCATCCTATGTGTGCTATAAAGTACTAGAACATATTCCTCCCTTCTAGCTGTAGTTTTGTATCCTTTAACAAATCTTTCCCTTTCTTCCCCTGTTCCCCTACCCTGCCCTGCCTCTAGTTTCCACTGTTCTACTTTTTTATTTCTATGAGATTAACTCTTTTTAGGTTCCACATATAAGTGAGAACCTGCATTTCGCTTAACATAATGCCCTCTGGTTCCATCCATGTTGCTGCAAATGACTTTAGTTAACAGAAATATATTACGTAGTTTCAGGGTCAGATGTGCTGGCTCTTGCCTATAATCCTAGTGCCTTGGGAGGCTAAGGCAGGGGCATTTCTTGAGGCCAGGAGTTTGAGACCAGCCAGGGCAACATAGCAAGACTCTATCTCTACAAAAAAATTAAATTAGCTGAGTGTGGTGGTACATGCCTGTACTCCCAGCTACTTGGTAGCCTGAGGTGGAAGGATCACTTGAGCCCAGCAGTACAAGGTTACAGTGAGCTATGATCATACCACTTCTCTGTAGCCTGGATGACAGAGAAAGACCTGTCCCTAATACTAGTAATAATAATAACACATATATAGCTTCAAATAGCTAGAAGGAGCGTACTGAATATTCCAACACAAAGAAATGACAAATGTTTGAGGTGATGGCTATTTCGAAGTATCCTGATTAAATCACTATATTTTTATTTTTTTTGAGACAGGGTCTTACTTTGTTGCCCAAGCTGGAGTGCCCTGGAGTGATCACAGCTGGAGTGTAGTGGTTTGATCACAGCTCACTGCAGCTTTGATCTCCCAGGCTCAAGTGGTTCTCCCATCTCAACCTCTCAAGTAGCTGGGACAAGTACATGTCACCATGCATGGCCATTTTTGGTTTTGTTTTTTTAATGTTTAGTAGAGACAAGGTCTTGCTATGTTGCTCAGGCTGGTCTTGAACTCCTGAACGTAAGCAGTCCTCCTGCCTCAGCCTCCCAAAGTGCTGAGATTATAGGCATGAGCCACCATGTCTGGCCCACTATACTTTATATGTATCATAACATCACTATACACCTTATAAGTATATATAATTATTGTGGGTCAATTAAGAAAATCAACTTTAAAAAGATTAAAACACAAAAGAGGAGTGGGAAGTACCCTGGATGACTTGGTAAGAGAAAATTGGTCCAGAAAATAGGAGAGAAAACCTATTAAAATTCAGAAGCTTGCCACATGAGTGAAGTTTTCAAAGGTCCAGTGATCTGCCAGCACATTCCCTCTTAAGGTAAGGACAAGTCATTTCACTTTGCACCTTCCACCAAATAAAAAGAAGCATGATGCTTGGTGGGCCCTTTTGGGTTTTGAAGACCAAATACTTTGCGCTTGAAAATACTTCTCCATCACATTCATTAAATGACAGGGAAGGCTGCTGGTTTTTTAGTTCAGCCAAGAGCAAGAAAGGGCTCTGGAACAGATCCAAGCTGCTGTACAGGCAGCCTTATTGCTTGAGCCGTATGACTTGGCAAACATCATGAAACTGGGAGGATTTTTGGTAGAGAAAGATGCTGGGGTTTTGACATATGGCCATACTATCTATAGTTGGCGGAATTGTGTCTCAAAAAGATGTGTCGAAGTCCTAACTCCTGGCACCTATGAATATGACCTTATTTGGAAATAATGTCTTTGCAGATGTAATCAGGTTAAAATAAGGTCATCCTGTAATAGGGTGTACCCTAAATAGGATGGCTTGTGTCCTTATAAGGAGAGGGAGATTTGGAGACATACTTACTCACAGGGAGGGAACGCCATGTGAAGACAGAGGCAGAGACTGGAGCAATGCATCTAGAAGCCAAGAAACACCAAGAATTGCCAGCAACCGGAAGCTGGGAGAGAGGCTTGGGGTGGTTTCTCCCTCAGAGCTTCCAGAAGGAACCAACCCTGTGAACAGCTGGACTTTGGACTTCTGGCCTCCAGAACTGTGAGGAATACATTTTCTGTTGTTTTAAGCCACCCAGTTGGTGATAATTTGTTATGGCAGCCCTGGGAAGGAAACACACCATCTAAAGCACCCAACTGTATACCATCTGAAAAGCAGCTCTGGGCTTGCTACTGGGCTCTGGTGACAACCGAGTGTCTGATTGTGTGACATCAAGTGACCATGTAGTTGGAAGCTGCTAGTCTTATCGAGAGCTGGGCACTGTGAGACCTGTAAGGGCATAAGGTCAGGCGGGCCCAGCAGCAGTTTGTTGTAAATTGGAGGCGGGATCTATTGGACTGGGCTCAAGCAGGTTTAGGGAACACAAGCTCCCGGGGCCACTTCCTGACTCTCACTTATGACACATGGAGGGGTTTCCAGCTGATGGAAGGGGAATAAGCTTCGTTGACCTAGTCTGTGGCTGTAAGCCAAAAATGACTGTGGCAGCACTATAGTTGGCCCTGAAGGACTGGTAAAGGGAGATCCTCCCAATCTCTGAGCATCTTCCAAGCCATTCACCTTGCGTAGAGAGAGAAGTGGCCCAAGTTAAGGATAGACATTTGTCCTTGCCCAAATCTTGTATTGAAATGTAATCTCTCAGCTGGGTGTGGTGGCTTGCACTTATAATCCCAGCACTTTGGGAGGTCGAGGTGAGTGGATTGCCTGAGCCCAGAAGTTAGAGACCAGCCTGGGAAACAATGAAATTTCATCTCTACAAAAAATACAAAAATAAGCAGAGCATGATGGTACATGCCAGTAGTCCCAACTACTCAGGAAGCTGAGGCGAGAGGATCAATTGAGGCTGGAAGGTTGAGGCTGCGGTGAGCCATGATTGTGCCATTGCACTCCAGCTTGGGTAACAGAGTGAGACCCTGTCTCAAAAAAAAAAAAAAAAAAAAAAAAAAAAAGAGGGAAATACAATCTCCAATATTGGAGGTGGGGCCTGGTGGGACATGTTTGGTTCATGGGTGGATTTCTCATGAATGGCTCATGCCACCCCCTTAATGATAAATCAGCTCTCACTCTGAGTTCACAAGACCTGGTTGTGTAAAAGTGTGCAGCACCTCCCTGCCTCCTGCTCCTGCTTTTGCTATGTGATATGCCCGCTCCTGCTTCACCTTGCACCATGAGTGAAAGTTCCTTGAGGGTTCACCAGAAGCTGAGCAGATGCTGGTGCTATGCTTTCTTTAAAGCCTGTAAAACTGTGAGCCAATGAAAAATATTTTCTTTATAAATTACCCAGTCTCAGATATTTCTTTTTTTTTTTTTTTTTTGAGACAGAGTTTGGCTCGTTTTGCTGAGGCTAGAGTGCAATGGTGCAATCTTGGCTCACTGTAACCTCTGCCTCCTGGGTTCAAGTGATTCTCCTGCCTCAGCCTCCTGAGTAGCTGTGATTACAGGCATGTGCCACCACACCTGGCTAACTTTTCCGTTTTTAGTAGAGATGAGGTTTCACCATGTTGGCCATGCTGGTCTCAAACTCCTGACCCCAAGTGATCTGCCTCCCAAAATGTTGGGGTTATAGGTGTGAGCCACCCCACCTGGCCAGGTATTTCTTTATAGCAATGCAAGAATAGCCTAATACAGACATGAACTTCTGCAAAGTGGTGAATGGTTTGACTGATTGCTCAAAGGCGTGGAAGGAGAAATATTGGAAGATGAGGTAAAGAGTTTGGGGACAAGGTATGCAGACAGAGATATGAGATTGACCACAAAGTATAGGTTTCTTATTTTGTATCTTTTTCTTTTTTCTGAGATGGACTCTCACTCTGTTGCCCAGGCTGGAGTGCAGTGGTGTGATCTCAGCTCACTGCAATCTCTGCCTCTCAGACTCAAGTGATTCTCCTGCCTCCGCCTCCTGAGTAACTGGGATTATAAGCGCCCACCACCACACCCGACTAATTTTTCTATTTTTGGTAGAGATGAGGTTTTGGCCATGTTGGCCAGGCTGGTCTTGAACTCCTGATCTTGGGTGATCCGCCTGCCTCGGCCTCCCAAAGTGCTGGAATTACAGGGATGAGCCACCGCACCTGGCTCTTATTTTGTATTTTGATGCCAACTAGGAGACATCTATTATGAAAGAAACACTAAAAAATCACATTGACAGGATGACTTAGCCAGTAGGTGTCAGCTTTCCTCTCTCTGTGGCCAACCCAGGGTTTGCACCATGAAGTAGCCATGGTGGCAGAGATGGAGAGGATGCACAGACCAGGCAACATGACCCGTCTTACCAAGCTGACCCACGTACCACTGCTGCTGAATCACTAGTCTCACACAGAGACCATGCTGTCTCCCACATTGTACAGTCCCTGGAGGAAACCACCCACACCTGCTGTGGTTACGATAGTGTGAGAAATTGACTGTATTAGATTCTTACACTGTGGACATCTTGATTGGGATTGACGTATATTCCAGGTGTGCGTTTACTTTTCCTACTCTCAGGGCCTCAGCCAACACTGCTGTTTAAGGATTCACATATATGTACCATAATGGGATACTTTAGAATCCTACTTTGGGCCAGGTGATGCAGCAGTGGGCACATGACCATGGGATCCACTAGTCTTACCATATTCTGCATTATCCAGAGGTGGGTACATCTGTTAGAGCAGTGGGATGGCCCATTGCTGATCTCTTAGCCTGGAGATGACACCCTGAAAGTTTGGCCTTAAGGATGCAGAGTATTTTGTAAATCAGTGGCCGTTTATCTTGCTGTGTCATTAAGGGGTAGAATATTGGGACTGAAAGCCAAGAAGTGAAAATTGGCCTTGACTTACTCTCCATACCTCCCATTGATCAGCTTGGAGGATTTGTGTGGTGTCCTCAGGCTCTGTGAGACTCGAGTTTGTAATTTCCAGAGGGGGCAATGCTTCTACAAGAGGACACAATAAAAATAAACATAGATCTATGCCTGCCATCTGGGCACTCTGGGTAGACCGGAAGGCAAAGAAGGTAGTCATCATCCTGGCAGAGGGCATTGGCTGCAGCTACAGAATGAGAACGGGGAGAAAGAAATATTTTTGGTGCTCAGGTGCTTTACTGAAGCATTACTTCATAATACCTAATTGTCACTGAAAGTGGGCAATTAAGACCAGTGCCTGATAAGGGCATTGTAACCAGGGGCTCAGACCCTCCAGGATGAGGGTCTCTGTATCACTCCATCCAACCAGGCTTTTAGTCCAGCAGAAGGGTTAACTGACGGAGAAAGTGATGTAGAATGAGGGGTGGAGGAGGGAGATGAGTAGTGTTAGTGGTAACCTCAAGACCACCTGCAGCCGTGGGCGCTCTAGTTCATTCCACTAATCTTCCTCTTGTTAAAATTCCCCCCAAATGTTGACCAGCCAGAGTCCTGGAGAGAAGCAATAGCTGAATGGAACAAACTTAATGTGAGAGGCAATGGATCAGAGCAGTTTGAGGGGTAGACTGTAATAGACACTGTTGGTGTCTCTCCCAGGTCCCTTTAATGGGCTGGTGGGCCCATCTTCCAGGTGCTGTGAGTGTTGACTGCATGGCTCATGGATGCCTTGCCTTAGTCTCTGGTGAGTCAACTTTAGCCAACAGGCACCCTCTATTACCTGGGAGCAGCACAGAGGCAGTAACAGACTGACACAGGCATAAAATCCAGATCCCTGACCTCTAGGTTGTTCCATCATTATCATGTAATTTATGCTCCAGAGGTCCTTCTGGGGCCAGGCTAAAGCTACTCTCTAGCTGGCCATACCCTTGCTTAGATTTTACCCTTTTCCCTGCTCTGCCCCCATCATCTCCTTCCTCCTGTGAGCACTCACTCAAAACATCACTTGCAGAAGCATTGCACCAAAACCACAAACATCTGGGGATTAACCGAACCCAAAATGTGAAATATCATGAACAGCTTATCCTTGAATACTGTCAAGTAATTTCCTAGCTCACGAATTTCTTAAAATCATCAAATATCTAGTGTTAAAATTTCCCTAATGATTTAATTTTTATTTAAAAAAATTTAAACTATACTTATTTTATTTCCAACTCTTATTTTAAGTTGAGGAGTACATGGGCAGGATGTGCAGGTTTGTTACGTAGGTAAACACGTGCCATGGAGGTTTGCTGCACAGATCCTCCCATAATTATGGTTTGCTTGTTTGGATCCATATTAAATTTTCATTGCTGCTGTAACAAATCACCATAAACGTGGTGGCTTAAGCAAAACAACTTTATGATCTTATAGTTCTGGAAGATGAACACGGATATCTGTTGAGCAGAAGTCAAGGTGTCCTTAAAGCCATGTGCCTTTCTGGAGGCTCTGTAGGAGAATCTGCCTCTTTGCTTTTTCTACCTTCTTAGAAGTTGTTCACATTCCCAGGCTTGTGGCTCCCTTCCTTCACCATCTAAACCAGTCCTGTCGCTCCTCTCTGACACGTCTTTTATAGTCACATTGCTATCTGGTTACAGCCAGAAAGAATTATCCACATTTATGGACTCATTAAATTAGACTGAACCTATCTGAAAAATGTGGAGTAATCTCCCCATCTCAAGGTCCTTAGCCTTAGCCTCGTGTCTGAAATCTCTTTTGCCATAAGGTAACGTATTCACAGGTCCAGGGATGAGGAGGTGGACATCTTTGCAGGCCATTATTCTGCCCGCTACAGGATCCAAATAAAGTGCATATGTTTCACTTGGTTAATATGCCTAAGTCTTTTAATTCTCTCTCTCTCTTGCTTTTTTCAGAGACAGGTTCTCATACTCTGTCACCTAGGCTGGAGTGCAGCGGCGTGACCATAGCTCACTGCAGCCTTGAACTCCTGGGCTCAAACAGTCCTCCTGCCCCAGCCTCATGAGTTGCTGGGACTAAAGGCCTACACCATCATGCCTGGTGTTTTTATTTTTTTTTGTAGAGATCAGGGTTTTTGATTGTATTTTTTTGTAGAGATGGGGGTCTCACTATGTGCTCAGGCTGGTCTTGAACTCCTGGCCAAAAGCCATCCTTCCACCTCAGCCTACTAAAGCACTGGCTTTACAGGAATGAGTCACTGTACCTGTCCCCTTCCTTTATAACCCTTTTTTTCTTTGCAATTTACTGTTGAAGAACTAAGTTATTTTCTCTAGAAGATTCTTCCAGTCTGTATTTTGCTGTAGTCTTGTGGTTTCCTTAAGGTGTTCTTTTCTTGGTTTTCCTTGAAAATTGGTGGTTGGATCTAGAGGCTTTATCAGACTTATGTTCATTTCTTTCTGTAAGCCATAGCAGGTAGTGTACTTTTTGTGATATTAGCAGCTGTTGATGCTCAATGCCTACATCTATTACTTTTGTGGTGCCAGCAGGACTGGCAGCAGACAAAACCTCTAGAACACCAAAACTGAGGAAGCAAGTGGCTGTTTATTTGGCCAGGAGCTGCAGCAGACTAATGCCTTAACAGCTGAGCTTCCCGGGAAGCAAATTCTTTTCCCTTTTATAGGCTTAGGAGAAACTAAGCATTTTATAATGCTAAAGGAGAAACTGAGGCAAAAGTGTGTCACTGTCCATTGGCTGGACAATTGACCTCACAATCTTTGGCTTCATTGATTTGCTAGTTCAGGTGCAGTGTGCTTGGGAGTAGGCGGGGAGGGGGCTTACAGAGACAAGACAAAGGCAGTAAATCATTAGTTGGCAGCGGCATTTCCAGAAGGGGGTCTGGGTCGTGTAAGTGTGGAGGACATGACCCAGTGCTGGGCTCTGGCCAGTAGTGATAACATTCTTTGCAACACTTTCGAAGTTTGTAGATAGCTTAGACACTGGGAACCAGAAAGGGAGTTATCTTCCTAGTCCTTGGGCCTCATTATGGCATGGTCAGTGGCGTCAGCAAGTCGCTTGACCATGGATTCCAGTTCTTTGGTATTTTATCTCTCTTTCTCATCCAGAGGGAGGAGGTGGAGGCCTGTGAGGAGGGAGGTGGAAAGAGGGTCTCCCCTTTCAGGAGGGCTTGTAAAAGGGTAATACTCTCTCTATAATTCCATATTTATTTATCACCTATAATACATCTATAATGTATTATCAAGTATTTGGCTAGCCCGAGGTACAGTTCTTTGAGGAAAGGCAGAATAAATGCTTGTTCCTTCCCTTTATTTACTAGTTTTCACAATAGTTTGTTCACTAGCATCCTCCATCCATATTCAGTGAGTTTCCTTTCAACGATAAGTAAAGGATTTATTCAGCATCTTCATTCCAAACCCAGATCTTCTAAATTCTTTCTGCAGGAAACCAGTGCCCAAATTTTCCCTCACTAAGAGCCCTGTTATTTTATCCCCAGAACTCGTTAATTGAAAATATCTTGCTCACTAAATCCACTGCATAAAATAAGAATTAATTAGTTGCCCACATTTTAATACATTAAAGACATAATCAAGAGTCAAATAAGGTTCTGATCATGAGTCCTAATGTAACTCTTCTAGAGTCTTCTAGAATGCCAGAATACCAGTCAAAATAAAAGATTCTTTAGTCAACCTGGTCTTGTCCCCTGCAGTTAGCCTCTCTATATTGAGAATACCTTGAATACTCTTGCTCCTGTAATTGGCTCCAAGAATCTGTTGTTTCAAAACCATTGATTTAACAATCAACAAGTTAATAGTTATTGAGTCTTACCTATGGGATAAGCAATGTTCTAAGTACTTCAATGTATGGCACATTTAATTCTCTGAACCACCCTAAGAGGTGGCCATTATTATTATCTTCATTTTGTGGATGAGAAAATGGAGTGACAAGAGAGGTGAAGTGACTTGCCCAAGGCCACACAGCTGGCAAATGATGGAGCTGGGAACCCTGGGCTCACAGCTCCATGGGAGCGGCAACCCTGGGCCCACACTCCCATGTGGCAATGATTGGGTGATGCTGAGTGGGGGCTTCCTTCCTTAGACCGAGCATGTGCTCTTTGGGTCACGATAGCACCCACCTGTTCGTCTTCATTCATTACCATGATTGGCCTAGCCTCTGCAGGCATTTAAGTTTGAAATCTCTGGCATGCCTCACCAACCCTTTACACATCTTGTGATTCTAGGAAGCTTTAATTGAGTTGGTAATAAGAATGGATGTCTCATCTCAACCTGTCCAGGGAATAGAGTTTTATTTGTCCTGGATCTCATGCTGGGGTGGATTTATAAATGCAGAACCCCAGCACCAAATTTAGCAGAGTGAAGTATTTTGTTTCCCAAATGTAGGCCACAGTATCTAATTGGAGCTGTAACTCAGTAACTGTGTGGGCAATTACACAGTGAGGTGATGGACATATTCAAGATGGAATCTGGGAGCACTGGACCAAATAATTTCCTTGTCCCTTTCCACAAGAAACAATTTTCTTCCCTGTTGTCCATCTTGGTGGTTTCAGGTCTCCTTTTGGACCTTGGAGACAACATTGAAGGTGGTTCAAAGAGCAGCCAGCCAGCAAGGGACTACGGAATTCAAGTCCTGCACCACAGTTGCTGGCTACGTGAGGCTGGGTTACCTCTTGAGGCTCTCTGGGCTGTTATTTTAGCAACATGAAGACCTAGAAACATTTTCCTTGTCAAAGACCTTTGGTTCTATGAGGTAAGTGGGATGGGGGGGCGTGCTCCTGGATTAGGCAGATTTTGTTTCCATGCAAGATACAGTAACTGCATTTAATTGAGTACTTACTGTATACTATATATGTGCAAAGCATTTTACAGGCATTATCTCATTCAGATCACACAGTGCTACAACAACACACACTGAGGCTCAGAGCAGCAGAGTGATTTGTCTGCCACTCAGCTAGTGAGTGGCAGAGCTGCAAAACCCATTGAAGAAGATTCACTGGGAGGTAGAAGACTTCCCACTGGGAGGCTGGACAATGACTTGGCAGGGAGTTGGTCAGTTAAGTCCACTCTCATTCTAATATTCTGTGAACTCAAAGTCCTGTGATATTGGAAGCAGGGGTTTTTGAGTACTCCTCCACTTTATTTCCAGTCTTCTGCTTATGAAACACGGGACACAGTATCATCAAGCTCTTGGCTAATTTGAACAAAAGTGAATTGGTAAAAATATCTCATAGGACCAAAAGTAGCTGAACGACTGTCCCTGGGAATGAAAGGACGTTGGCACCCTGGGGAACCAGGTGGCTGTGGAAACCAATAGCTTTGGGGGTTGGTGGCAATGATGGGCCAGCTCCACCTATTTCTAGTCTGTCTTTGCTGTGTTTAAGATTTGATTCCTAGGAGAGAGCTGAATGGGCCAGATTGAAGTAAGGGAAGAAAGAGTGCTGGGAAAAAGGCTGACGCATGACCTGCTTAGCACAGGATGGGAGTTAATGGAAGACCATGCTCTGTGCTCAAAGCAAGGAAGACCTCTTTGAAGTAGCAGAATGTGGCCAGACTCGCTGGCTCTAGCTGCAGCCTTTTCCCTATCTGTTTACTGATTGTATCTAAAGTAGAGAATGCTGGATACCTCCAAAGGAAATGCAAAACCAAATAAATATGAAGTTGATGAAGTTGCTGGTAGCAAATGAAGGGAAAGGGATGTCAGGCAGGCAAAACTCAGCAGTGGTCCATTCAGAGGACTTTTTAGAGAGGGACGATGTCACGGGTCTGCGCAGCCCTTTTAGGAGTTGGGATAAGGGTTGCTGGTTCTACCCATCTGTAGAAGGATTGCATTAGAGTACGTCAATTCTAAATCCCTCTCTGTCCCACCACCCATTCTTGCCATGTAAGGCCCTCTGAGTCTTTCAGTGTGTCTCAGTGCCCAACCAAGGAATGTGGGGTTTCTGAGACTTCTGCTGGGTGAAGCCTCAGGAAATGCAGCTGTAGCTGTCTCTGAGCTCTCCCCACCCCCACCTTTGTTTACTAAACATCTCTATGAGATGCAGAAAAAGCATCTTTAACATTGGACAATTAGTGGCTCTAATTACATACCCACAGCTATTCTCTTCCCAGCTTCCCCCATCATTGTGTACCCATCTTAACCCTCGTCAGACTTCATTATGCATGGATAATAGAGAGACACTGGTATTGTAACTGTTAACGCTGATGAAAAGGGAGGAGTGGCTGCTGGCACAAGGCTAAGGTGGGAACTGCCTTCTTGGCTACATCAAACGTCAGTCAATCGTGTTGGCCACCTCTCTGCTGAGCCCGCTGACTTTTTCAATTGCATTGTTCTCCTTCGTGGTCAGAGCCCAGGCTTGAAGCCAATAATTCTCTTCCTTGGCTGCAAATTGGACACACCTTAAACTACCAAGACAGGGTCTTGCTCTGTCACCCAGGCTGGAGTGCAGTGGCATGGCACAGCTCACTGCAGCCTCGGCCTCCCTGGCTCAAGCAATCCTCCCACCTCAGGCTCCAAACTAGCTGGGACTACAGGCATGAGCCACTGTGCCTGGCTAAGTTTTGTATTTTTTGTAGGATTAGGGTTTCACCATGTTGCCCAGGCTGGTCTCAAACTCCTGGGCTCAGATGATCTGTCCGCCTTGGGTTCCTGAAGTGCTGGGATTGCAGGTGACAGCCACTGCACGTGGCTGAGATTGTGATTTAATTGGTGCATGGGGAGCTTTGGGCATTGGTAGTTTAAATGTCTCCCTCAGGTGATTCTAAGATGCCAACAGGCGTACCACTGACAGGTTATGGGCTAGTATTTTAGGCTACTGAGCCGCCTTTCCATAAAAATAATGAAGATTCAGAGATAGTAGCCTTATTGTGGGCTTTTGGAAGTACTTCGTAATGGTGAAGCACACAGACCCAGATAGCCATGGGTTAAAATCCCAGATCTTTCTCTCACTAGCTGTGTGCCTTAGGGCAAATGTCTTAACCTCTCTGAGATCTTGCTTTTCCATCTATAAAATAAGATTGATAATAGAATTATTATTATCTGGCATTTTCATTTTTTGTGATATTTGGTGTATCACTGTGAGCAAGATAACCCCATGAGGGGAACTGGTTTTATGAGCTGCAGAAAGATCCCTAGGGCCTCATTACCTAAAGTGTGGCCTGTGCTACAGAAGCATCTGGATTAGCCGGGAACTTGTTAGAAATTCAGATTCTCAGGCCCCAGCCCAGGCCAGTAAATCCAAATCTGCATTTTAACATGATTGCCAGGTAACCCACATGGACTTTAAAGTTCTAGAAGGTTTGGACTAGAATATTCTGAGCCTAGGATCCCTCTCAGTTGAGTGTCATTCTCTACTATTGCTTTAAGCCAAGATATTTATAATGAAATTCCAAGCACTGAGATAGGGAGATGTTTCTGATCAAAGGGGCTTCAAAAATCATTTTGTAGGATTGCTGGGATGCTCATGTTGATTTCTCTTTGGGACTACCTCCATTGTCACACCTCAAAAGAGCTCTATGTATTATTGCCTCCACTTACCGTATAAAGACATTGGGACTCAGGCTAAGAAACTTGCCTGAAGTCATACAGCCCATACAGGGTCCTTTGAAACCTGTTTGAAAGTTCCTGTATAAGAACTACTTGACTTTTAGTTTAGTTAAAACCAGGAAGTCACCCCCCTCCCCAGGCAATTCCCTATTCCCATTCTTGGGGAAGGGGGACACAGACATACTGCAATCCTTTCCTCTTTCTATCCTGTTTCCAGCTAGAGTAGGAACATGTCAATTAGAGATGCTCCCAGTGGCCGCTGCTTAGTGCTGTTGTGTAGAAACGGCTTAATTGTGATGACATTCTCTCCTCCTCACAAAGTTAATAGCTGTTCCCATCTAGGCTTGATGCTTATGAGTGCATGGGCTGAGTATGAGACTTGACAAGAACACAGCAGAGATGGAAAAGGAGGGCTCCCCTCTGCCTGCATGGTGTCATGCTTTCACAACTCTTTCTTTAAGTAAAGCGTAAAAACTTCACGCCATTTCAGTGGAAGGGCTGAAGGGCTTTTTAAAGTACAAGGAACCCCAGCCTCATCCAAAGAGGATTAACATTGCTTGACTCACAGGGAAATTAAAGGAGTTGGGGTGAGACAAAAGTATCCTCCCATTCTATACGGAACAATGGAAGAGGCTGCAAAAACTTTGTCAATAACAATTAGGGGGTGGAAGGGCTAGAGTTTATGAGGGGCAGTGCCTTGTCCCGGTCTGTTGGGGGAAAAGCAAGAGGATGAGATAGGTGGATCTCGACGATGATGATGTTGATGATAATGGTTAGTTCATACTGAGAGCTGTTTTATGCTGGGCATCCTGCAAGTTCTTTACAAGTACCATCTCATTAAATCCTCTAGGACAGCACCATTCAATATGGAAGGCTCTAGCCATATGTGGTTTTTCAATTTAGGTGTATATCACCTAAAAGTAAAATTAGGTTTTATAATTACAATACCCATCTTTCAAGTTTTCAGTAGTCACGTGGCTAGTGGCTACCATATGGGACAGTGAAGATGTAGAATATTCTCTCATTGCAGAAAGTTCTACTGGGCAGTGCTGGTCCAGACTCTATACACTCAAAGTATGGCCAATCTATGCCACCTACGAGCTTGTTGGAAAGGCGTGATCTCAGCCCTTTCTTTGGATCTGCTAAATCACCAATTTGAAAAGTTTATGGATATTATTTTATTATTTCTTCAAATACTTTTTTTTATCCTGTCTCATTTTCTCTATCTCTCTCTCTTTCTCTCTCTCCCTCTCTCCTCTCTTTTCCTTCCAGGACTCAAATTACCTTCATTTTAGACCGTTTAGTATTGTTCTACAAGCCTCTGAGACTGTTAGTTTTATTTCTCAATCTTTTTTTTTCTCAAGAATGGTTAATTTCTTTCTTTTCTTTCTTTTTTTTTTTTTCTAAGAGTTGGAGTCTCACTAAGTTGCCCAGGCTGGTCTTGAACTCCTGGCCTCAGGTGATCCTTCTGCCTTGACCTTCCAAATTGCTGGGATTATAGGCATGAGCCACCGTATCCAGCCAAAATAGATAGTTTCTATTGATCTATCTTCAAGATTGCTGACTTTTTTGTATTACCCAGTTCTAAAATTTTCATTTTTTTATATTTTATATTTCTTTCCTCAGATTTCCCATATTTTTATTCACTATGAGCATATTTTTCTTGATGTAACTGGACATGGTTACAATAGTTGATTTAAATCTTTGTCTGATAATTCCCACATCTGGGTCACCTCAGGTTGATTGTCTTTTCCCTGGACAATGGGTTACATATTCCTGATTCTCTGCATGCTAAGTAATTTTGGATTTTGTGCTGGATGTTGGGAATGTTTTGTTGTGATTATGGATTCTGTTATATTGCTCCAAAGAGTATTGATGTTTTTGTTTAAGCAGTCAATTAAGCGTGTTGATTGCAAACTCTGTGTCACCTACATGGGCAGCAGTTAAAAAACCTTAGTCGAGGAACTCCATGTTTCGGTCCCCTTCCACAAACACTCCTTTCATGGAAGCCTGTCTTCCCCTCCTAAGCTCCATCTCTCTCTATTCCCTTCCACTTAGTGTGGAAGCTGGCTTTCTTCTCCTGGATTCCATCTTTTCTTTCTCTCACTCAGTGTGAGAGTTAGCTGTTTCTTTCTCTCTCCTCCTGTTTCTCTCTCTCTAAATAAATCACTTTCTACAAAAAAAAAAATCTTAGTTGAATTCTTTGAGTCTTACCTATAATTTACTTTTAGTCTCTTCTGTGTATGCATAGTCAAGTGGTGAGCTAGAAACGTAGACTACATCTATACCCCGAATTTGGGGTTCTTTTTTTTCTTCTCTCTCCCCTCTCGGATTGTCCCTCACTGTGGCTATGGTTGCTCTGGGCTCCTTTCTCAGTTTCACAGGCTAGAAAGTTAGAAGGCGTTCAATGAGAGTTTTATCTTCTATGTACTATGCCACAGCTATAGCCTGCCCTCAGATCAGAGCACAAAAATCAAACTCATCCTGTGCTGTTGCCTTCCTCCAGAATTTGACTCCTCTCCAAAATCTATCTGTTTGTTTCCCCTCCATTCCCCTGACACTTAAGGTAATTTCTTTTTGTATTTTGTCCAGAGTTTATAGTTGCTTTATGTGGGATTATTAGTCTGTTAGGGTCTTACTCTTCCATATCAGAAATAGAGCCCCAAGTTACTGAATCACAATAATTTTAACAAGAGCCCAGAGTGATTCATGTGCTGTTGAGAAACACTGCACTAAACCACCCTAAGAGGAAGGTGCATCTCTTATGCCCATTTTAGAGGTGAGGAAATTGAAGCTTAAGAAAGGCTCTTAAAATGGCCAATGCCACAGAATAAGGAGAGATGGGATTCTAACCTATCAGGAGTCTGGGGCTTAACTACATATTGTAGTCTCTCCCTTCCCTGGAAACAGATGAAGCTCATCCTACTTTGAAGTGTGGTGGCAATTAGGAGATCAAATACCCAATGAGAAGGCCATGAGTTGCTGCCTTTGATCATGCATTGAGAAAGAGATTATCAGTTAAGTTAGAACTGGACTGACCTCATTCTCCTATCAATCTTTGCCATGGACCTCGATCATTAGGATTTAATATTCTTGAGTTGCAAAATCTGGCATGAGATGTTATCAATTCTGAGAGCCTCAGGATTGAAACATCTTGGAAACCCTTGAGTTGGAGACCTACTTTGTTTTTCAGGTGATGCAAGTGACTCTCTCACCATGTAAACATTAAGCATTAATTGAACCTGAAATTAAATCAGGTTGTCATTATTTCAAGGAATTCTGACCTGACTCTTGCTGTCAAAGTCAAGAAGACTTTTGTATTCTAAATGATCACCCCCTTCCTTTGATTTCCATGTCCTAATTGTCAACTCTAGAGTTTATTGTTTTCAGTATCCTATGTAGTAGGTCAATCCATCAGTCAAAGGAATGCTTAAAAGGTATAAAATATATGTCAGAAAACATGTTATCTCCTTTCTCCAGCCTGATTCTGGTAAGTTTCTGTGCTCAATAGCACCCTATTTGCAGGTCATCTGGATTGATATTTCAGTAGCATCTATGGAGAAGATGGATGTGAGGCTGGCTGGGAACAAGTTTAGAGAATATCTGCTCCAACCCCAGGCCAAGAGAAGATAAATGCCTTATTCCATGGCACGACAGCTATTAATGGGTAGACCAGTTGTTTAATCTCAGTCCTTGTCCCACTCATTGTAAACTGGATGAACTAGAGCTTGAAAAAGGATGGGGTTGTTTGAATAAGGGTCAGAACTGATTGTGGACGTTGGCAGACAAATACACTTCCAGGGATTTTTTTTTTTTTTTTTAGAGAAAATGACATCTCAAGGGGTAGGAAACAGGCACCTGGATGGTATTTTGGCAGCTGAGCAAAGAGTCAGCAGCAGCTGGAGAAAGCTGAAATTGATCCTCACCCAGAGAGCTCCAGGACACATGGGATGCCAGATCCAACACCACGATAGCACTGGGGTGGAAGGGAGGGAGCTGCTGGACACACAGAAAGCCGATGAGCATTTGACCCGAGGCTACTGGGGGACATGATCTGAAAGCAAGAATAATCTCTCTTGGAATAGTTGTGCCACTCTCCCAAGATTCAAAGCCAGGGTAGGGCCAAATGATGGACCATGCTCTGGGTGTATGCAGGGTAGGCAGGAATCATCTTCAAGTTTTGTTTTGTTTTGAGACAGAGTCTTGCTCTGTTGCCCAGGCTGGAGTGCAGTGGTGCAATCTCAAGCGATTCTTGTGCTTCAGCCTCCTGAGTAGCTGGGATTGCAGGCACATGCCACCATACCCGGCTAAGTTTTGTATTTATAGTAGAGATGGTGTTATGCCACATTGGCCAGGCTGATGTCAAACTTCTGACCTCATGTGATCCACCTGCCTTGGCCTCCCAAAATGCTGGGATTACAGGTGTGAGCCAACGTGCCTGGCCTGTCTTTACGTTTTGTAGAAAGGCCTTTTCTTCTATGGATCTTGATATTTCCTCAAACTCAAATGATGCTAAGATGCCTGAATGACAATTGCCCATTATGTTGTGGATTAGGGAGAGGACAGAGGAAGAAAAGAAGAGAGAAAAAAGGTTAGAGTGGGGGGGAAAGAGAGGTAGGGGGCTGGAGGGAAGGGAGAGGAGAGAAAAGGAAAATAGAGGAGACAGGGAGATCAACCCACAGAGTAAATATTTCGTGGAACAAGAGACAGACATCAAACATGGCTGTTCCTTCAGACTCTATGTTCTTCTCATGGTGAGCATCTCCATGATGTAGCCTGAATGCAAGTCATCTCCCACCTCTGCCACTCTCTGAGGTCAATATCAGCTTGTTTCAAGACAGATTTCAAGCTATTTTAATGCAGCTTCCTCAGGCATTTCCAACAGTTACTTTTGAGCTATGAATTTTTTTTTTTTTTTTTTGCCTAGGTGCTGGCATAAGGGATGACTCCCCTCGTGAACTTACCATGTGCAGGCACTTTGCTTGTGTTTCTCTAATCCTCACTCAATCCTATTTGGTAGGTGTGTTATTGTCCCATTTTACAGATGAGCCTTAGAGAGGACATGACTGCAATCCAGGTTTTTTTTTTTTTTTAATGCTGTCTTGACCTGGTTTTGAGGTCCTGGCTGGAGGCCGGTCAGTTCCTCTTCTTAAGCAGCAGATGAAGTTTACACCCCTACTTCTCTTACCAAGCTCTCACACTGTGTGTGAGGTACACTGTGTGCACACCCACATCAGGGCCACATACCAGACAACTAGAAACAGCTCCTATGCTCCTGAGCTGTGAATTCTTCACATTAAAGGATTCACAGATTAGCTGGGTCCCGATCCCTCTTGTTGTATATAGGCTATGCCTTACAACCCCAACTGGCTGTCACTCTTTACTCTGGTTAGTCTGAGCAGCCCATGCGTGGCCCTGCATGGCAGCCTTTTCTCTTGTTTGCAGATGTATGTAATATGGAGTGCTGCCTTTCATCTGTCAGTGCTATGTTGTGTTCCGCCATAAAAGGACCTTTAAGTCTCATGAAGCGGTGACATGCTCCACCCTCCAATATGTCAATCACAGGTGCAAGCACTGATCCAGGGGACGTTATCAATTGATGAATGTCCCCTTTAGCCCGTGAGCTTCAGGGGGACAGATGCAATATCTGTGCTAGTTACAGTTGTACCTCCAGCACCCAGGACAGCACCAGCTCAGTAAACACCGGCATCATGGCACTGACCTCAGCAAGTATATACTACATCCTCAGGGCTGTGTTAGATGCGCAGAGGCTTTTGCTGTGAGAAGACAGCCCATGCACAAGAACTGCAGAGAAATGAGAGCATCCCCATGCAGTACCCCCAGGCTCCCAGGTGCCTTGCTTTGCTTGACCCTGAGATTTAGTCTGCAGGAAATTTAGGTCCTTGGCAAATTGTCATCATTGTATTTTGTAACAAAATACAATGATTACTTGGTTTGCAAGGAGAGAGACCTGGGTTTTCCCACTTGGATGCCAGGTACTAGGGGAGAACTATGTAAATGAGCTTATCCAGCTGTGGTGGAGAGGCAGCTGGGCATGGAGGCAGGAGACATGGCTAGGAAGACTGAAGAGTGTCACTCCTCCTCCCAGGGGACAGTTTCCTTATCTCTATAGTGAAAGGATCAGATCACTCCTGAAGATGAGAGAGAGAGTATATGAAGGGGTTCAGAGAGTGCATTCTGTAGCCAGACTACCTGGGTTCAATACCCTTATGAGCAGCATGGCATTGGGCAGGATTTTCCCTTTCTGAGCACCAGTTTCTTCATCTATGAAATGGATGCAGAGAGTATCATCCCCATAGGATCATGAAATTAGATAATGTGTATTTAGCACTTAGCTCCTGAAACAGGAAGTGCTCAATATATGTTAGCAAGAATAACAATAATAACAACAATAAATACAATAGCAAATTGGGTGAAATTTCGTTGAGGAACAAGAGAGGATGGAATCAAAACATTTCAAAACCAAATACTTATTAATTACTCCATTAGTGTCACATGGCTGCTATAACAAATTATCACAAATTTGGTGGCTTGAAACAACACACATCTGGCCAGGTGCAGTGGCTCATACCTATAATCCCAGTACTTTGGGAGGCTAAGAAGGGAGGATCGCTTGAGGCCAGGAGTTTGAAACCAGTCTGGTCAACAAAGTGAGACCTTGTCTCTACAAAAGAAAAATGAAAACAAAAACA
Organism: Callithrix jacchus; assembly: GCF_049354715.1. Taxonomy (NCBI): domain Eukaryota; kingdom Metazoa; phylum Chordata; class Mammalia; order Primates; family Cebidae; genus Callithrix; species Callithrix jacchus. The sequence continues at coordinate 111,284,386 of NC_133510.1, read as the reverse complement.
CAAGCAAAAACACCCCCCCACACACATTTATTCTCTACAGTTTTGGGAGCCAGAAGTCCAAAATCAGTTTTACTGGGCTGATGTGCAGGTGTCAGCAGTACATTGTGTTAAGCCATTAAATTTGTGGTAATGTGTTTACAGCAGCGACGGGAAATGTATGCTTTACCAATGCATATAGTTGTGTGTGTATGCAGGTAGTTATGTGCATCTAAATATGGTACATGAATACATAAATAAATCTCTCCAAATATACGTAGAGAGAGTCAGGATGATTAAGCTAATGTGGGAAAATACTAACATTTGGGGAATCTGGGTCTTATGGAAGTTCTATGTATTATTTTTGCAATTGTTTAGTTAAGTCTGAAATTAACTCACAAAACAATCTTAAAACAATACTATGCTAGTCAAAAAGGACTGGCCAAGTACAGTGGCTCAGGCCTGTAATCCCAGCACTTTGGGAGACCGAGGTGGGCGGATCACCTGAGGTCAGGAGTTTGAGACTAGCCTGGCCAACACAGTGAAACCCTGTCTCTACTAAAAATGCAAAAATTAGCTGGGTGTGGTGGCATGCTCCTGTAATCCTGCTACTTGGGAGGCTGAGGCAGGAGCATTGCTTGAACCCAGGAGGTGGAGGTTGCATTTCACCCAATTTGCATCATTTCTCTCCAGCCTGGGGGACAAAGAATGAGACTTTGTCTCAAAAAAAAAAAAAAGGACTTAGATTGTTCATTGTGGCTGGACATTTTCTTTGTAAAAACTGTCATTTTCCTGGATTTTTATTACACTCTAGGCACCGGGACAGAGCTTTCAGTGCATCCCCTCATTTGATCCTCAAGTAACCCCTTGAGATAGGTGCTGTTGCCCCATTTTACAGACAAAAGACTAAGGATCAAACAGCTTAGGGAACTGGCTGGGAGTCACTCAGCTAGTGGGCAGCAAACCCAGGATTCATCTGGCATCCCTGGTGTTCAATGCCCTTCCCTGTGGGATGGAGGGAAGAAGCAGGCAGCAGTGAGTTAGAACAGTGGTTCTTAAAACGTGGTCCCTGGGCCGGCATCAGTGTTAATACCACCTGGGAACTGGTTGGAAAGGCTACTTCTTGGACATCACCCCAGACTTCCTAAATGGACACCCTGGGGGTGGGCCCCAGCCATCTGTGTTATAACAATCCCTGCAGGAGACTCTGATGCTCACTCAAGTTTGAGACCCCCTGTTTAGAGGGCTGGTGCTTGCTGTCTGGTGGCAAGCATGTCAACTCTGTTTGTTATCCTCTGCATTATTTATGAGTTTTCATTAATATGCAAATTTCTGCCAGTTGATTGGCTTGCCTGGCATGGTTCCATGCATCTCATCAATCAGAGGCTGCTGAGCTTTCTTGTTTAGGAATGCTCCAACTGTGGGCTGTTCTGTAGCTGCAATGAGATCGATAAATCCTCCACTCAGAGAACAATGAACCAGGTTGGCTCCAGACACCCAGAATTCCCGCTGCTTGGAAGCTCCTCTGGGGCCCATGGAGTTGCAAAGGGGCCCTCCTGGAACCTTGGGCTCTGGAGTCAGGTGGATTTAGGTTTTCATTTCAGCTTTGCCAATTAACTGGCTGTACAATGATAGCAACCCATATGACCTCCCAGCCCAGTTCTATGAAATAGAGGTGGGAGAAGCTTAGGACTTAGTGTATAAGTACTTGATTCGTGCCTTCCTCAAGTCTTGGCCTCTGAGGGGTTCAGTCATGTGCCCAAGGTCACATAGCTCTCTCATGGTGGAATCAGGCTAGAAGTCCTGGGTCTTCATCCAGCATTCTCTCTCCCATACAAGGACTCCTGGCCCTTGGTTAATCCATCTGGAGGCTGGTGCATTGCCAAGTCAGTTGTTTTGCTGCTGTGTAGGGAGAGGGGTCAGTTTCAGGAGTCCAAACACGTGGCCACCAGCTGGCCCTCTTTGGAGACAGAGCGATAGGACAGGCAGGAGACAAAGCTAGCTGATGAAGGTGGCTCTTGTCCCTGCCTTGAAATACAAGTCCTGGTCAACTGCCTTGTTCTCAATTTGTCGCCAGGCCACTTGGTTGAGGGAACAGTCAAACCCCCTTTTTTGTCCTCCTTGTTCTGTCTCAGGGACATATTTCTGATGGTATGGTGGTTAGGAGCCCATGTGTTAGAGTCAGGCATCATGGAATCATAGGTATCTGTGTGTCCTTGGGAAAGTTGCTTAACCTCTCTGAGGCTCAGCTTCTCTATTGTCAAGTGGGACTAATCATAGCATCCACTACACAGGGTGGTTGTCAGGACTATCTCATAGTCCTTGGCACAGGGCCCAGCACAGAGTGCCCATTCAAAGGCAGTCACATATAGCATTAGGATGGGCACCCACTCCTCTCAGCATTTCCCACAGGGCAGAGTACATCCCACAGCAGGTGGAGTGGAGGATACAGAAGAAAATGTTAGGTTACATAGAATATCAGTCAGGTCTCCACCGAGAAACAGAACCAGTGGGAGGTATATATGGAGATTTATTTATTGTAGGGCTTATCTGAGTGTGGGGCTGGCTGGGCAAATCTGAAATCCATCAGGAGGGCAGGCTGTAACTCTCGAGGAGGACCTGGATCTGCAGTTTGTGGGTGGAATTTCTTCTTCCTGGAAACTTTAGTTCTCTTCCTAAGGCCTTGGAATCCCACCCAGATTACGTAGGATAATCTCCTTTACTGAATGTCAACTCATTATGAACATCAGTGACACCTACAAAATACCTTTAGAGTGACCAGTTTGGTCCAACTGCCACCCTATAACCCAGGGAGGGGAGAGTGTCTCGACTGACAGGCTCCCCAAACTACTTGGAGCGAGAGAGAGTCATTTCTCAAAGCAAAGGACAAACCGAGCCTCCACTAGAATTTAATTCAAAGCAACAAACAAACAAAAAAGAGTTTACTAATAAACGAAGAAAGAAATTACTTCCAGAGTCTTTTTATTTTATATATGAATAAAGATAGAGAAAGGTGAAAAACAGAACAATTACCTCTACAGCAAGCTCTAAATGAGTGTTTGATTGATTAACATGGTCGATAGCCTAGCTAAGGTGACACATACATCTGACCATCACACATGGCAATGAGAAATCAAATGACAGTGAGGTGCGTGAGAATGGTATTTACTTTTTCTCTGGTTGCCCACGGAGAAAGGCTCAGTTGGTGTGACTACATCTTTAACACTTTTCTAAAGCTTGGTGATGGTCCTTTATAACGAAGAGTAACCCAATGACAGTGGCTTACAAGAGTCAGCTGCAGCCACCCAGCTGTTGTCTTGATCACCCTGATTCCCACCCTACTCCCTCTCCCTCACGATGCTCCATCCTCACTGTCTCCTTATTCCTCACATGTGTCAGATCACTCCCACCTCCCGGCCTTTGCACTGGCTGTTCCCTCCACCTGGTGTACCCTTCCCCTGAACGGCCATTCATCCAATTCCCTCCCTTCCTTCCAGTCTTGTGCCACTGCCACCTTCTCAGTGAACTCCCCTGACTATCCCATTTAAATGTCACAGCTCTGATCCTTTTACCCATTTCTGCACTTATCACTTCATACATTCTATTTAATTATTCACTACTTTTTTAGAATGTTAAGCTCCTCTCCCTTCCCCTTGGGAGACACATTGCAAATAGAGTAAAAAGACTGCTTACTTTGACCCCAGGTTGAATCCTGTGTCTACTACCCACTGGCTGGGTGCTGTTGTGCAGATTCTTTGGCCTCTGTGGTCCTTGGTCTTCTCATCTGTAAAATGGGCTAAGCATTCCCTCCCCATGGGTTACAATGAGGATAAAATGGGATGATCCACAGAAAGTCCCCAGTTCCACTATTCACCATTCTAAACATTCTCATTGATTTTTAAAGGACTGGACACACACACACACACACACACACGCACGCACACACACACCCAGATATTCAAGTGCTGTGCTTTTTCTCCTCCTCTGCTCATCTCCTCCCTCTTTCTCTTGCCAGACCACGGCCCCCTTGTCTTGCTCCTGCCAGACCACGGCCCCCTGTCCTTGCTCCTGCCAGACCATGCCCTCCTTGCTGTCAGGAATAGTACTGCTCAGTCCTTTAGGCTTTCTTGTAAATCCTAAGGGTGAATCAGGTAAGCCACTGGGGTCTTCATTCCAGGAGTTTTTGACGTTACTGAATTAAAAAATGGCTGAGGTCATGGATATAGGTCTGGTAAAAACCCAAATAACCCAAATAACTCCTAAGAGGAGAAAAATTATAAAGTCAAAACACTTCCATCCATCCCTAATTTCCCTTCCTAGGGGTGCGTCACTATTAACTATTCTGAGTGGATGCTCCTGTCAATTTCCTGTGCACACACAAACATGCGGATTGGATCTAGGCAGTGGGTTTACATCTACCTATTGCTTTTGCAACTGGCCTTTTTAAAAAATCAACAACGCATTTTGACTTTGGGTGTTTCTTCCAATTCTTATTCTTTCTACATTAGCATCATCTTGGGAAAGTGACTTCTCAGCCTCAGTGTTCTCATCTGTGCAATCGGCATGATGACAGAATCTGCCTCAGAGCATCGGCAGTGACCCTTTGGTATTGATAATGCAACTCCACTGTATGGGTGGATCCTAGTTTGTTAACTAGTTCCCAATGGGTGAACTTCTAGGTTATTTCTACTGTTTGCTAGTACAGGTTTACAAACCCTTTTCCAAATGCCTGGAGCCACCTATGTTTTGGGATTCAGTGTTTATAGATTTTAGGTGAGTTTTAAGTTATATATATCATATACTATGTAATAGAATCAGAGATTGGAGGGGGCTCAGAGTAGCGTCCTATAATGAAACACACGGATAAATTCTTCAGTGCAACACATAAATATTCCCACTAAGTGGCATAAATAAAGACTATAAATAGCCTCACGTTTGTTCAGGGAGGGTTTTGTGCCAAGTAAGTGTTGGCTCCAAACTTAGGATGGAAACACATTCCATTTTCAGAGCTTCTTGGATTTTTAAATTATAGATAAGTACATGACTATGTACTTGGGCAAACATTTCTGTGAGATAAATTTCTAGAAAAAAATGTTAGTGGCTTGAAAATTCTGTTCATTTTAAAACTTTTTATAATTGTTTATAAATTTCCACCCCAAATCGTCCTGTGAGCGGTGTTTGTTCTAAGCTGGGGCTGCTATGGAAGGGGACGTCCTTGCGCTCCTGCATTTAGTAGTGGGTGGAGGTCTGTGGGGATGGGCCAGGGGCCCTTGAGGTCCTTGGAGAGAGAGATGCATGGAGGCTGCTCCAGGCACCAAGGGAGTTGGAGCTGTGTAGACAGAAGGAGAGGCCGGGAGTGGAGAGTCTGGAGTTCAAGGAAGTGCAATCTGAGCTCCCCGAGGTCTGCAGAGAAGGTGCATGAATTCTCCAGGGAAGCTGGCCTCAGAGGCTGGAGCCGCTCAAGGCAGCTGGTGTTGGAATGAGCTCTGGCCCTCTTCCCATCCCAGAGCTGTGAGCTCCGGGTCAGGGCCTGGGCTCTGTTTCCTTCCAAGTTTCTCCATCTGTTTTCATCAGAGGGAAATGATCGTGTGTGGAGATGGAAGGCCTGCTGCGGCCACAGCTGTTAGAGGGGGTGGCATGAGGGTGGTGTGAGGCAGGAGTCCTGGGTGAACTTGGCAGGTGCTGGGTATCCCCTTTGTCAGGAGTACAATGTAGGGACATTAAATAACCTCGGCATGGTCCACGACCTTCTTCTCACAGTGGGATTGGTACAGGTGCAGTGTCTGGCGCACTCAGTAGGTCCTTTTTGTAGAATTATATGGAAGGAATAACAGAAAAGGAAAAAAAGAAGCCATGTGGCCTTGGCACGTCAGAGCTAGAACACTCTTTGATGATCACCCTATGTCCCCATTTTACAGGAAGGGAAGTGGAAGTCCAGAGAGGTTAAGGGGCTTGCCCAAGGTCACCCAGCTGGCGGGCCTCCCCAAGTTTCCTTAGCCTCTTCCCTCTGGAGAATCCCGGGATGGGGGATGTGGAAGGGAGAGCTGCTATCATGCCACATTTCTGCCTGACTCGGCTGGATGTCAAGGCACTGCATTTCTTTGGCCTTGAGCCCCTCATCTGTCAAATGTATGTCTTCTTTTTCCTGACCTGCTACCTCTGCTTGGTGGCCAGGGTTGGGGTAAAGGAGTTTAAGAATCAAAGCTGATCACATTCCTCCCCTGCTTAAGACCCTTTTGCATCTCCACACTGCCCTCAAAATAAAGACGTGTGTCTGGGATGTGACTGTGTGGGCTGGCCCTGCCTGCACCCAGCCCCTCCGACTCTGTTCACTTGCTCTCCCACCTGCTGGTGGTTTCTTTCCAATTCAGCCTCCTTCCATCCACAGGGCCTTTGCACAGCCCTCTACTTGTGGTTTGGCCCCTGGATTGCGGAGCTGGAACACCTACTTTAAAACTCAGCACTGTCACTTCCCAGCTGGGCAGCTGTGGAAAAGTTACTTCCCCTCTCTGGGCATTATTAGGGACAAGAAAACTCCCTCCTCGAAGGCTGACCCCTCCCCTTTCTGACTGCTCTGCAGCTGCATTCCTGAACCCTGCCTAGGCGCCACATCAAGGCTGCCAGACCCGCTACAATTAAGCAAAGCCTGATTACAGCCATCCAGGCAGCTCAAGGGAGGACAGGGAAAACATATATTGGTTATCCATACTTGTAAATTCCTGTTTGACACATATCTGTAAAAAACTCCTGGTTTCTCTTTTTTTTTAAAAAAAAGACTGCCGCCACAGAAGTCACAAGATGATGTATTGTAGGTCTGTTACAAGTTAACAAACCATCTCTGTGCCTGTTACCAGTGCATAGATTACCTCAGTCCTAAAACCCCCTTATCTCCCTCTCACCCCATATAAACCCCTCGTTTTGTAAGCTCAGGGCTGCCTCCTCTGATTGTTACGGAGCAGTCCAGCAGGTTAATAAAACTTTCTTGCCTGACTTTGGGTCTAGTCTCCTTCCCCTTGGCTACCCTTACAGGCATCAGTTTCCTCCTCTGCAAAATGGGGCTGATAATGATAAAACCTGCCTCATGGGGTTGTTGTAATGAACAATTACATGTTAATACACACGTGGACTAAGAGCTCAGTCATCAATAGTTCTTAGGACTCTGATATGATTTGGCTCTGCGTCCCCACCCAAATCTCATTTTGAATTGTCATCCCCACCTGTCAAGGGAGGGACCTGGTGGGGGGTGGTTGGATCATGGGGGTAGTTTCCCTGTGCTGTTCTCATGATAGTGAGGGAATTCTCAGGAGGTCCGATGGTTTAAACGTGTGGGCTTCCTTCGCCTTCTCCTTCTACTGCCACGTAAGATGTGCTTTGCTTCCCCTTTGCCTTCTGCCATGATTAAGCTTCCCGAGGCCTCCCTATCAGGTTGAACTGTTAGTCGATTAAACCTCTTCCTTCATAAGTTACCCAGTGTCAGGTATTCTTTATAGCCATGTGAAAACAGACTAATGCAGACTTCTTCTTGTGGCCCTGGGTCCTCTCCTTTGCTGCTGTGCCATGATTGTTATTTCCTCTGCAGTGTGACCATTTGACTATACCTGTCTCACCCCAGACTGTCATCTCTGGGAGGGTAGGGCCAAGTCTGTCTCATCCACAGCTGTGTCCCAGAACCCAGCACAGCCACTTACACAGTAAGTGGAAGCTCCAGAAATACCTAATGCATCTTGGTGAACCTGACATGACTCCATTGTTGTGACCTCGGAACTCTGACTTCTCCAGGTTACATGTGTCCAGCAAGCCCCAGCCACGCTTGTCCCCTTCCCCCACCACTCTCTTTTAAGAAAGACAATTATCCCCGCAGAGACTGCTCTTTGGTGTGCCTGGGCCTAGGGCATCTGGCTGTGGCCTCAGTCTGCTGAGGTCAGTCCATTTAGTATGATCACTGCTTGTCTAATTAGATCTGTCAAGATGAAGACAGAGCAATGGCACATCCTGCATGCTCCCAATTAACTCAGGAGCACCTCCAGGCACCACCGCTGACTCTGGGTCCCCTGCATCTGGGTTGGCTGCCTTTGGGAGCTAAGAAATGCAATTATTTTCTGGCCATGTGGTTGGAGGGAGTTGGGTGACCTGGGCCAGCCTGTCCTCCCTGGGTATTCCAGACAGAACCATGGGGTAACAGTGGGGTACAAGAAAAGGGACATACGGTCAAAGTGCCCAATACTGGCCTTCCCATTGCTTGCGCTTTAATTTATGAAAACAATGATGGCAAAGAATTTAATGACTTTTTCCCCAACTGGCTGTTGAAGGAGAGATCCTCCAAAACATTTTCAGACCCTGCAAGCCTTTGCCACTTTCAGCTCATCACCTTCTACTCATCCTTCTGTTTCCACCACCTGCAGCCAGGCTGATCTTTCCCAAGAGCAAATCTGTCTCTCTTCTGTTTATAGTCCTCTATGACTGTCTATTGCCCTGGATAAATCCCAGACCTCTGATAGATCTATAAGGCCTTTTGTGATCTGGCCCCTCCTGACCTCTCCAAGCTTAGTTCTTGCCCTCTCTCCACCTCTGCCTCAGCGCCTTGCACCTTGATTTAGGATTTAGGCAAAAGAAATGCCTTTTACTTTCTTGACTAAGCTTTGTCATTGCTGGGACTGCCAGGCTTTTGCACATGCTGTTCCCTTTGCCAGGAACACTGTCTCCCTCTTTGCTTGGTTCAAGTCAGTTCATTTTTGAGAAAGGCTTTCCTGATGCCTCCAGAGAGACCCTCACTGTATCACACATCATTTGTCCAATGCTCTGTCCTTTCTCCTAGATGTTTAACTTTACAAGGTCGGGAACTGAGGTCTTATTTACTCATTGTATCCTCATGGTTCCTGATGATAATGATGATGATGTTAATAATAATAATAATAATAAAAGTGGAAAGCTAAAGTGGAAGTTATCTTTCTCATTTTGTAGTTGAGGAAATGGAGGCTTACAAAAGTGGAATGTACCAGTGCAATGACCTTCTAGTTTTAGGAACTCACAGAACCAGCCCCACCTCCTCTCCTCTGTGCATATCAAGCTGGGAGACCATGCAACCTGGTGGTGGAGGTCATCAGCCCCTTCTTGGGGCAGGCATATTCCAGCTTAGTAAGCTTCTCCACTTACCGCTGCCCTTTATCAAATTATTGCCCCAATCCAAGCCCAGAATCTGGCATGGACTATTGTAGCAGCCTCCTTCAAAGGTTTCTGTAATAGATCTCCCTGCTGGAGTCTGCCCTCTGTGCACTGCAGGGAGTCAGAAATTCCAGCTGCTCTCATGTTCCTAATCTTTTTTTGTTTTATTTTGAGATGGAGTCTCACTCTGTGGCCAGGCTGGAGTGCAGTGGCATAATCTTGGCTCACTGCAACATCCGCCTCCTGGGTTCAAGCAATTCTCCTGCCTCAGCTTCCCAAGTAGCTGGGACTACAGGCGCACACCACCACACTTAGCTAATTTTTGTATTTTTAGTAGAGACGGGGTTTCTCCATGTTGGCCAGCATGAGTTTGATCTCTTGACCTTGTGATCTGCCCACCTTGGCTTCCCAAAGTGCTGGGATTACAGGCGTGGGCCACTGTGCCTGGCTGTTTCTAATCTTAACCGACCTAACTGGCTGCTTTCTGCCAGTGAAATGAAGTCCTAGGAGCCTCTGGGCTGACACTGAACACCCTGAATAATCAGCTCCCAACCCCCATGAACCGACATGATCCCTTGCCCAGCTTCCATTTTTACTCTTGTATTTACCCCAACCTCCAGCCTAACCAATTCACTCCTTGTTTGTACCATCCCCCACCAACTTTCCAGCCCCATGGTTTTTTCTTGTGCTGGTCCTTTTGCCTAGAATGCTTTTCTCTCTTATTTCATTGTGGGAAATGTCTCTTCAATCTTCAGGACTCAGCCCAGACACCCTCCTTCTTCAGGAAGCCTCCCCTGATTTCCCCAGCTAGAAGTGATCTTTCAATTCACAAAACACTTTCTGTCTTTTTGTTTGAGCACATGCCTCCCGAACTTCTGTTTGAGAAAAAGTTCAGGCTTTAAAGCCATACAGACCTGGGTCTGAACCTATTTCTGGCACTCACCAGCTGTGTGGCGTTGAACGAGTCTCTTTATCCCTCTAGCCTCAATCTTCTGGATAACTTTTCAGGGTTATTCAGAGGATTGGGCATCATGCAATAGAGTGACCAACACATAGTAGGTGCTCAATAGATTGATGTGTTTTTTTAAATGAATGGATGAATATGAAGGATATTTGAAAGATAATGGGTTTTGACACCAGCTGAATCTGCCTTGAACCCACCTCAAACCAGGTATTTTGTGGTTGTGATGGCTTTGGGAATGATTTTTCCACCTGTCTGACCCTCAGTTTTCTCCTCAGTAAAATGAGAGTAACTTAACAGTCTTTAGAGGCAGGGTTGTAACGGGGTAGAGATACTTCATTTACACTGCCAAGCTCATAAACATGGGTAGTGATGACGGTGGTGGTGATGATAAGGATGATGGTGATGATGGTGGTCATTGTGGTGATTATGATGGTGATGATAGTGGTGGTAATGGTGATAGGGGTGATGATAATGACGATGGTCGTGGTAATGGTGGTGGTGATAATAGTGATGATGGTGATGACTGTGTTAGTGGGATAGTCGTGATGATGGTGATGATGGCTGTAATGATGATGATGGGGATGATAATAATGGTGATGGTGATGATGGTGGAAGTGATGGTGGTGGTCATGGTGATAATGGTGGTGATGATGATGATGGTTGTTTTAATGGCAGTGGTGATAATAGTGATGATGCTGATGTTGATGGTGACAGTGGGGATAGTGCTGATGATGGTGGTAATGGCTGTAATGATAATGATGATGGGATGATGATGGTGAGAGTGATGATGATGGTGACAGTGATAATGATAGTGTTGGCAGTGGTGGTGATGATGATGATGGTGATGGTGGTGGTAGTGATAGTGATAATGATTGTGATGGTGGTGGAAGCAGAGGATTAGGGAGTGCTCAACCTGTCTTGGCACCAATTTCCATGCCCAGCCAGCATTCTTCTGGGCTGCCCTCCAAGCTCGTGACTAGTGTCCCTTAGTTCCCCAGGGGTTTCACTGTAGTGTCTTCCTCCTAGTTAGCAGCTATCCTTCCATCATCTGCACTTCTTCCTCCTCCCTCCCCATCAGGTACTTTAATGAGGGGCCAGTGCCATCCATAGCCAAGCTGGGCCCCATGTAGGGTGATGGCTAACACTGGAGCCAGGGCAGGTATAGTGAGAGCTGCCAGCGCTGGCTCAGTGATCATGGTAGATCATAGAGGCAGGTGAGCCCATGGGTCTCGGGCCCTGAGCCCTGCAGGGGCCTTACCTGTATAACGGGATCAGCACCAGATGGGCAGCGCTTACAGTAGTTATTCCTCAGTGTGATCTTGTCTAGGGGGAGTGAAGAGGAGCTTTTCTTCTGTAGAGGCTGAGTCTGCCTCCCTGAAGCTCCTCCAGGTTAATGCTAGCTCTGACTTCTGGACCCACACAGAATGTGGGTGTTTCCTATTCCCCAGGATTCTAAACTTCATAAAACAACAACTGCAACTGAAATGATACCTTAGCTTGGGTTCCCCTGGAAGCAAAGCTAGAGATAAGGATTTAAGTGCAACAAGATTATATGGGAAATGAAGGAAACAGAAGGGGAACAGGGAAGTGAGACAAGGAAGGGAAGGAGCCTAAAAAGCCTCCATTATTAAACCAGTCATCACTGTGGGTGGCTGGAGCCAAAATCCCACTGGGAGGCTCTGGGAAACTTGTGGAAAACATGCCTCAGAGTTATCCTACCTGAGGAGTTGGGGAGCTTTGGCATTTGGTCACTGGGGATGTTGTCAGGAGGCACTGATACTCCAGCGTTTCAGGCCAACCTTGGACCTGAGAAAGCCCTCAGGTGCTGACAAAAGAGTTGGGCCAATGTGCCTTCAGGTGAAGGCAAGGGGATATGAGTGGGCACCAGAGGGTCTGCAACTCATATGTTGACTCATGGATTATTGAGTTAGGTCCTAATGATCCCTGAGAAGGTTCATTTTATGTATCAACTTGGCCGGACCAAAGGATGCTGATAATCTGGTTAAACATTATTTCTGGGTGTGCCTGTGAGGATGTTTCGGGAAGAGAGTATTTAAAGAGGTGAACTGAATAAAGCAGATCACCCTCCCTGAGGTGGGTGGGCATGAGCCAACACACTTAGGGCTTTCCTAGAACACAAAAGTCAAGGAAGGTTGAATTTTCTCTCTGCCTGACTGCTTGAGCTGAGAGTTTCTTTCTGCCCTCAAACTGAGACTTACACCATTGGCGCTTCTGGTTTTCAGGACTTTGGACTGGGGTTGAACTACATCACCAAATTATCTGGGTTTCCAGCTTGCAGATGGCAAATTGTGGGACAGTTAAGCCTCCATAGGGTAATTTGTAAAGAAAAAAGGTTTAATTGGCTCACAGTTCCATAGGATATACAAGAAGCATGGCAGCATCTACTTCTGAAGAGGCCTCAGGGGGCTTCCAATCATGGCAGGAGGCAAAGTGGGAACAGCCCTCTTATGTGGTGGGAGCAGAGGAAGAGCAAGCAGGGGAGGTGGGAGGTGCTACAGACTTTTCAACAACCAGATCTCCTGAGAACTCTATCTCGAGGACAGCACTAGGGGAATGGTGCTAAACCATTCATGAGAACTCTATTCCCATGATCCAGCCACCTCCCACCAGGCCCCACCTCTAACACTGGGAATTACAATTCAACATGAGATTTGGGTGGGAACACAGATCCAAACCATATCATTCCTACTTTACAGATGAGGAAACTGAGGCTTGAAGAGGTAATGTGACCTGCCCAAGCCCATGTATCTTGTCAGTGGCATCACTTCTGTCCCCAAGAACTCCCTTATGAGTTGATTTCATCCAGGGGATCTGTGAGCAATCATGATGGAGAAGCTGGAGGACTGTGGTGGGAGGTAGGTATGGGGCAGGGCTGCTTCTGGGAGATTTCAAATCTGTTCCCCCGGAGCATTTCCACTTTCTGATTGGGATGTGATGGGTCACAAGCGAGTGGACCCAGGCCCCTTGCTTGGGCCCCAGTGAGTTTCTCTGCACATGAATAATGCTCCTGCCTTTAAATAATTCACATATGCAGATGGTCTTCATTTAGCACCATCCATCAGCCAGTTATTTCCAAATAAGCAAAAACCTTGGGCATAAATTATTCCTGCAGGGTCAATAGGTTGACAGAGCACACCTGCTACTGCCGGCCGAGTGCCATGTGACCAGGGGACTGCAGCCTGGGGCCTGCATTTCCAGACCTGTCAACCCCACATCACACCAAAGAGTGAGAAGGATAATGATAATTTTTTCAAAATTTGGGGTCATGAGTTTTAACTCCAGATCTGTTTGTCACTTATTTTAGCCTATCCAAGCCTTTATATCTTATCTGGAAAACAGGACAATCAGTTTCTCCTCACAGCACAGTGAGATTTAAATATGATAAATGAAGACTTTTGTCATAATGCCTGGTAAATAGTAAATGCTCTGTGAATAATCCTTTTTCCTTCCTGTTTACATTCTTCTGTTCTACCTCTTGTTTGCTCGCCCTCCCTCCCTCCCTCCCTCCCTCCCTCCCTCCCTCCCTCCCTCCCTCGTCTTTTCCTTCCTTCCTTGTCAATAATGGTTCATGTATCCTGTAGCAAATGCTGTTGTGTCCCACCCGCAGCCCTCCAGCATTCATGGACCCTGAACATGCTCACACACTTCTTTGGCCAGCCCCTGAGTCTTCCTGTCTGAAGGCATTCTTTAGTCATATGCATCCTCAGTCTGCAATGGGGCTGGCCAGAAATGCTGGAAAGACACAGTCCTTCAAACCAAGCAAGGACAGTTAGTTGGAGGATAAATACCCCAGCTCTCTCACCCTCCAGGTGATACTCTGAGCATATTCCACACTGTCTCCCAGAAGCACCCAGGGGGTTGAGCCCCAGTCGCCCATGCCCTACTCAATGCCCTATCTGTTAACGTCTTTCCCTTTCCTATCTCATTTCCCCACTTTCCTACTGGTGCTTCTTAGGACCACTTCCCAAATACATAACTCTGCCCAAGTCTGTCTCAGGGTCTGCTTCTTGGTGAACCTAAACTAAGTCAGATGCCAAGAGGCTGTAAGTGATGGGGCCACTGAAGACTTCAGTTCAAACAAGTTACATTCCCAGATTTTCGGCCTCAAGGACCTGTCCTAGGGACCTTACCCACAAAGTTCTGGCTTTCATAGTTTGTGGTCTTGAAGACTGTTTAAGATAGATTTAGACTATGCAAGATTCCCCTAGTCATTCCACCCAGGAGTAGCGAGAGTGATCTTTCTGAAAACAAACAAACAAAAACAAAAACAAAAATCCCAAAAAACAAACAAACAAAAAAATGAATCCTGGCTGTGCTCTTCCCCAGAGCCCTCAATTACAAAGTCACCTACATGGCTTACAAGGCTCTTCATAATTAGGCCCACAGCCTGCTCTAGTCTCATCTCTCATCCTACCTTCACATGCTCTCTTCCCTTCAGCCAGGATGTTCTATTTCCATGAAACACTCTGTGCTGTCTAAAATCCTCCTAGCCCTTATTCACACTCTTCCCTCTTTATGGAGTTCTCTTCTCCCCTACCTTGTTTGCCTACTAAATTAATCATGAAAACCCAGCTCATGTTACCTCCACTGTGAAGCCCTTTTCCCCTCCCTTTCCTCCTCTGAGATTGGGTAATCTTAATAGTTGCTCCTACTCCTGTGCCTTTTCAGTCCTGAGGCCAGTGGGAAGGAGAAGTTGACCCTGTCCCAGAAGTCTGTGTAAAACCTCTTGCCATCTCATTGACTGATGGAGCCATGTGTCCCTACCCCTGACTAACACCACAACCAGAGGAATGCAGGACTCAGATTGGTCAGGTTTGTTCATTGGGATCCCTTCAGCCATGCATGATCTTAGCACCTGATGGATTAACAGTGGGGAGGGAAGAGTTCAGGATGGATGATGCTTTGCCACAAATGTTCCCTCCATGGCTTCAATGACTTTCTTTTCTAATTCAAGAAACTAGTTTAAAAGATGAGTTTTATGAATTAAAAAATTTTGAGTTAATTATTTATTCATATCTAGGCAAATTTTGTCTGATTATGTGTAGATAATCTAGTTATTACTCAACAAGACTCAAGGCCTAAGACTTAAAATCTCTGCGGCTCTTGGCTTCACCCTCTGAACTCTTGTTTTCATCACCCAGTCATCATTTCTTCTCCATGAAGGTAACCTGTATGAAGACAAGCTATAGTTAGCTTACTTTTTTCTGTAGATGTGGTGGGGGTGGGTCTAAAATCCTCTGTTTAATTTGTGCATTTTATGCCTCTTTCAACACAAGTGGGCTGTATTTCTGCCAATACATCTATCTGAAAAATTTTGTGGGTCTTTTATGAATCTTATTGGGGGCTCATTCCATTAGAAAAAAAGCCACACACATGAATCTCATTGGCATAAACTATTCTCTACCTTGAACTTCTGCTGAGAATCCCAAGGCAGTGGAGCCACAATACTGCTTATTAAAATTTGCATGGTTTGAATGATTGGTTATCTTAGATTGTTATGAGGCATTAATAATGAATTTTGTAGTCACACCCTCAACTTCATCTTTATACTCTATTTCCTGACAGTACCCTGAATTTGACTTTTGCCTAGAGATAGTTCTTAATTTTGGAATCACTTGCCATTTAGAGACAGTTCTTAATCTTGGAATCACTTGCCATTTAGAGACACAAGCAATTTTCAAAACCAGCAAGTCCTGGCTTCTTTTTATCAGTCATTCCTTCAGGTTATCTCTTGCCTCTTGCATTTTACTATAAGCAACAAGAAGAAACCAGGTGTCATCTTCAATGTTCTGCCTAGAAATTCCCTTGTTTAGATAACTCAGTACACTAAACATATTATTTAATTTCCATTTTACTATAGGTGACAGTATTGCTAAACTCTCTGACACTACATAACAAGCATCCCCTTTCCTCTGGTTCATTATTTATTCACACATGCACTCACTCATAAGATTATGAACTCAACCAGTATTTATAGAAGCAAGACATGTGCTTACAATGATAACACAATCTCAGGAAGCTTATCTTCTATCAGAATATTATTTTGTTCCCTTCCCCTCTAGAACTCTATGAAATTAGTATTACTATTATTTCCATTTTACAAATGAGGGAGCTTGAGTTCAGAAAGGTAAAATCAATTTTATAGGGCCTCCCAGAAAGTAAGTAGAGGATCTGGTGTCTGAGCCCAGTTCTGGGTTTGATTCTAGAGTTCTTATGTGTAGGTGTTACTATTATAATTCCCTTCCCTGAATTTCAATTTCCACTGTCCTTGTCAAGGTCTGAAGTGATATCCATTTCTTCTTTGAAATTTTCTGGGAATCAAGCTGTTGACTTTTCTCTACAGGTAAATTTTTTTTTAAGGTAGAGATGAATAAAGATGAACATTTAGAAGCAGCCAAGTTGCTAGAATTGTTTTTTAATATGGGGGCTTTGGGAACTTCTCACAAGACCTCACTGCCCACTAATGCCCCATTCAATAGACAGGAATGACAGAGGTACTCTGAGCTTTCCCTTGGGAGGGTAGGACCAGGACAGGTTTGCAAAGTGTTGAAGTCATTGATTTTTGGAGGACATTTGGGGGAAGAGAGAAGAGACAATGATTCAGGCAGGAAAACTAAATTCTATTGTCATAAATCCTCAGGAAATTGCTATTTTCTCCCTTCTCCCCCACACTGTGCCATCTTCCCAAGTCACAAGATGCTCTCAAAAGCTTACTACCGCCATGGGATCAAGGGCAAGAAGTGTGTTTAAGGAAGGGCAGTTCCTGTTCTCTGGATGCTGCAAAATGTGCTGCATCTTCTTGATCTTGACCTTTGGTTAGAAATAGAGGAACCTTTCATAAGCTGTAGAAAAACTGTTAGTTTTCTGAGCAGCCTGTAAGACTCTGACCTCACCTTTAGCTGCAAATGTGGGCTTGGTCTGCAGCCTTGGTGGCTTCTCACAGTGAAGGAGGCCTAAGACTTTTGCTGTGGGTCTTAAGGTCCCGGAAGGGGAGGCTTCCACTAGTACCTGAAGTATTCCCCAAGGATTTCCCACAACCTGTTTGCTCTTCTCATGTCTCATCTCTGCCATTCTTCCCACTCTCACTCTACAGGAAGCTACACTGACCTCCTTGCTTTTCCTCAAACAACTCTCTCCAACACCAGAGCTTTTGAACTTTCTGTCTCTTCTGCCTGAAATGAATGTCCCACATTTTCTTACAAGTCGTTCCTTCTCAACCTTCAGGTGTTAGTTCAGTTGTGACCTCCTCAGGGAGGCCCTTCTCAACCACCTTATTTAAGATGATGTGTTCTCATTATTATTTTTAAAATCACATCCTCCTGCTGATCTTTTCTATAGCACTTACTGTGTCTGTAATTCTTTTAAAACAATTATTTACCTTTTGTTTTTAAACCTGTTTACTGCTGCTCACCAGAAGAGACAAGAATAGAGATTTAGGTTCCTGGATTCTTTAAGTCTAGAAGGACAGACTCAGGACTCGGGCGATGAGGGTGGTCCCACTTGTGTGCTGCAGGGAGAGCTGCTTACTTAGATTGCTGGTTCTCAAGTGGAAGTGATTTTGTTCCCACTCCTTGGTGATGTCTGGCAATGCCTGTGAGATGATTTTGAGTGGTGTGAGGTGGATGCTTATAAACATTCTGCAATACACGGGAAAACATTCCAGAGTCATCTGGCCCCAAATGCCAATAGTGCTGTGATTGAGGACTCCTGACTGAAACTATAATGTCAACGTCACTCATCTGCCTTCATACATATTCAGGCATTTTTCTCGGGATGCCCAGCGGCTTGGAGCTGTCTGTGGTGCTGAAGCAGACCATACTCCAAGCCCCTGACTTTCTTGATACTGTTCAGATCCCTGTTTCTGACCCCACCTGAGACTATTGCATATAGAATCATACAATATTGGAGCAGGAGGGTTCTTAGAAGTCACCTAATCTAATGCCTCTCTTTTGTACGAAGAGGACACTGAGGCTCAGAGCCCAGATTTGCCAACAGTCACAATGTACCTGCAAGTACATCTCCAACCCTCCCCCACCCCGCGAACAATGTCCCTCCCAGGACATCTTGGCCAATGACATTTTGCCATCTGAGGGTTGTTAATGGAGTTGTCCCCCAGTTAAGGCAACTTGTCTTTTAATCACATCGGAACTAGAAAGAAAATGACTTTGAAGATTTGTTCCCGTGGTGCTAAGGGTGGCTGGGGCAGGCAGGCCCTCTCTGGGTGCCTGGGGTGAGACAGCTTGTCTGGCAGGGAGCTAATTGATTCTTTAGTTAGCACTGTTTTGTGTGCACAGATAAATCTGGGCATCCGTTCTGCCCAATGTGTCACTGAGTGTTTCCTGAGCTCCCCAGCCCCAGTCTTTTGTCTCTGACTTTTGTCACTGAGCTCCCCAGCCCCAGTCTTTTGTCTCTGACTTCATGAAACTACGTTTTGTGAAACTTCTCTCTCTTCTCTACCCATCAGAAAAGCAAATTCAAGGAGGCTGTTCTGTTGATGGTCTTCATTGAAAATGCATCCTTCATTTCATGCACTTCAAGAGAACTGTCACCTAGAGCTGCCCTCTATTGAGAGCCTGTTAACTATCAGGTAGTTTTTCTATTAACTCTGATCTTAACTCTGTGAAGTAGACATCATTTGCTGCATTTTAAGATAGACATACTGGGCCTCGGAGAGACCAAGTAGCTTTCCTAAGGCCACATGGCAAAGAAAAGGCAGAGCTTTGATTTGAACTCCCTTCCTCCTGTCTTTCCTATAGATTTATTATTCTCCAAGTGTGGTCCCCAAACCAGCAACATCGACATTGCCTGGGAATTTGTTAGAAATTTTCAGATTCCCTTATTCTTGGGTTTAGTTTTGGGGAAATCTGAGATTTCTAGCATTACATTATGGAACGATAATCCCCAATTTTGCAGATGAGAAAACTGAGCAGAAATCAGCTTGTCCAAGGTCCTGCAGGGAGTAAATGGCAGGACTGAGGGCAAACCCTGGTCTCTTGCTCTCTCTCACCTGATTCTGCCCATGCTTCTTGTGTGCCTGATTGTTTCATCCTAGTTTTCAGGCAGGGAGGCTGATGAAAACGACCCTGTTCTAGTCACACTACTGGGGAGTAGTAGAGGCAGGATTTGGATCCAGGTCTTTTAGAATCAAAGCCTGTGTGCTGAGGTCTTGTCTATCAAACTTGTGACTTGGTCTCAAAAACTCCATAAAGGAACCAAGTCTTAGTTCCAAGATGGGTCTTAGAACAGAGCAAAGTCTTTAATGTAAATGTGTATGGCCTTAGATAAGCCATTTCACTTCTCTCTGCCTCACTTTACCCATCCTACAATTATACAATGCTCATCAACTGCGCATATTTGTTATACTTGAATGCAACAATGACCCTGAAATATATTTTAATAATGACAACAGCACTGGCTATGCTTTATTGAGAATCTACTGTGTAACAGGCATGATGTCTGGAGATTTGTAAATTCTGACTCCTGAATTCTCACCCCATGAGATAGGTGCTTTCATTCACTTGGGTGAGCTCTGGGCTTTAGTTGCTTCATCTGTACAATTGGAATGATGTCATAACTACCACACAGCATCATTTAAGTATTACATGAGGTAATGTATGTCAGTTATTTAAATGGAAGCTGGCACATAGTAAGCACTAGGTAAGTGTCATGCCACCATGTACATCTTAAAACCAGGGAAACTGAGGCTCAGAGAAGCAAAAGACTTGCTCAAGACCATATAAACAAGGAGTAGCTGACCCCGGGTTTATACCTGTGTCTTGTGACTTTAATATCTGTTATTTCTCCTCCCTGTTCAGAGGATCTGCTGGTTCATTCTCCCTTGCTCTGCCCCAAATATCAGGATGGGATAGCCCAGCCTCTATAAATTTAGTCTGTCCCCTCTTGGCCTGTGGATATGCCACACCTACTCTCTGAGCCTCAAGGGTCGTGGAAATAAACTGCAGAGCCCGATAAATAAATAAAAACTTAGCTTCATGTCCCGATGTCCGGAGGCCATGGCGGGTGTTGAATTATTCAGACTGTTTGGGTGTGAGCTGTTAGTTTTCTGCTGCTCTTGCCTTGACGGCTGCCCTGACAGATTGATGAATGAGCCAGTAAAACACTTGGAGGCCAGAAAGAAAATTCTTAATCATAACTCACTGGTGGGAGCAAGTGTTTTCTCTACACTGGCAGCTCCAGGGGCTTGGCCTAGCCCCAGCTCTGTCTTGCCTTCTGCCCTAATGAGGCTGGAGGTACCAACAGTAGAGTCATCCTTGGCAAACAGATGAGGGCTTGTAGCAGGACTTTTAAGAATAGAGTTGTTTATTCATTTCACTTCATGTTTTTGCTTTTAAAAAAATTAAGATGCAATTTACATAAAAGTAACATTTTAAATTTACTGCTTGGTGAATTTTTACATTTGTGAATGTGGTGTAACTATGACTCAGATAAAGATCCAAAACATTCCTATCCCCACGGAAGGTAGCCTCATGTCCCTTTTTAGCCATTACTATCTTTACTCCTAGGCAGCACCTATCCTGACCTCTATCATCATACTTT
Organism: Callithrix jacchus; assembly: GCF_049354715.1. Classification (NCBI taxonomy): domain Eukaryota; kingdom Metazoa; phylum Chordata; class Mammalia; order Primates; family Cebidae; genus Callithrix; species Callithrix jacchus. The sequence continues at coordinate 111,263,706 of NC_133510.1, read as the reverse complement.
TATCTACTCTGGAGTTTTATTTTATTATTTTTTTTGAGATGAAGTCATGGTCTGTCACCGAGGCGAGAATGCAGTGATGTGATTTCAGCTCACTGTAACCTCTGCCTCCCAGGTTCAAGCGATTCTCCTGCCTCATCTTCCCGAATAGCTGGGACTACAGGTGCGTGTCACCACACCCAGCTAATTTTTTGGTATATTTTGTTAGAGACAGGGTTTCACTATCTTGGCCAGGCTGGTCTTGGACTTCTGACCTCAGGTGATCCACCAGCCTTGGCCTCCCAAAGTGTTGAGATTACAGGCATGAGCCACTGTGCCCGGCCTGGAGTTTTATTTTTAAATTTTTATTTATATTTTTTAGAGAAAAGATCTCACTCTGTCACCCAGGCTTATGCCCAGATTGCTGTGGTACAATTGTAGATCACTGTAACCTCAGACTCCTGGGCTCAAGTGATCCTCCCACCTCAGCTTCCCTAATAGCTGGCACACCACCACAATCAGCTAATTTTTAGTTTTTTTGGTAGAGTCGAGTTCTCACTATGTTGCCTAGGCTGGTCTTGAACTCCTGGCCTCAAGTAATCCTTCTGCGTCAGTCTTCCAAAGTGTTAGGCTTACAGACATGAGCCACCATGCCTGTGAAATTTTATGTAAATGGAAACATATAGTTTGTGTTTGGCTTCTTTCACTGGCATATTTTTTTTAGATTCATCCATGTTGTTGCATGTGTCAGTAATTGTTCATTTTTATTGTTGACTGGCATTCTGTTATAGGAATAGACCATAATTCCTTTTTTGAAAAAATAGTTTCCACTTTTATTTTAGATTCAGGGAGTACATGTGCAGGTTTTACCTGGGTATATTGTGTGATGCTGAGGTTTGGGAACTGTTGATCTTGTCACCCAGATACTGAGCATAGTACCCAGTAGCTTGTTTTTCATCCCTTGCTCCCTTCCCTCACTCCCACCACTGCTAGTCCCCAGTGTCTATTGTTGCCATCTTTATGTCCATGAGTACCCATCATTTAGCTCCTGCTTGAGTGATAATGTGGTTTTCTGTTCCTTCATCAATTTGCTTAAGATAGTGGCCTCCAGCTGCATCCATGTTGCTGCAAAGAACATAATGTTTTCTTTAAAGGCTGTGTAGTATTCCACAGAGTATATGCACCACATTTTCTTTATTCAACCACTGTGGTTGGGCACCTCGGTTGATTCCATGTCTTTTCTATTGTGAATAATGCTGCAATAAACACATGCATTTATGTGTCTTTTTGGTAGAATTTATTTTCCTTTGGGTATATATCCAGTAATGGGATTGTTGGTTCAAATGGTAGTTCTAAACTCTTTGAGAAATCTCCAAACTGCTTTCCACAGTAACTGAACTAATTTACATTCCCACCCACAGTGTGAAAGCATTGTTTTCTCTGTAGCTTTGCCAGCATCTGTTGCTTTTTGATTTTTTAATATCAGCCATTCTGGCTGATGTGAGAAGGTATCTCATTGTGGTCTTGATTTGTATTTCTCTGATGATTAGTGATGTTGGCCATTTTTTCATATGCATGTCGGCCACTTGCATGTTTTATTTTGAGCAGTTTCTGTTCATGTTTTTTGCCCATTTTTAAAAATTGGGTTCTTTGTTTTTTGCTTGTTTATTTGTTTAAGTTTCTTATAGATTCTGGATATTAAACCTTTGTTGGATGCATAGTTTGTGAATATTTTCTCCCATTCTATAGGTTGTTTGTTTACTCTGTTGATACTTTCTTTTGCTGTGCAGAAGCCTTTTAGTTTAATTAGGTCCCACTTGTTATTTTTTGTTTTTGTTGCAATTGCTTTTGAGATCTGAGTCATAAATTCTTTGCCAAGGCCAATGTCCAAAACGGTGTTTTTTTGGTTTTCTTCTAGGATTCTTATAGTTTGAGGACTTAAATTTAAATCTTTAATCCATCTTGAGTTGGTTTTTGTACATGGTGGTCCAGTTTTATTCTTCTGCATATGTCAAGCCAGCTATCCCAGCACCATTTTCCCCATTGCTTATTTTTGTTGACTTTATCAAAGATGAGATGACTATAGATGCATGACTTTATTTCTGGGTTCTCTATTCAGTTCCATTGGTATATCTGTCTGTTTTTGTACCAGTACCATGTGGCTTTGGTTACCATAGAACTTACAGTATAGTTTGAAGTTGAGTAATGTGATGCCTCCAGGTTTTTTCTTTTTGTTTAGGATTGTTTTGGTTATTTGAGTTCTTTTATCAGTTCCATATGAATTTTAGAATAGTTTCTTTCTAGTTCTGTAATAAAATGACACGGGTAGCTTGATAGGAATAGCATTGAATTTGTAGGTTGCTTTGGGCAATGTGGCCATTTTAACTATATTGATTCTTCTAATCCATGAACATGAAATGTTTTTCCATTTGTTTGTGTCATCTCTGATTTCTTTCAGCAGTGTTCTATAGTTCTCCTTGTAGAGATCTTTCACCTCCTTGGTTAGGCATACTCCTAGGTATTTTTTGTGTGTGTGTCTATTGTAAATGGAATTGCATTCTTGATTTGGCTCTCAGCTCGAACATTATAGGTGTATAGAAATGCTATTTACTTATATATATTGATTTTGCATCCTGAAATTTTGCTGGAGTTGCTTATTAGTTTTAGGAGCCTTCTGGCAGTCTTTAGACTTTTCCATGTATAAAATCATATCATCCACAAAGAGAGATAGTTTGAGTTCTTTTCCTATTTAGATGCCTTTTATTTCTTTCTCTTGCCTGATTGCTTGGGCAAGGACTTCCAGTACTTTGTTGAATAGGGGTGGTGAGAGTGGGCATTCTTGTCCTGTTCCATTTAACTCATCTTTGTCTATGATGAGTAAAGCTGTGAAGAACATTTGTGTACAGTGGTAATATGTGATTTTATTTATCTTGGGTAAACACTCAGGAGGGAGATAGCTGCATCTTAGAGTCAGTGCTTATTTAGTTTTGCAAGAAATAGCTAGATATTTTCTCAAAGTGATTGAAACATTTTACATTGCCACCAGGGATGTATGAGTTTCACTTGTCTGCTGTCTTTGTCAACACTTGGTATTGTCAGTCTTTTTAATTTTAGCCATTCTCAAGGTATGAACTGTTATCTCACTGCGGTTTGTTATTAATATCACTAATGCTGTTGAGCATTTTTTCATGTATTTACTGGCCAATCTGGGTGTGTGAAGGAGTTAATACCCCAGGGACCATCCTCAGTCATGGGAATGGAATTTAGTAGATAAACAATGCAGCTTCCTCTTCCTCTAGTGGGTTGATTCTGGGGTGTGTTTCACAATGATTCTTAGAAGGGCCCCTATGAGACTGAGTCCCAGTTGCTCACAGTAGTAACCCATCCTTAATGCATCCTTTATCAGCTGCTATCCTTTTCTGATTTCCCTTCCCCTCCCCCACCATTTGTGCCTCCCAGGATTACCCTCCAAAACAATTCAATGCACCCATGTCTGTTTCAGGATCTGCTTTGAGGGTAACCCGATATAAGATAGGAGACACTCCAGATATTGGTAAGGGCATGAAACTGCTACATCCCTTAGGGCTGGAAGATTGCAAGGAGAGGTGGTGTTACTGGTGCCCAAGGGCTGGGGTCACCCAGCACAAGTTGGAATTACAGTGGGCTTGTCTGGGGGAATTGATGCCAACAAGGAATCCAACACTGTCAGACACACTATATATTATGGTTTGAACATTTTTCTTCTCCCAAACTTGTGTTGAAACTTAATCGTAATTGTAACAATATTAAGAGGTGGGGCCTTAAGAGGTGGTCAGGCCATGAGGTCTCCAATCTCATGAATTGACTAATGCTGTCATCATTGGAGTTTGTTCATTATTAAAGGGCAGCTTCAGTCCTCCCTCCCCAACTCCCTTTGCCCTTCACCATGTTATGACATGACAAGAATGTTCTCGCCAGATGCCAACACCTTCACCTTGGACTTCTCAGTCTCCAGAAATTTAAGAAATAAATTTCTCTTTATTATACATGACCCAGTCTGTGGTATTCTGTTATAACAGCACAAAATAGACCAAGACACTACCCAAATCAGAGAATAAAAGGGAGAAATATTCTGGCTCTGCCTTTTCTCCACCCTTATATCTCCTGTGTGAGCCTCCCATTGGTGGAACCCAGAGAAAACCCAGTTGACCAAAAAGCCTAGGAAATCCAGCCCACAGGATCAGGCCCCCTTAGAGAAAGAACCGGGCCAGGAAAGGGTGAGGTGTGGATATGAAGATGATCAGGTCCAGATCCAGTGGGAAGTAGGTTGGCAGGGAGTACTTCTCAGGTGCCTAGATGAACAACCCTCCCTCCCCAGTGGGTACCCAAGACTTGGCTGCCAGGCTGAACCTAGGGGAAGTCTCTGTCTTCTTTTTCTCCCCCAAAGTTCTGTGTAGGATGCTCTGCTTCTTAGTTACTTGGATGCCTGACCATGACAGTGTCCCTTTGTGCTCAGACACAGGGCATATTCTTGAGTCCCCTTCTCCTTCCCAAGTAACTTTGAGCTTTTGCTTTCCCCAGGGTGGTGGGATGCTTAGGTATCTGTTATCTGAAAGATTAAAACCCACCAGGTGGAAAACTGGCAGGAAGAGTGCCAAACAAAAGGATTCCCTCCCTCTATAGCAGGAAGACAGTGCTTTGAGCCAGTGCCAGGGACTCCCGGATCCCTCTTCTGGCAAGGCCTGCTGTGGCAGATGGAATTTACAGACTTCAGTGCCCTAAATGGGAACAGCTAGACACAGAAGAAAGAAATCCATACTTGGGCCAACATGTTTATCCACTAACAGGTAAAGTGGCCTTGGGCAAATCATCTGAACCTCAGCTTCAACCTTGGCCTTGCCATCTGTAAAATGGGATCATGGTACTTGTTTTACTTTCTTCATGGGGTATTGGATAGATGTATGTACAAAGGAAGTATTTGTGGAGTCTGGTTAATAGGATGAAGGTAAAGAACCTAACTCTTACCCGTATAAATTCTCTTACTCAGAGGAGGTAATATTATGAGGAGGTATACCAGAAAGCCCAATTTGTCTTTGGCATAGTCATGTGGTTGACAAACTCCAAAGTGGTCCCCCCAATCCCAACTTCCTTCATTCACATCTTGTGTAATCCTCTTCCATTTGGTAGGATTCCATAGGGCAGGAATTGTGACTCACTTCTAACCAAGATGGTGGGATATTACTTTCATGATTATACTACATACAATTCTAAGGGCTGTCTTTCTAGTAGACTCTTTCTATTGCTTTCTCAGTTTGCATGCTTGGATGAAGGGCTGTGTTGGTGAGGTCCACATGTCAGGGAATTAAGGGCAACCTATGATAAACAACCAACAAGGAACTGAGGACCTTAATCTGACAGATCTTGAGGAACCGCATTCTGCCAACAACAAGAACCTGATTGAAAGCAGTTCTTCCCCAGCCGAGCTTTCAGATGAGACCTCAGCTCCAGTTGACAACTTGATTGCAGCCGTGGGAGAGACCCTAAAACACAAGGACCTGCTAAAGCATGCCTGGATTCCTGGCCCATAGAAACTGTGTGATTATAAATATATGTTGTTTTAAGCTACTAATTTGTAGCTACTATTAATTTGTGATTTGTAGTAATTTGTTATGCAGCAGCAGGTAACCAATAAAGCACACAAAATCCTACATGATCTGGCCCATTTCCTCTCTGATTTCACTTCCTAGTACTCAACTTACACTCACTTTGCTCCAGCCACTTTGGTCTTCTTGCTATTTCTCAGACACACCAAAAATTCCAAACCCTGGTTCTTTGCACTTGCTGTTCCCCCTACCAGGAATGTTCTTCCTTCAGAACTTCACGTGTTCCAATCCATGCATTTATAGCTATGTGATGTGTTATTTTGAGGAGGGGGAATAAAAAAATTAATTTGATCAAGGGAGAAAGAATTAGAAAAGTCTTTGGTTATTTCTATAGCTTTGATTCCTAACTGAGGGCCTGGCTTAATATTTGCTGAAAGCATTCTGGAAAATGAGAAGCAGACAGGAACTCTGTTGGGTGGCAGGATGAGTAAACTGAAGGCTCCCAATGCTCTGGGTAGTGTGCATTAGGGGAGAGTAGCCAGTCAGTATCTGTACCAGCCAATAGTGCCTCTTGGCACTCAGGAATGGAAATGCAGGTGTAAATTATCAGCCCCTTAGTCCTGAGCAAACTCAAAAAATGATGGTGACTTTGCTTCCAGCACCTCCATCCTTTTTTTCATCCCTCATGGGGTCTTCAAGTTCTGTCATTTTTAAGTTTTCTGAACCCTCTCTTGCTTTCCTCTCCATCCTCATCGCTATTGCCTTATGCCAGGCCATCATTATGTCTACTGGACTACAGCAATAGCCTCCTAACTGATTTGCTTCCTGTCACCCTTCTCCAACCCACTTCCACCATAAGCCAGAGAGATATTCTAGAACACAAATCTAACCATGTTGCTCCTGCTTTAGAACTCTCAATAGCTCCCTGTTGCCATCAGGATAGTCCCAACTCTTTGTCAGGTCCTATGAGGTCTGGTCCAGGCTTCCATCTTCAACCTCATCAACCACATCCCACTCTCTAGCAACACTGTGCTATATTAAATTCTCCAAATGTGCTTATTTCTCTACTCTCTTTGGGTTGTTTGTATATTCTATTTCCTGTCTCTAGAATACTCCCCCTTTGCATATTTTCATATTCCCACCAACTTGATTACTTCCTACTCATCCTAGGAGATCATCTTGGGCATGATCTTCCCTTTATAGTGCAGGTTATAGATTTTCCTGCCCCATTGTACCATGCCCATCATGGCACCTACATAGCTGTAATATAATTACCCTCTAAGTATAGGATCTTTGGTTTTGGTTTACTGTTGTATCCCAAGTGCTGTTCTCCAACCCCATGGTCCCTTCTAGCATCCCTTGGGTTCTAGGCATCGACTCCAGTGCCAATGCTGGTGGGGAGCTCTGAGCATCACCCACCAATAGGCTAGAGCCAGAGTGGGCGCCACATGCCACACAGCAACCACACAGCAAAGGGCCAGGAATACACGGCAGGTGCCTAATCAATATTAGCTACATGGTTGAATACAGCAACACCAGCCCCTGCCAATTATTAAATCAGATCTACACTACACTAATATTGGGTGGTCAAGGCCCCCAGGACTCATCTAGCTTCTTCTACCTACCTCCTTTCCCAATGCTCCCCATTATGCAGTCCACACCCTACTGATGTCTGTCTTTTCACTGCCAGGCTGGGCTGTGGGTTGGCTGCATCCCCTTCCTGAAGGCCGCAGCTTCTGTTGCATGGTTCCCTCTGAGTTCTGGCAACACATTCCCCCGTGGCCTCTGCTCCTTCATTCCTTGCCCAGGCTGACTCATGCTTCAAGCACTTTATCCCATCCTTGGTGCCTGATGGATGGGGAGGATTTGACTAAGTGGAAAGATGGAGAATGATATTCTAGAAAGGGGGCACAGCTAATGCAAGGGCTCAGGGGTGGCAAGAACTGGGGTCTATGCAGAGAACAGGAAGGAGATGGAACTAATTAAAGGGGTGGGTGGAGAGTAAGCTACAAAGGATCTGTTCTGTGCCAGGCACGGTGCCAAGCTTATGCTTCACATTCTTATTTAACCGAACAGCCTCTGCGTTACAGGAGCTAAGGTCCCGGGCTCTGTATCAGACAGCCTGGGCTCAGATAAAAGCTCCTCTACATCCTGGTAGTATGACCTCACAAGAACTTAAACTCACCACCCTTCATTTTCTCCAGAGGGAAAACGGTGGAGGTAATATCTATGTCATCATAGGCTTCTTATGAGACCCAGGAGTTAATATGTGGGAGATGCTTGGAATAGGCCCTGCCACATAGCGGCACATCTATGGCTCCACAGATGTTATCACTAGGCTTACTATACCTGCACTGCCCTTTCAATACTGTAGCCACTAGCCACAGGTGGCTCTTTAAATGTAAATTTGTTAAAATTCGGCACAATTAAGGATTTGGTTCACCATCACATTAGTCACATTGCAAGTACTTTACAGCCAGTGTTTTGGAGAATGCAGATGTGGAATGTCTTCATCATTGCTGATCGGGATTCACAGGGCTGCTGTGAAAGATGTGTAAGAAACTGGTAGCAGTGGTCACAAATGGGGAGATCTTGGGAGGCGGAGGGGACAGGGAGACAAGGGTGGAAGAAAGATTTTCCTCTTTTGAGGAGATGAGGCCTCACTATGTTGCCCTGTCCAGTCTCGAACTCCATGGGCTCAAGCATTCCTCCTGCCTCAGCCTCCCAAAGCACTGGAATTTAAGGCATGAGCCACTGCACCCAGCCTCTATTTAGTCTTTAAATCTGGTTTCTGAAGGAAAAATACAGGACAGGGAGCCATGTGTTGTCCTCCCTGAAGCATCTTCTCTTCCCACACCCCTGGGAAGGGCAAATGGAGAGGGCAGGAGGGAGAAGGGGCCCTGAAATCCTCTCATTTGTACAATCATGCCTGTTCTCCAGCATGTCCCATGGCCTTGCAAAGTATGGACAGAAAAACACTGGGATCCTATATTCTGATAACAAAGGATGTGGCAAAAGGCAGGAGTAGCTTTAAGGAATATTTATGGGGCTGTCGCACGGGTGTTCTCCAGATTTCCCTGACTATCCCAAGGTGAAGAAGCAGTTTTGTATTTGCCATTAATCTTGCAAACAAATGCATGGAGTAACCACAGCTGGGAGTTTTCATATTAATTGATTGTGGCATCAGAACTGAGTTCAGAGCTCATTAGGCAGGGCTGTAAGCAGTGGGTCCACTGGGCTCTTTTTGCTGTGTGGTTGCTGTGTGGCATGTGGTAGCCCACTCTGGCTCTGGCCTGTTGGTGGGTGATGCTCGGAGCTTCCCACCAGCACTGGCATGGGAGCTGGTGCTCAGAACCCAAGGGAAGCTAGAAGGGACCATGGGGTTGGAGAACAGCAAGCTGGGGAGGACCCAGTGTGGTTCAAATACTTTAGTGATTCCAGGGTTGTGAAAGAGTGTGAAGCCTGGGTAGAGAGGCAATCATGGAATGCATTTCAAGTCTGAGCACTACCCCCCAATCAAACTCTCTGAGGTTGAATTTTGGTCATTGTCCCTCTTTGAGTCTCAGGTTTCTCATCTTTGACGTGGAGATTATACCAATACTTGTTGCAGAAGAATGCTTAATGGTTGTATAAAACTATGCCATTACCTTTAGGTCAGAGATGCTGCTCATAGGATTTAATTACTGGGTCCTAGAAGAACTCTCTCCTTCAAATCACCCCATCTGCTTTAGCATGGCTAAAATACTCGTATTAATGCTATATTTGTTTGTGTGTGTGCAGGGGATGTTGGGGGTGGGGAGGAGAGAGAGAGACAGGTAAGAGAGTGCTGTTACCCATCACTGACATTCCTAGGGTGGGTAAAGGATTGAAGAGCAGGGTTGTCTGGGGAAGCCATGGCAGAAGAGAAAACAGGAGGCACTGGAACCTTGGAGGGAGAGGAGGAGACTCCTGACATGCGTACTGGCTTTTACAGTTTATATAGGACACTCATATTCACTGGTTTATCTACTCACTTCCTGTTCACGAAGTTGACAAACAGGCTCTGGCAGTAGCAACTATTACTTTTTCTTTCCTTCACTTTTACTGAAATCCCTGAGTGAACCCCACTTCTCCCTCCTTGTCTCAGGCCATTTGCTTGATGCCTTTCTTCCTACGTGCGCTTTATGTCTGGGAGCTTTCTCCAATGCACTACATACGCAACCACTAACTCACTCATTTGTTCAACCAGACAGTTAAAGAGCCAGCCGATGAATTAATCAAACATCTAACTAACCAGCTAGCCAGTCAATCAATGGACTGACCATCTAACTGGAAAACTAACCATTCAATCAACTAACTGAATAACCAACTAACCATCAACCAACTGAGCAACCAATCAGCCAAATAATCAATGAACCAGTGGACCAGCCAACCATTCACTGAGCAGCTAATACACGGTCCAACCAACCTACAACTAATGAGCCAACAAATCAACTAAAGTGTGCTGGTGTTAGGCAAATACTCACAACCAGACTGACTTGGCCTTGGAAAAGGCTGTCTGTCTCCTGCTCAGGTTTTCAACAGCCTCACCAGGGAAGGGGCCTCACCTTTGGATTGCCTCCTTGCCAGACATTTTCCCTTCTGGGCCCATTTCTCCATCTGTCTAGAGTAGTGGTTTGCAGACTGGGTTCCTTGGAGCCCCAGGGTGCTGTGGAAGAGCCCTGGGGTTGCTTTGGAGGGCAAGAGGAAGCCAGGTGGGATGGGACTGGGATTCTCATTTCTACTTTCTCTCTTTCATCTGTTTTACATGTTGGGATTTTGAGTAAGCCTTTGTTTAAAGAAAGGCTGTGATGTCTTAAGTTTAAAAACCATCATGTTGGGGCACCTTTTCAGCTCTAGAGGTTGATGGTTGTGTTTCTGTGGGTATGGGGGAGGTGGGCAGGAGACCCTGGGCCCTGAACCTGGAGTTTTCATTTGGCAGAATGCAGTGTTGGCACAGAGGCGACCATCCACATATCTCCCTAGGACGTAGGACCAGAGTTCTGAGGCAGAACTGTTGGACGCCTGATATGCTAAGATGCTCCCAGAGAGGCCGGCATGTTGGTGAGGGCTGAGCATAAGTAGCCCTGACTGCATTTCCTTACCCATTTCCAAGCAGAGCTTGCTTCCCATGATCCAAGGTTGGTTGGAACTTTCAAACAGCTCCTGGCAGGGCATGGGATGTCCTTGGACACAGTGCCCTTTGGAACCAACTCCAAAGGATCTTCTGGCCACGGCCGGAGCTGCCCATCTGTCAGTTTCTCAGAGTTGCCACGTAGGAGGAAACACAGAGCTGGGGGTATGTGTAGGAAGACCGTGTGAGTCACACCAATCTGTTGCAGATTGTCTCAGAGGCCCTCGGTGGGGTGCATGGCCTGGGACTTCTGTGTGGGCTCCAGTCCCCAGTAGTGAAAAAGCGGGGACTGGTAAGACGCAGGGTTCCCACCACTTCTCTCTGCAGGAGGCAAGGCACAGCGCTGGACTCCTGCTTCGCCTTTGCTGAAAGACCTCGGGCAAGTTGCCTCATGTTCCTGAGCGTCTGTTTCCTATTATATTTGTGTCAAATAGGCTAGTCAGTGGTTATCACCGAACCGTGCAAGGCCAAGGGAAGGACGGATCTCTGTTTAGGGGTCCCCGCTTTGTAGATGGAGAAACTGGCCAAACGGAATTTTTAGAAAAGTTAGGATTATAGTTGAGGTTTGTGAGTTGACATCTGTTTCTTTAACCCTGTATAGGTTTTTATTTTTTAATTTTTTAGAGACAGGGTCTCACTTTGTTGCCCAGGCTGGAGTGCGGTGGTGAAATCATAGCTCCTCGTAGCCTCAAACTCCTGGGCTCAGGTGATTCTCCTGCCTTAGCCTCTGGAGTACCTAGGACTGCAGACACCAGCAACCATGCCCAGGTAATTAAAATTTTTTTTGTAGGGATGGGGGTCTTGCTATGTTGTCCAGGCTGTACTTGAAGTTCTGGGCTCAAGTGACCCTCCAGCCTTAGCCTCCCAAGGTGCTGGGATTCATGTACAGCCCCTTTACAGGTTTTCAAGATCTTTTAAGACATCATTAAACAATGTCTGGGGCATTTTTCCTCTCTGTCTGGGAAATGTTTTCCTTTCAGGCAAGCAAAGCCATGCCTGACTGGGAGAGCTCTTTTGGGTCTGAATCTGTGTAAACACCCAGGTATGACTCTGGGGACCTCTTGCTCTCCTTACCAAGCTCTCTGCCTTCTCAGCTTGTCTCACTTCTTGCTCTCTTTACCAAGCTCCCTCCCTCCCCACCCCAGTAGGGCACAGGTCTAGTCATCTCCCAGGGTACGTTAAACAGCTCCAGCCAGCCTGCCTGATGATCCAAGTGCCTATCATTTATTCAGAAGCATCACTGAGAGTTTCTGATTTATTGGTGATGGGTCAGCTATGTTCTTCATGCAACTGATGGTCATGCCATGAATTTTCAGTGATTAAGAGCATGATGGAGAAGATAAATTTAGTGACTTGGGGAGACCTGCAGACAGCAGCTCCTGGGAGGGTCTCCACATACCTTCATGCTCAAGCCAGTGACAAGCAATTCCCTTTCGGCTGCTTTTCAAGAAGGTGGTAGTGTGAGCATCCTGTGTGGAGGAGACTTGCTTTCAGAATGGCGGGATGTTCGTTCCTGGATTCAGAGGGTATTCTCGTGCTAGAATCAGAATGTTGGAATTGAAGAGTCATAGGCTGTTAGAGTAAGATGAGTTTTCTGAAACCATGCAGTCCAGCCCTATCTTTTTACCGATGGAGAAACTGAGGCCCAGAGTGGGAAATGACCTCATCAGGGGGAATTCAACCAGAGGCTGCACCCTGGCTCTCCCTCCATTGCTCCTTTCTCCTAGAGTTGGGGATTCATTGCAGAGTGTAAGAAAAAGAATTGAGGGGACCTTACATCTTATGAACACCGCTATTTTACAGAACAAAACCCCTGAGGTTCAGAGAGGGCACTTGACCTCCTGGTTGTAACTTTTACAAGGTCTGTTCGGTTTTGTGCTGCCTCCCTGGCACCCACCTTGGTGCTGACAGCAACACAGATGCTATAAATATTTTCTGAATGAATGAATGTTTATCAGCAGATCAGAAACTAGAATTGTGTGATTTAAAGGCTTCCTTTGGGGCTCGGTGGCTGATTTCAGGAGTGGCAGCCTCACTGCTGCACAGCTCGGCCGTTTTGTGTATTTCTCATGTGGTAATGAACAGTGGATGGGGGGATCAGGAGTCCCACAGCTGAAGCTCAGCATCCCAGACAGTAGAAATTTTCTTGTAAGGGCCTTAAAAGCCCCAAGAAAAGGAAAAAGGTTTAAGTAGCACCCCCCATGCTTAGCTTTGGTCAGATAGCCACCTCCTCCCCATTCAGGAGAACTCCGCAGTGAGAGAAATTATCTGAAGGCTCTAATTCTAAGAGAGGTTCCTAGGTATGCATCTGAAATGGATCCAGAGGATTTAGTTGTAGCCAAGGAAGGAGCCATAAGCCCATCAGCTGGAGGAAGGCAGCAAGATGTATAAGAAGCAAGAGGCTGCAGAGACAGGGGAGGATATGGAGGGGAGGACCAGTCTCCTTCTCTTTGCAGATAGTGCCTGGGTGACTCAGCACTGCCTAAACACAGTGATGAGGACATTGCCTGGACAAGGGCCCTGCCTTAGCTGAAACCATGGCCCCAAACAACAACACAAAATCAGTGGGAACAGCAGCACCCAGTTCCAACAGATTCAATTCATGGAGACTTTGCTTCAATGTAACAGACATTCCCTGAGCACCTCTGTGGGCTAAGCTCTGTGCAAGGCACTGTGGGAGTTAAGAGTCAGGACTGTGTACAGTTAAGAGATTGCATTCTGGAGCCAGACTGTCCAGGTCTGAATCCCGGTTCTATCCTATACTAGCTGTGTGATCTTGGCTAAGTCACTCAACTGGGTCTCTGTTTCCTCATCTATAAAGTGGGTACCAGCAGTACCTATCTCATAGGGTTGCTGTGAGAATTAAATTGGTTACTATAAATAAACCCCTTGGCACAGTGTCAGCACATAGTATGTGCTCAGGAAGTATTGCTGCTATGAAAATGTAACTGTATCCGATGTCCCTGGCATTATACAAATGGGGCTGCAGGAACAGAAGTGTTCAAATGACATGGCTTTCAGCCTCTACTTGTAAGACCTCACTTTTTCCTCAATATCTCCCCCAGTGATTTCAGTGGGTCTCCAGGGACACCTTCTCATGTTCAGAAAGTTGTCCATCCACATTCTCCTGCTTTGGGCTCCTGGAGGAATTCCCTGCCCACAGGTCATGTGAGGGTGGCCTCTCCAGAAGGACCCAGTTGCCAGGGTCTTCTCGAAGGACATTGCTTCCCTCCTGGGCCCTGGGTAATTCTACTCCTGTCTGCTTTCCATAGCCCATATTGGAATGGGGTGGAGGGTCCTTCTTCTCACTCAGGCTTGTCTTGTTCAGCTGGGCCCCAGAGAAGAACTGCTTGAACCCAGAATGTCCCCAGATTGTTCATGAAAGTAACTCCATGAGCTTCTGATCCCAACTGTTCTGTCCAGGGGGTCTCTGCCATGAACTCCATTTTCCTTCTGAGCATTTTGCCAGGGTTGTGTTCTCTCTCTCTTTAATACACACACACACGCACACCACACTACACACACCACACGCCCCCCACACAACACACACACCATACCACACACATGCACACACACACACCTGCACCACACACACCACACAAACCACACACACACATACCACACACATGCACACCACACTACACACACAGACTATACACACCCCACACACAACACACCATACCACACACATGCACACACCCACACCCACACCACACAAACCACACACACATGCATTACACATGCACACCACACTACACACACACTACACACACCACTTGCCCCACACACAACACACACACCATACCACACACATGCATGCACACAAACCCACACCACACACACCACACAAACCACACACACACCACACACCACACATACACCACACACAAGTACAAACACAACCCTCACGCTCCCCACATCACACACACCACACACATGCACTCACACATGCCCATACCACACACACCACACAAACACAACCCCATGGCCCCCCACACATCACACACACACCCCCCCACATAAACACACCACATGCACATTATGCACACACCACACCACACACATGCACGTGCATATACACACCACACACACCACACATATACACACACACCACACCCCCACCACATACATTACACACACCACACCACACACACACACACACACACCACACATGCCACATACACACGCCCCCCCACACCCACACATATGCCACACACACACACACCACACATGCCACATACACATGCCCCCCCACACCCACACATATGCCACACATACACACACACCCCACACATATGCCACACACACACATACACACACATACACACATACACACGCCCCCCCACACCCACACATACACACACACACACACACACACCACACATATGACACACACACACACATATGCCACACATACACACACACACACACACTCCCAGCTCCTCGTCTACAACAAGTTTGACCATGTCCGGTCTTCTCTTCCACGGTTTTTCCAAATCAGTTTCAGCCAAATTTTACTTTTGTGGCTCTTGTCAGAGACCAGGCCCCATAAACTTTAGGGAGTGGGCTGTTCTGCCCATGTTGGGGGTGGCTACATGGTGCCACAGCCATCCATGGCCAGTCCTTGAAGGGTATCAATATTTCTGGATGTCCGGGGTGTGGGGAATTAAGCAATTTACTCACGCGGCAAGATGGAATTCTCCATCACTTTCACCATCTCATTCTTCCTCTTCCCCACCCCTTGTGAGAAAGAGGGCTCTTTTACTAGAATGTCACATTAAAGTTATGCTTTGGGAGGTGGTTTTATTGATCAAACATGTAATGCTTACTAGGCACCAGGTCTAAGGCCTTTAGATGTGTGATGTTCCTTACCCCGAACCCCCGACAGCCCTATGAGCCTTATTACTTCCGTTTTACAGATGTGGAAACAAAGGCCAAGATTACACAGCTAGTAAGTGATGGAGCCTGCATGAGACTCAGGCTGTCTGGTTCCACAGGAGTTGTGTGGTTACCTGCTCTGCTGCCTTTCCAGGGAGCTTGGACATCCTAAGAGGAAATCTTGCTTGTCTTCTAGACCAGGCTTGAGACTGGTCTTGGGCAAGAGGGGCTTCCCTGGGCAATGGAAAAGAGAGCCCTGCTCAGATTCTCCTCTGGCCATGCCCTTCCCCAGGAAAGTGGTTATCCAGAGCCCACATCCTCCTCCTTCTGGTTCATGTCCTGCATACCTGGGAGCTGAGAATTCCCTGCCCTAAGTGTTGGGGTATGTGTGTTCATCTGTGGGTGCAAGGCCCCTCTTAGTGTGGGTGAAGCTGGAGTGGGAAATTAAGAGGAGTGGGATATAGGTGGGTGATCAGCTTTCTTTCTGCTGTCTTCCAGCATGGAGTACTGAGAAATCAGTTCTTCACTAGAGCCTGGGCTTCCAAGTTGTCGGGAAAGGTCCATTTGTCAAAGTAGAAGGATAGAACATTTTCTGTTTAATGTTAGCAAGCTTGATTAATGATTTTAAGCATTTAGACACATGCTATGGGGACCTCTATTTATACTCTTGCCCCCAGCCCGACAGATGTCAGGATGGATTGTGAAGTGGGTGTGGGACTGAACAGCTATTGTCCCAGCAGCTGGGGTGCTGCAACTATCAGCCTCTGCAGGGGCCCCCTCTGATGTAGAAATCACTCTTGCTTACTCAAAGTCATGTCCCTTTGGGGAGCAGCCCACATTGATTACAGTGCAGGAGTAGTAAGGTCTGGTCTCTTGTCCCCCCTTCCATGGCTCTGTAGGATCATCCCCATTCCAGCATTCTCTGTGGGGTTAACAGAAGCCTCCACTGAAGCTATATCCCAGCTGGATTTCTCCCTCTGCCCATGCAGTATCTTCCTGGCCCTATGTAGGTACTGATTCCTTTGTCATGTGTCTTTGCAATACCTTCACTAGGGGGCAAGTCTACTCCACCCCATTAGTGTTGGGCCTGGGGGCTATGAGGACCTCTACAGAGAATATATGGGGTAACAGACTATAGCCTCACCTGCTGGCTCCCCCTGATTTGGGGAGGCATCCTTAGCCAGGCAAAGACAGGACAATGACACCAAGTTAGTCATTAGCTTTAATGACATTACTGGGCCAAGAAATGGGGTCAGTTTTATGAGAAGCATTAAGCTGGGAGGAAGGGTTTGAAAAGTATTGGAAGTTACAATGGACCGCTGTGATTATTCACTTTCTTCTACACATTAGTGGGATGTGGCCTTGTGGCTTGCTTGGCCAATGGAATGTGGGCAGAAAGGACGATGTGCCAGTTCCTCACCTGGGCTTTGAAAGTCTTCATGGATTTACGCTCACCCCTCTTGCATTTCTGCCATCACCTTGAAAACTACACGTGCTGGCTAGCCGACTGGGGTCCAGGGAGAGTAAGTGGCACCTGGAGCAGATTGGGATCCAATCAATGGCTTGTAGCCAAGCTTGGCCAAGCCCAGGTTAGCTGATTACCTCCAGCTCACAAATGCAGTATTACGGTTTTAAGCCACAGAATCTTAGGTGCTTTGCTAGACAGCATTAAGGTGGCAAAAATCTGATTGACACAAAAGTTACCTGTGCTTGTTTTTGGGAAAAATGATGTTTCCCCTCCCTAATTCCTGAGTCAAATAGACACTGCCGGAAGAGGTTCCACAAGGATATTTTCTTTAGCAAGCCACTGGGGAAGTCCAGGGAAGTGAGTTCCAGGCTGAGAACATAAAACTGTGAGGAAGAGCTTGAGAGGTATTAGAAAGCATAATGGACTATTGTGGTAATTCTTTTCTTCTACACATCTGGGTGCTGGTCGGATGCCCTGATTTCAGCAGATGCTTCCACCAAAACCTCAGGGGCATCCCATGGTCTCCAGGGAGGAGGTCTTGAAGTCCTAATGTGTCCTTGTATGTGTGGATGTTGATGAGAAAGATGAGTGCCCTGAATGCTCCAAACACAGAGACAGCTGCTGGCCTGGGGACCATGAGGGACCCCATAGAGAATGTTCTGGGCTCGAAGACTGCAGCCTCATCTGCTGGCTCCTTTGATTTAGGGAGGAATCCTTAACTATGCAAAGATGGGAAAGTGGCCCCCAAGTTAGTCGCCCGTTTTAGTGATATTACTGGTGTAAGACAGGGGATCAGTAATTGGCTTTCTGCTCCTCACTAGCCATGTGATCTTGAGAGCAAGTGTGGCCTTAGTGTCCTCATCTGATCAGTGGGCATAGCAATGCCTCATACATTTATCTTGATGATGAATGAAAACAGTTGAAGCTCTTATCCACCTCAGGGTGTTTGCCTTGGCAGTTTCCTCTGGCTGGTACAGTCCATCCTGAGATTTCGATGGCTGACAACCGCAGCCTTGAGATTTAGGGAGCCTACCTTGCCTACCCACACAACTGATTCCTGACTGCCATCATCATACACCCCTGTTTTTGATTTTGTTTTTTTTTTCTGGGGGGGGGATGGAGTCTTGCTCTGTTGCCCAGGCTGGAGTATAGCAATGTGATCATGGCTCACTGCAGCCTCCATCTCTGGAGCTCAAATAATCCTCCTACCTCAGCCTCCCAAGTAGCTGGGACTACAGGCATGCACCACCATGCCTGGCTAATTTTTGTATTTTTAGTAAAGTTGGGATTTCACCATGTTGGCCAGGCTGGTCTTGAACTCCTCAGTCTCCCAAAGTGTTGGGATTACAGGCATGAGCCACCGTACCCAGGCAACGACCCCCTGTTTTATGCACCTTTTAGTACTTGCCACTATCTGAAATGATCCTGTGGACGTTCATTGCTCTCAGAGACAACCTGATGACGGTACACAGCCCAGGGCCTGGAAAATAGTAGCTGCTCAGTTAGTCTTATTTAAATGAATAAGCCACTGGAGAGGTGGATGCAGTGTCTGCTGCCAGTAGGCATGATGTGAGTACACATTCTCTTTCATCTGAGGCCTCCCAGAGAATCTGATGAGTTCTGGCTTAAATTAATTGGGAATAGCTTTTCATTTTCCAGGTAATGCCTCCGATCTCTATATCAGAGGTTACACATTTGCTGCGTGCACTCCATATGTGGTTCTGGGATATATTCTGACGGAGAGCATGGTGTTTCCAAAGCATTTGAGCCAACCTCTATAAATCAGAGATTTCATGTTTAAAAGAATCTTACTTTCAGATATTTTCAAAAACAAAAAGGAAGATCCAGCAAAGCCAGGCCTGAATTTCTGCTTCGCAAGGAGCGCCTGGCAATGAGTAGCTACCCTCTGGGGTCAGGTGGACCAGTCCCTGACTCCAGTCCCCATTGCTCCTGCACAGTCCACCGGTTCCCATGACCTGCCTGGTTTCTGCAAGCGTTTGTGTTCCCTGATCTATTCTTTTCTGATTCTGCTGAATGGGTCAGGGCTGACTCCATTGTTCCTTCCCACTGTTCAGCTACTCCCCCAAGAATTCATGGCCCTGAGCTCGGCTCCAAAGCTCTCTTGCTTTCAACTCCCACCCCATCCCTTGCCCTTGGTGTACAGATTTTAAAACATGCACAATTGATTTGCCAAGAATGGGATGATTAATTAGAAATGCAGACTCGCTGTGGGAGAGCCTCTGAGGCCGTTTTGATCTCTATGCTTCTTGAATTTCCTTGCCTTTGTTCTGGCCCCAGATGGGGGACTCGTTAGGCAGCGGGGGCTGCTGGGCACAGATGGTTTGCTATTTTTGAAAACCCCCGACCCGGCACCCCCCTCCCCAGCCCTTCTCTTTCTTCTTGAGCTATGCCCCGTGTTCTCAAGGTGTATGCTGGGAGCTGTCATGGGGATACAAACCCACACCTGGCAGGCTATGAGGGTACATTTCCTTCTTTTCCAAAACTTAGAAAAAAATCATCTCCAGACAATGCTCAGCGTTGTCTGAGTGGTGGAGACATGGTGGGGAGAAGTAGCCTGGATCTGAGCAGTTTCCTTTAGAATCTTGCTACCCAGGTGTGGTTCTCAGTCCAGCAGCATCTCAGGTATCCCGGGGAAGCTTGCTAGAAATGCAGACTCAGGCTCCAACCCAGACCTACTGACTCAGAATCTGCACTGAACTCCCAGGCAATTGGCATGACCAGAGCAATTTTCGTCTTTATCTTGGTTCTAGTGCATACTTTGAAAGTGGGTGCGGTCTTCCACAGCTATCGTTAAACCACAGTGGGATCTGATTCTCACGAATCCCCACTCCACCCCCAGCCCAGTGCCTGGCACATAGTGAGGGCTCAGTGTGTCTTTGTAGATTTGCTTCCACCATAGAGGTTGGGTTCCCTATTTGGTTCTCAGTCTTGGCTGCACACTGGATTCCCTGGGGAGCTTTATACATTACTGATCTCTGGGCTCCACCTCAAGAGATTCTAACTTACTTGGTTTGGGTGTGACCTGGGCTTGGAGATTTTGGAAGCTCCCTAGAGAGTCAGAAGTGCAGCCAGGGTCAAGAACAACTGTTAGTTTGTGTGTTTTTTTGAATGCCGGTGTGTCTGATGAAAGTTCTGAGTGGTCACAGTCCCTCTTTAGAATCCCATGGGAGTGGGGGCGATGCAGAAACCCACTCAGCAGCTCTACATTTTTCCTCAGTGTTGGGGTCAGATAGCTGTTTTCTTACTGAAGAACAGATGCCATTACTGGATTGCTTTTAGGGGCCAAGACATATGAAATGCATATCTTGGAATCGAAGAGTCACACTCCCAGGGTGAGATGCTCTTCTCACTCCCAGGGTGAGATGCCACACCCCCACACATGGAAGCACCTGCTCTTTCACATCCCTCTCCTCTCCCACTTTCCCTCGTTCATTCCTGTTCTTTCTTTAGATCTCAGCCTGATGCTCACTTCCTCCTGGAAGCCTCCTCTGACCACCCACCTCCAGGTAAAGCAGGCTTCCTTTGTTACATGTGTTCAAAGAATGGGGCTCTTTTCAGAGCCTAGTTGGCAGTTAGACACTCAGGTGTGGGAGGCTGGGGTTGAAGGTGGACACCCTGCCCTGGACTGGAAACTTGCTAGGGGCAGTTGTCAGGCTTGTGTGGCCCCTCATGGTATTCCAGTGTGTATAGCAGAGACCTAGTAAAAAGTGCAGTGAATGACTGAGTGAGTGAATGAATGAATGAATGAATGCATCATTGAGGTTGTTGAGGGTGTTGGGGGAAGGGTTCTTCCTTTCCACAAAACCTCTATGGAGATGTGGTTTATCCAATTACCCTGAGATATTCGGCCAGCCCTGCAGCACGCAGTCAGGCATAGCTGCATTATAGGTTTATAATTTTCCAATAATTAGACTTTCAGGCACGTACGTCTTGTGGTTAGAATATGATTCTGTTATACCTCTGTTGCTAAAGTAACTGCTATGTAAGCCTTCAGAAATTTGCTTTAATAATGATGGGCTGTAGTGGATTTGTGCTATTTAGGTAACTTGGAATCTACCTTCAGGACAATATAATTACATGGCTGGGTTATTTTTAATTTCATGGGACAGCATTTCTCAAGCTCCAGCCATCCCAATGCCACTTTTAAAATTTTTTCCCTGCTTGTATACCACTTCTATGGTGTCGTGAGTTTAATATTGTCCCTTAAATCTACTCATTAAAAATATCAGTGAATGTACTCATTAAAAATATCAGTGAATGTAGCTCAAAAGGGAAATTTATATGACCACAGTAAATAGAAAACCAATATCATTTTCCTCAAATAGAAGGTGACCATAAAATACCACCCCCACATAAACAATGAAAATAAAACACTCTGATTAATGTTTGCTTGATACTGTTGGCTGTCCAAGGCTCTGAGCCTGAGACCTCATCTTTCTTTGTTATGAAGGGAGATTGGCAAGTTTTGAAGAAAGTGTTGAAGACCTGGTAGCACCAAATTGAGACTTTTCCCTGGTATAATGAGAAGGATGGCAAAAGAATTAAAAAAAACAACTTTCTCATGTTGCAATTCAACATTTATTTAGTGTCTTGTCCATGATATAGGGTATGGTTTTATAATACAAATTGATTTGTCTGAGCTCATAGCTTGCTCTTATAAAATCAATAGCAAGTTTTATGTTATGGCATCACATTTATTGCAATTTATTTTTCTTTTCTCCAGTTATTTTTTATGGCCAGATCAAAAGGGTAGAGATTAGATGGAGACTTCAAGACCCAGCTCATCTTGAAGTCCTTTGTTCTGCCTGGACTGCAAAGTTAAGAACCACTGGCACATCACAGGTGCCTTTGAAGTGTAACTGATCAGGGTCAGAACACTGGTCTTGCCATGTTTGCTCCCTGAGCTGGCACAAAAGCACTTCACTTCTTTAAGGCTACATTTTCTGCGCTGTAAAATGTGAATGGTAGTATCAGCTTCACAGGGTTGATGCAAGGCCTATAAGGAATTGTTGTACCTGAATCCCCCTCTCACATGACAGGTGGTCCTTAATTGGTGGTCATTGTGGATGCTGTGAGCTCTGAGAGAGAAGGGCAGGGTCTGTCTTATTCGCCGTATAGCACTAGGGTCTGGCACTTGGAGGGAGCTCAATACATATTGTCATACTTGAGCAAATTCAGGGGTACAGAGGGTGGGGAAAGGTATCTGCTCGTGCTGCCTTCTTAAGAGTATCTTCTCCAATTAGGTGGATGGAAAAGAGGTATGTGTCAATTTAGAGACTGCCTTTTGGGGCAGAATGGTCCTTGAGATTCCTGGGGGGACAAGGGCTGTGCTAGGCAATCAATATGAGGGGCTTTCTACTGTTTTTTTTTACATGAATAGTGGAAATGAGGACAGCAGCAGATGTAAATCCACAGAATCGTAAACCATCAGAAGGACCCATTCCCTTGTTTAATAGAGGGGGAATCTGAGGCATGGAGAGAGGAAGTGACTTGACTTGGTCATCAGCTGGTTGGAAGCAAAGCAGAAACTTGAACCGATGTCTTTTAATGTCCAGTCCAGAGCTCTGTCCCCCATGTCATTCCCAGCTGTTATTCGCCTCCTCTAGCAGTTGTCATATAATGATCATCTGATTTTTTTTTCTCAGAATATTGCAAAGGCTCTGGCTTTATCTGCTCTCTGGGAATAAGTCCACTTTCTCTACCAGCACCTGCAGAAAGCAGGGAATGCTGGAAGCCTCCCTGTGTGCACACATGTCCCCCACAGGGCTCAGTTGTGATGCTTGGGGCGTGAAGTCAGGGTGTGTGCATCACAGTGAGGGGGGTACCAAGTGTTCTCCAGAAGAACATTGCCTGATGTCTCCCTCTGGGGCCTCATCTGTTGAACTCAACAATGTTTATTCTTTAATACCATGAAACATTCATTAAGACTATGGGAAAGGAAAAAAGTATCAAGAAGAAGAAAAAACCAATTATAATCCCACTACCTAGAGATAACCACTGCTAATATCTTGGAACATTTCCTTCCAGTCCTTTTTCTCTGCATATACACAGGTGCGCGCATGTACACACACACACACACACACACACACACACACACACGACCTTTATACATATCTTATTTTTCTTTTTCCCTGGAGCACAAATTTTTTTCATGAACTTGGAGAAAAAAATTTTATATTAAAATTAACATGGCCACATTCTGAAATAGAAGGCAACACGTGCCTGAATTTTATTAAAAAAATATGAAGCTTCACTGAAAAATGCATTAGTGTCTTGGGCTTTACTGGAGACCTCAGAGCTATGCATTCATTCATTTGGTGGGTAGGTGGGAGAAGTATTTGTCTCTCTCTCTCTCTCGATCTCTCTGTCCATCTATAACTGATATGGTTTGGATGTTTGTCCCCTCCAAATCTCAGGTTGAAATGTGACTTCCAGTGCTGGAGGTGAGACCTGCTGGGAGGTGTTTGGGTCACAGAAGCAGATCCCTCATGAATGGCTCGATGCTGTCCTTGGGGTAAAGAGTGCATTCTCACTATTAGTTCATGCGAGAGCTGGTTGTTTAAACGAGGGTGGCATCTCTCCCTTCCTTCTCGCTTCTTCTTTTGCTATGTGACATTCTAGCCCCACTTCCTTTCTGCCATGACCAAAAGCTTCCTGAGGCCTTACCAGAAGCTGAGAAGATATTGTCTTGCTTCCTGTACAGCCTGCAGAACCATGAGCCAAATAAACCTCTTTTCTTTATACATTACCCAGCCCCAGGTATTCCTTTATAGCAACACAAAATGAACTAACACGGTCACCAGAAAGCATGTACTTAATATGTACAACATAAGTATATAATGTAATATTATATATTTAACATATATAGTTATATTTTTAACATACATATGCTTTCTATATAACATTAAATTATATAACATATTAAATGATATGTTTATTTATATAGAATTCACATGTTATGCAATTAATCCATTTCAAGTATACATTTCCATGGTTTTTAGTATGTTCACACAATTGTGCAACCACCACCACAATCAACTTTAGAACATTTCTTTGCCTCAAATAAAAGCCCCCAAACAAAACCCTGTATGTGACTCGGCATGGCGGCTCACACCTGTAATCCCAGCACTTTGAGAGACCAAGGTGGGTGGATCACTTGAGGTCAGGAGTTTGAGACCAGCCTGGCCAACATGGTGGAACTCTGTCTCTACTAAAAATCCATAAAAAATTATACCTGTAATCCCAGCTACTCTGGATGCTGAGGCAGGAGAATCGCTTGAATCCAGGAGGTGGAGGTTGCTGTGAGCCAAGGTAGCGCCACTGCACTCCAGCCTGGGCAATAGAGCAAGACCCTGTCTCTAATAAAGAAGAAGAAGAAAAAAACCTGTATGTACTGCAGCCACTCCCCATTTCTCTCCAATCTCTCTCCCACAGTCCAAGGCAACCACTTTCTACTTTCTGTCTCTATAAACTTTCCTGTTCTTGACATTTTATATAAATAGAATCATGCGACGTGTGGCCTTTTGTGTCTGGCTACCTTCATTTAATGTAATATTTTCAAGGTTCATCCATGTTGCAGCGAGGATCAGTACTTAAGTCCTATTATGTTGGAATAAGTTCCCTCGTGTGCATATAGCACATTTTGTTTATCCTTTCATTAGGTGATCGACATTTGGGTTGTTTCCACTTTTTGGCTATTATGAATGGTGCTGCTATGAACATTGGCATACCAGGGTTTGTGTGGATATATAGTTTCATTTCCCCTGGGAATGGAATTGCTGGGTCATGAGGTAACTCTTTGTTTTTCTAAGGAACTACCTTATTGTTTTCCAAAGTGGCTGTACAATTTTACATTCCTCTAGCAGAGTATGAGGGTTCTGATTTCATCACATTCTCTCCAAACTTTGTAAAGTTCCTTGGGGAGCCTGCTTCAACAAACAGGGCACTAAATGGCAATTCTGCAAACACTTGCTGTCAAGTGGGCACCCTTCAACATCAGTCACCACTCATTCTTGTTTGCACCACTGATTTACCTTTTATTCCCCTGGTGATGTATTCTGACAAGAGTACATTCAAGTTACCCTAAAATTTCAGATTAGTGGGGTTTGACCACCCAGGAAATCTCCTATCAGGCAGTTTGCTGCTTTCAGCTGTCATCGGTTGATTCATTCATTCATTCAGCAAACATTCTGTGAGCACCTATCAGGTGCCATCCACAGTGCCAGGCATTAGGTGCATGAATAAGGATCAGATTTGTGGTTTCATGCTTTTAACCCCTTGAGGTTCTGGGATCCTTTTGAGAATCTGATGAAAATTTTGGACCTCCTCCCCAGAAAAGCTTGTGCCCACACAGACATATGTGCATAATTTTACGTGTTTATGGCCTCCTTAAAGACCATCAATTTCTTAGGAAGGTCATCCAAATATTTCCAGGTTCAGAATCATAGTTATATTCCAGTAAATGAACAAAAAAGATGGTGTCTTATTTGTGTCGGTAATATTATATAACACCTTGAAGTTTGATTTCTAATGAAAGATTTTCTTCCTTCTACTGTAGGATTTGTGGACTTCGGTATTTCAACGTGGGGGCCTAGGCTCTATGTGTAGGATATTTGGGGTGCTGCAGCTTCAGCAGGCAGCTCTACAGGCATGCTCCCTGCCCTCTTGAAACCTGCAATCTGGGGATGGACTCCTGTTCACACCTGACCTAGGCTCTCTCAGAAATAGTTGATGAATCTTATGAGACCATCTGATCTCTGGCTCTCATTAGTGGTGTGTCAGGGCCGGGCACAGTTGCTCATGCCTGTAATCCCAGTGCCTTGGGAGGCTGAAGCAGAAGGATTAATTGAGACCAGGAGTTTGAGACCAGCCTGGGCGACATGGCCAGACCCAGTCTCTAAAAAAGCAAATTTAATTTTTTAATAAAGCAAAAACAAAATTAAAATTAGAACAAAGAAATAAAAAACAAAAAACAGTAGGCCAGGATGAATCAAGGACGAGACGAGCAGAAGAGAGGCATGCAGGCAGCGGGGGCCTCGTGGGTCAGCATGCCCGGATCACACCAGCCTTGGGAAACTCTAATGAAGACAGGTGTTACAGGTTACTGAGTCCAGCCTGGTCTTTTCGACGACATCAGGGCCCGATAGGAGCAAATACAGCTCAACTAGTGGAAGCCAAGGGGGACATCTGTGGGTGTGGAACAAAGCCAACGAGTATGGCCACAAACTTTCTTAACATCTTGGAGGTCTATGATGACGTTTTGTGGTGTTTTCCATACCACACAACCAAAATCCTATTAAACCAAGGAGAAAGCAGATTCTCGCCTGCGTCCTGAAGAGTGAATCTGAGCAGATATAG